>NC_087200.1:152072911-152157021 GCF_015104395.2 Macrobrachium nipponense
TGAGATTCAACTTGATTTATTATTTAAGCATGCCAAAAATTATAACTTAGGACTAGGATTAATCTTTCGTTTTAAGTTTTTTAAGTTAACAAAATACCTCTTTTTACAGGACCGTCCAAGCGGTTAGGGACGCTGCCCTCGGGCTACCCTGAAGGTGTGGGTAGGAGGGTTTGGCCGCAACGCCAAAGAAGCTGACAAACCTTACATGCCTATCCCAAGATCTTATGGCTGGACCTACTTCTAGATTAGATTAGATTATAAAGTTTTTGGCACCCATAGGCCAAGCGCCGGAGCCGAAGGGGGCCATTCAGCGGCATATATATTCATTAAAGAATAATTAAAAATTCGCTTATTACACAAAGGAAAACATCAACACAACCGAATCCTAACATACAAATCATTCATCATAAAAACCAAACAAGAAAACCCTAAACCTAATTTTTAAAAAGATTAATTACCAATTCGTAAAAAAGACCAATATTTTTTTTAAAAAACAAATTTCATAATTTGCTATGCCTGAGCACCTTCAACCTAAAATATTGGCAAGTTGGTTCTTATTTGCTCCAGCAAAACGAAGCATCTACGTTTGGTTTCCCAAAATGAGGGCACTCCCAACCCAACCAAAAATATTGCACCACCCCCCCCCCCCCCCCCCAGTCAAATTCCACATGACAGGCTGGAAACAGCGAGGGAACCATGCTATCCGCTCCACTCATCAGTTAGATAACCCGTGAGTAGATTAGTGTGGCACCAATTAACGTTAATCTAGCTAAATAAAAAAATCTATGCTCAGAAACCCTTATATCCATTCCGGCTAATGAGGACCAAAAAGGATGAACAGAAACGGCCTACAATCGACCTTTAATTTAAAGGATTATTAGCTAAAAACGTAGACCAGTGGGGCCTGCCACTGGTCTCTTACCAATAAAAGCGAATGGTATTTTTAAAATCGGAAACAGGGGAACGCCCAAGATTGGGAAATGTGCCTAAGCCTAGTTGCAGCCTTAGCAAGCAGCGTCGGGCTCGCTCATTCCCAACAATTCCAACATGGGACGGAGCCCAACAAAAACCTACAAACAGAAAAACCCTCTTCTATTAATAAAAGACTCAAAAACCAATCTTGTACTGTTCTTGCCACTAAAGGGTTGCAAGAGACTAGGCTTTTAAAGAGAAGATTAAAAACAACTAAAAGAGTCCGGTAAAAAATGGTATTAAAACAAAAAACCTTGTTAGTATAAGAACTATAAAAGAAAAATATACGTTAAAGCAGGTCAGTCAAAAAAAAACGCCAGCAGTTCCAGCTGTAACAAAACAGAGGAATTAGATGGAACGCTTCTTTTTGAATTAATACATCACTAGTCACCTACAGGAAGCAACCAAACACCATCAGAAATCCTTTCGAACCATCAGTATATATATGTTGAGAATCACCATGTTCAATAAAAGCATTGGTTCCAACCAAAAAAACTTGACCCCTCAAACTGAGCAACCAGAGATGATAACTGCCTGCTGCTCCCTTAATGGGCAAGAATTTCTAAAAGTGGTCCTATTCCAAGGAGGTCAAATTTTGACTGGTGGGCGACAATTTTCCAGCTACTGCAGGGGGTGGGGGGTAGTAATCACCACCTCCCTGGCAGAGCTTGCTAAGTCGAACCTTTCAAAGCGGCTCTTTGGCCACGTCTAGGGTCTATTTTGGGCTTGGGCTATTCAGATTGGTTCTATAAACATACTATTAATTAAGTTTTAGGGTTCAGCTTGATGTAAGTACTCTTGATATGACTCTTCAAGCCCTTAATTCCTCCCTAACGGATAACTAGTGGGGGTAAAACACCTGACTCAAACCATATAGGATTTCTACTGGAGAAGTTCTATAGGCTCCCGTTTACTACAAATACGTTAAAGCCAAATTATGGGACAACATCTAAATTTCTGCAGTGTTGTCTTGCAATGCACAACCATTAAATTTGACAAAACCCATAAATCCAAGTTTTGCTTAGGCAGTAAAATTTCGGTACAATCCTCAAAAGGGTGGGGGAATTCGATCGCCCCCAATTAAAAATTAGAACAAAAACTTTTAGAATATTTAAAGGGACGAAGCTTCAACGTTACATACTAACTTTCATTAACATGTTGAGTAAACGTTAATTTTCGTATCAAATGTAATACCATAGATACTTAATGCTATCTTCATAAAGGTAAAATCGAATCATTTAAAAAAACAGCGTAGGGATTCTTCCACCACTTCTTTTAATCGGCAAAAATCGTATAGCGTTTGGTTTTTTCTTGGGTTTTGAAAATTTGGTTGGAAAATTTGAAAAACCCTTTAGCACTGGCACCATTAATTGTTGAAAGCATTAATAGCAGTCTGGATTTTGGACAAGCTTTTCGACAGCTGTAAGACACTTAAACTAGACTTTTAACAATAACTACCCTAACTACTAAAGATCTTTATCTTGCTACTTGCCTAAACTTTGACTTGTAACTACTTAACCTTGCTACCCAGATTAATTGCATAATCCTCAGCCAAAGGGCCAGGAACCATGCAACCCCCGACAGGAAACTTGTTATAGTAGGCCGTTGACAGCTACAGTTTAAACCGAGTGTTGGGACTAAGGACGCTTCCCTGAGGTAAACCCTTCTTTCTTGAGGGTAAAGCAGAGGACAAATGTTAAGAGCCCACTCTTACTTTCAGGTAACGTTCTGACAAAAAAATCTTTTCAGACAATAAAGAACAAAGTTACCCCACAACACCCCACCTCTACAAGTTGCCAAAAAGGATACCCCCTCGGCCCCAGGTAGTGGTCGTAGGCCTTTTTCTTAAGTCCCCAAAAAAAACCCCCCCCCCCCCCCCCCCCAAAAACCTGCAACAAAGTCTGGTTTTGCCACAGCAAAAGGCATTCTGGTATCTGCCCGAGTAAGGAACATCAAAGGAAAGGGTCAGAAGTACTTCTATTTTTCCTAATTAAAGCCAAAACTTGCCGATTAGATAAAAGATTATTTGAATCCAAAATTACCACCACCAAAGTCGAGCATTGACCATCCTCTCAAAATAAATTTGCTAACAACAAACTGGTTTAGAGCAATGGCCTATAGGTTTCTTAGGAAGGAAGGAATCTTTAAAAAGGTTTTAAAACAGGCACAATAATCGATATCTTCCAAGACACTGGTGGAAAGTTCCATGCAAAGATAAAAACTGTTTAAAAATGTTCTAAAGAAAATTGTTTTTTTTGTACTTCTAGGCAAATTAAAAAATCATTGGAGTAACAGTATATCATCTTTTCCCCAGGAGATGTTGGGGAAGGATTAACGCAGATTGCTTGATCCTAATTCTTTCATGGTGGATTGAAAGGAAGATTATACGACTCTTGAATTTGAAACGAACAGCAGGAACAAAACCGTAGGGTACCGTCCCTAAATATTCCTGAAATGCAGTAGAGTTAATGTAGGGGGCACCTAGATATATTAGAGGAAATGCATACCAAATGGTTTCTGCAAACTTCTCCAGAACTCAGATATGAGTAAAGCCATCAAAATTTTGCAAAATATAGGCAAGGGAGGTGGAGAAAAGTTTCCCTTGCAAGCTTTCGGATTCTGGTTCCCAGGAACTAGAATGACAAGGGGAAATCAAGAATATTTCAACTCGCTCTAATATATCTGAATAAACGATTCCCTCTTTGCCTGCTTGAAATAAATTGTTCTTTTGTTCGTCAGCAAAGAGACTCTTTTATAGATTAATTTTATTGACCAAGCAAGGAGATCTACGAATATTCTTGGTAACAAGTTCTTGATTATCTTTCGGCTCAAGGCACATGAATCGAACCCACCAAAGGTTACGTAGGAGGGACGACGAAGGCTTTACCAGAAGGTTCGAGGAAATAGGACAGGCATGGCAACCATCCACAGCAATAAATACTGATTAAATACTCCATAAGCAGATGTTGGGCTCTTAACAAAATCAGTTCTCTCTTTATCAACTTCAGTAGATTTTTTGCAATAATCCCCAGTCAGCCTCCCTACTTTCCATTTTTGGTAAAACATGGGAGATGGAATATTTTTCATCACTTTACTTTAAGGTGAATTGGGCCCAATGATGCACAATGCCATGTATCATTCTGGTCTTACTACCCACTGATAATTCTAAACCTCAAAGAGAAGAAAGGCAGATAGTGAGCGGTCAATGGCTGAATCCAGTATTTTATTGAAAAAACATACATGTTCCTTGTAGGGGAACCAACCATCATTCATTAAAGTGATGGTATGTCTTTAAGTTCAAGGCCAGCTGTTCTATTATTTAAACCCCCAACACCGGTCGCAGTTTTTGGCTCTCCCCAGAGAGTGTGCTTGGCATTAAAATCCCCCATTCAGAATGAAGGGTTTTAGGAAGTCTGGGGTGACTATCAGTGTCTGAAGATCGTTAATTCTAGCTGGACGGAGGTATTACCCATGCGCAATTCCCCATGCAATCTACTTTTCTAATGATCGGATCAAGGTAGAGAGAGAACAATTTGTGAGCCATTTACCCCCCCCCCAATTTCCCCAAAATTAAAATTTGGGACTGCCACAAGCCTGCAACCACAGTGGTTCGTTCAATTGAAACAACCCTGTGATTAACAGACTTGCGGACGATGATGCCTGTGCCCTCCTTGAGGGCACGTACAACCTAAATCCAGGGGTGGAGACCTGTGGAAATGAATAATTAAAAACCCACATTGGGTGTTGTGCTCTCCCAAACTTTGTTCTCTTGTAGGGGGGTGGGGGGGGGGACCACATCGCAGATAAAATAACATGGTTCCCGAGTTTTAGAATTTAAATAGACCCCGAAACTTGCTCGGTGATTGATGTTTGGTTATGAAATTCCACGGATGTTCCGAGTTGGTTGCATGAGCACCGATTATTTAGAGGAAGGGATCTTAAAATTCCCCTAACTAATTTTAGGGAAATCTGTTTGTACCTGTGGTTTGACTTTTTTGGACGAGATCCTGTTATTCAGTTTTTTAACCAGTTACTATTGTTTGGATGCCTAGATCTAGGTTGTTAAAGATCTTTTAGAAGATTGGGCTTTCACTTGCCCTTTCAGGTTTGACTTTTGTTCTTTCTACGGATTAGTTGAGTAAACCGTGAATGAGGAGAAGAGGGAGAAAAGGGCCTCTTACTGACGAATAAAGAGGGGCCTCTATCTCCTCACCGACTAATCTCCACGGTTTATTGCACCTGTAATGTCAAGATCAGGTGGGGACGGGCCTCAATGTCAGGCAATGGTCCCTGGGGACAGAAGAAAAAGTCGTTCAACAAATTGAGACCTGGATTGACAACCCTTGAAACAACAGGTCCCGCCCCTGGCTTGACCAGTGTTCTCTACAAACCATGAGGAGGCCCCGCCAGAGGTGGGGACAATAGAGAAGCCCCCACTAGGGGGGGACCGTGGGGGAGGTCCCAACCACCAGGGGGAGGGGGGTGGGGAACAAAACCCCACCAAGGGGGGGCACGGGGAACCCCACCAAGGGGGGCACGGGGAGCCCAAACCCCCAACAGGGGGGGCACGGGGAGCCACCCCAACCAGAGGAGGGGCATGGGGAAAACCCCATTAGGGGACCCCCAAGGAGCACCACATGAAGGGGCCACCCAGAAGTAAGCAATAAAATCCAGCTGTTGTGCCTTCAAGGCATCTGAATAAAAGTTTTCCTTCCCAAATTAGCTTCTTGGCCATTGTCCCAACAACTGATTTGGTTCAGCGATAGATTTAAAGTAATGGCCCTCCGTTCGGTTTTCTTTTTTACAAAATTCACTGCATTTCTTATCTTCGGGCGCTGATGTTCCACCCCCTTACAGTTCACACAAATTAACCGGTTCCAGAACATCCCTCGTGCTCAAGGCGTTGCCACACGATTCACAAAAAGTTCTTATTTCTGGTGAACATCCAAACATTTGAGGAGTGTCCAAAGCCAAAACATTTAAAACACTGGAGCACTCTCGGTCTATAAGGACCGGAATTTTCAATAATTCATTGTCAAGAACAATTTAAGCATGAGGCAAAAAAAGGACCTTACAAATGTTAAAAATAATCATAGACGAGCGGGGGCACCTTTGAAAATCCTTCCAAACCACGTCCTGGACACAAATCTCCCCAAAATTTCCTTCCCTTCCGTCCAGTTTCATGTAAAATCTTGCATTTGAAGGATGGACCCCTTTACCCTTTGGTAACTCAAAATTATTATGTGAGGTTTTACCTTCTTTTATCATACCTTTGGGATCAAGCTTTAAATTTAGGAGCATTTTACTGATTGAACATTGGGTCTTGGCATGAACTAAAAAAACCTACTACGCCCCAAAGCGGAGTTGACTTCTGGGCTCCCTACAGTTGAGATCTTTATGGCTTTACCAAACCTTTTGACATTGAAGAGGGTTGCCTCTCTCCACCAATGTGTTGAAATAAATCAACCACCTTAGCTGGGTCTGGTGATGGCTGGGGTTTTACTTATTGTTTTATTTTTTTTTTTTTTTTCGAATCTTTAGTTTCAGTGGTTTGGGGGTCTTATAATTTCTCAAGATACCTAGGGACTCTTCTGCCTCTACAAGGTCCCAACACTCATAGAGTACGGACCTAAAACTTCTCTGTAGGCCTCTGTGGAAGCTTACCGATTCAATTGTATTGAAAAATATCCAAAAAATTCAAAAAACAACCGTAAGTTTTTCCAAGTCTATTCCGTAATTCTTTTACGTTTCCCAAATTTACAAACAAAAATTCCATTGAATAAGGTGGGCTTTCATTAATTCCAGTCTAAAGCGGGGGACTGGTTTTTACATTACAAAAATGTTTGGTAACAAGGGGGAGCTCCAATTAGGAAAAAGGCTCCAAAGTCACAATGGAAGAATTTACCAAAATTTTCCTTGTTCCTTATCCTTGCCCAAAGTCGTTCAACAGAAGGTTTTTAGTGTGTCCATAAGACGTTTTAGAATTGAGTGATTCGTCCAGGTAGGTCCCCCACACCCACCAGCATGGAGCCAACATTGAGAGGACAGTGTTATACCCATACAAGGGCTTGCCCTAGGGGTACCAACCCAGATCATACACACCCCAACCTCAGTGCTTTAAGGCGTCATGATTGATGTCCAGTCGAGATCAGACCCCAGCACTAAGAGCTGGGGTTGGGTTTTACACTCAAAAACTTTCCCCTTTCCCCCGCTCGAACACGTTAGGTACTCCGAGTGCTTTACGGATGACCTCCGGGGCATGCCAAACCGTCCTCACCCTACATCAAAATCCAAATGAACAAGTCCAAAGCATGTCCAACCAAAAACCAATCCAAGTCATCAAAACATAAAAACCGTGCCTTATAGAGGGAGGAAGGCAGAAGGAAAGAAAAGTTTAGTAAAAGGAAATTGTAAAAGGGTCTCGGGACTTATTTAGTTGGATCAAACAGCTGGGCACCAAGGCCCCAGCCGAGAAGAAAGTAGTTCCCACCAGGCATCAGGGTCCCCAGCTACTGAACCCTAAGCCCCCCAATTCCTCGGCAAGGGCTTCCAGCATCTTTGGGGGGGCTGGACTCTTCTACCCCACGGGGACCAAGAAGGCATCTAGCGGTAGGATCCCACGTGGTAGCTGCTCCCAATCATCGCTGGGAATTCGAGGCCAACGGACATTGCCCTTACCGGAGGGAAGGTTGGAAGGAAGGACTGGCAACAGGGACGACGAAAGGGGGGGGTAAGTAGCACAACCCCTCGAACTTGGCACCGGCGAGGCCAATGGCTATTGACGACATGGGCAACGGTAAGAATGTTAGGAGGCAGGTGGGCAAGTAGGGGACTTCAAAGATGGCTCTTGAGCTCAATCTCCATTCTTTCTCCTCTACCACTTCGTTCCAGGGGTTCGCCGAGAGGACCTCAGTCCGGTCCAGGACCGAAGTCTACTTCGGGTGATCCCTTAAGGTTAAAAACCCAGTGGCACTTAAAAGTCCATGCAAAAGTCCTTGCCCAAGAGGTTCTGGAACCAGCCAAGTCGCTAAAGCCAGCGGCTTACAACCCCAAGGGGGCAAGGGACAAGCGGCCTAAGGTTCATTCCCACCCCCGCTGAACGGGGTCGGAGCCAGCCAAGGTTTCTATAAAGGCGAAGGCTCAGCCCTTCTGCCTTCGACCCGGATGCTTTTTGCAGCCACCATTCATGCCAAAACAGGTGGGGAAAAACATGATGGGAGGGGGAAACTTGGTCCAGACCAAGTTCCAGGAAATGTTTTCCCAACTGTAGACCCAAAGCTGGAGGCTATCGGGACAGACCATCACAATTCCTATCGGAAAGGAATGGTAACCCAGGAGAACTATGGCATCTTCCGGGATTACAAGTGGCAACTGGTACTGGCCCAGTCCAGGACAGGCTTCACTTCAGCCCTTGCCAATGCCGGACTCATCAAATCTTTACCTCCATTGCAAGAGTAATAAACCCATGGAGGTTAGCAGCAATACTCGGAGGGGTATGCTGACTTTATGGGAGGCGGGGAAACTCAAGAAAGGTTGGAAGACTTCAAGGTTCCATATTCCAGCCCGGGGCCTCCAGGTTCCCCTTTCAATGGGGCTACGCCCAACCTAACGGAGGTTGCCATGAGGAGGGAGGACAAGGTCCACCCAAAGAAAAACTGTAATCTTTCCACCCGGGATCAAGCTCAACAGGCTTGGCTCCGGAGCTTGGAAGAACTGGCAGTTGTACTCCAACCCAACAAGGGTGGGGACAGCGTACAAAAGCCCATTTACTTATTTTTTGCAGTAAACGAAGGGCAACCCCGAATGCCATGTACATCCAAATAAAGTGGGCTGAACCTGACAATTCAGGCAGGACCAGCCAGAAGGATGAAAACCATGCCTCTGCTCTGGGGGAAGACGGATTTAACCTTCCCTTTTGTTTATGGTACCCCGGGATCCACTGATTGCTGGGCTTGACACCCCTGCCTACCTTCTCAGTAGGCCAACTCAAGGGCGGACTTGCAGGCTAACACGCTGTTCAGCGTAGCGGTCCCTCCCTAAAACTGCCAGGACAGCCTGATCCAAGCGCGGAGTATGGAGCTAGGATGAGGCTCCAGTAGGTTCCCTCAATTCCCCCACGATGGACCCGAAATAACGGGTCCCTCATCTATGGAGGAGGAGGCCCACCAGTTGTTTAAGGATCATTGGCCCAAGTCACTACGGCATCAATGCAGTGTGACATGTATGATTTTTATCATAGCTCAGCGGAATTGTTGCAGGAAGCACGTTCTGGTGGAAGGCTTCCAATCCGCCATTGAACTCCTGAATAAAGCTTAAATTGCATCCTCCATATGGGGAAACGGACCTCTTCCCTGCTGACGTTGTGAACGGGGTTCTGGCGGGGAAGCTTCAAGGGTACACCAACCAAGTCTACCTAAAGATTCGATTGGGGGACTTCATTAACCAAAATGAAAAAACCCGAGTCTACCGAGGAACGAATTCCCCAAAAGGAAAAAGGAAAAAAAGAGGCAGCAGGAAGTTCCAGCCCTTTCAAGCCCCCCAACAGCAGACTTTGGCACAGGCAGGTTCCGATGTTCCCAAGTACCTAAACTGATCAACATCAAAAAAGCACATCCGCAACAGCAGTTTTGTGGCATATTGATCCCAAACTGTCACAACAAAGGCTTAGGCTTTCAACCTCCTTTGCTGTCTCTCCGGCTATAATGCCAAACCTTGAGACCCAAACATTTCAAAGGGTTCAACAAAGGTTCACCAGAGGACCCTCCCCCCGTCACAGAGGCGGAGGAAAGAGTTCTCCAACTGAGGCAAAAGAAAGGCTTCCGGGTGGGGAGCACAAATGGTAGACCGGACAATTCGGCCAAACCAGTGAGAATCCCCAGGTAGGAGGGAGGCATGTACCTCTACCCGAACAATTCGGCGGGGCGGGGGTTCAGCAACGGGCACAGAGTATTGTGGACTAAGGGTCTGGGTTGGAGTTGGCTTCAAAGGTTCCTCCCTCCATAACCAACGCCTTTTACCCCAAAAAACCCGACAGCTGAAAACTGGTTTAGAGTCATAACCCAAGAACTTCTTCAGAAAAGGGTAGTGTTCCACGAGTCAGAAACTTAAAGTTTTTCCAAGGGCGGGCCTTGTTCAGCGTGCCAACAAAGAAAAGGCACCGAACAAACTAAGAATTAATTCTAGACTTGTCCCATCCGGAACTCATTCATTCACTGCGACAAGTTCTTATGAATTGCTGGACGTTTTTGCAAGGTGCGGACCTTACTTCCCGATAGGGGCCGTCACCACCTCTATAGAATCCTTGCAGATTGTACCTACTATCACATCCAGATAGACCAAGACACTTCCCGCCCATTACCCTAGGATTCAAGACTAGGAAAAAAGAAGGCTTATTCCTTCAAAAAGTAATGCCATTCGGCTCCAACATAGAGCCCACGAATATTTACAAAATTAGCGGGAAACAGTAGGTTCCAAGGAAAATTAAGGATCCTCCACGGGAATAATAGCCAGTTAGTAGCCTATCCTGGACGGTTGGCTCGTATGGGCCACAGATGTCGAAGAATGCTGCAAGGGCAACCGAGGTCAAAGTAATAGAGTTTTCTGGAACACTTAGGTTTCCAGATAAACAAAAAGGGACCACCAAGTCCCAGGGCTGACTCCCGGAGTCACCCGCTTCCAGTGGGGCTCTATCAATTCTGCCAGCGAAAAAGAAGAGAAATAGCCCAAGGCCAACAAGAAACAATTTTCTCAAGAAAACAAACAGGACGTCCCGGGAGGAACCACCAGGAGAGAATCCTAGGAATCACGCCAGTGTTTGCATCCCCCCCCTCTTCCCCAGTGACGGGATGTTTCTTTACTGAAAGCCTAAACTAAAGGATTATAAACCGGGGTTTGGCGCTCCAAAAAGCAAAAAACCGAAGATCCCGGGACAAAACTTTCCCTCATCCCGCCGGCGATCTTACGCCAAGAGGACTTCCGCCCCTGGAACAGAAATCAAGAGTCTTTACAAAGACAAATACCCTTACCAGTTTCCTCCGCCGGCTCTATCTAGTGATTCACACAGACTGGCCCTAATTAAGCGGCGCTGGGCGGGTACTCTTCAATACAAGAAAGTACAGGGAACCTGGTCAAATGTCCATTCCCGCCAGGTACCATATCAATGTTAACTGGAAGCGATGGGCAGTTGTTTATTTCTAACCCTGAAAAGACTTCTTTACCAGCCAAGAAAATCCCATTATCAAGATGGGTATAGACAATGCAGTGGTGGTTCACTGCATAAAACAGAGGTGGCTCCAAATCGGAGCCCATGTGAAACCATGTGATGATAGCCAATATCTTTGCCCTAGCAACAACAAACCAAAAATGGTCACCTGTCAGCCACCCACCTACGCGGGGGAGTGAGAAACGTGGTGAGGCGGAACGCCCCCTGTCACGATCAACCCCACTGGAATCGGGAGTGGACTCTGCGGACAGGGAGTCATTCCAAATGGATCGAGGTCAAATAACAGGTTGCCCGGGCTGCAAATGTGGACCTTTTCGCCCACGGAAAATCGAACCACAAAGTGCCTTGTTACATGGCCCCAACCTGGACCCATCCTTCCTGGCTTACGCCACGGACGCTATGGCTATAGATTGGAATATCTGGAAGAGGAATTTATCTCTTCACCCTCAAAGTGAAATCTAACTTCTGGAAGGTCCTGAACCAAGCTACCAGGGGACTTTTCAAAGGTTCAGCATTGCACAACTAGTGGCCACCCCCAACTGGTCCCAAGAAGCAAAGTTGGTTTCCTCTACCTTGTGGAATTGGGGACTCCGGCCCCAACGTGGTATTCCCAATCCCATACTGAACGCAGGTTGGTACAAACGCGGACTGTGGTCCTGCTTTCCTCAGAAATTCAGAAGAAAGGCCCATAACTTTATGGACTTCATGAAGTTTGCAGCACAGAAAGATGCCAACATTTGAATCCTCAGAACCATTCCGGTTCCCTAGAATCTGATAGACGGAGGAATCAAACCCTGCATCAATATGACTCAGCAGTTAAAGAAACTAGCTGGTATTTTAAGGGATCTCAAAAAAAGAAGAAAATGCAACAAAACCATGACCACCCGAATCTGGCAATAACCTTTTTTTTAGAACCTTGTTTTCGAAAAAGGCGGTTCTAGCCAGCAAGTACGATTACTATCAACCAAATCGGCACTTAAGAAAATCTTCCAATTTGGATTTAAACAGTTGATCATGACAGATTAGTAATTTTTTTTTTGTCTTATCCCAATGGGCTTGTGCTAGGACTTAGACCAAAAACAGAGAGACCCAGAACCGGTTCTCCTGGTTCCCCTTTTAAATGATGTCCTTAAAACTAGGCTTCTTGACCACTTGATCCCAAGAAATCATGTGATTATTATAAACGCTCGTTAAGGAAAAACGTTAATTCCTTCATAAGTCTAGCTTCAGGAGCCAGAATTTCTGAACTGTCGGCTTCCTCTACAACCTAGGGAAACCACAAACAATTGAGTTCCTCCCTTTCAAAGGAGAATTGTTTAGAGGTAGGAAGAGATTAGGAGAAGAGGAGGAATTTACACTTTACCAGATCGTCAAATTTTGGTATAAAAATGAGGACCACAGGGAATAGGTGGGCTCCATGGAAGATTGTTACCCACTTCCTCAGGACCTCCAATCCTTATGTCCAGTTAATTTCCCTAAGAGCATATTTGAGCAGGAATATTTGCGCCTCGAAATCTTCAGGGCCCCCCTTGTTTATTAGGGAAAAAGGTGGGGTTACTTTTTTCCCCTAAAAGGAATCAGGAACCAAACAGATATTCTATACTTTATTATAAAGCAAGGCTAACCCGGAATTCATTTCCCACACAATGATATTAGGGCAGTAGCCACCTCAAGTTAATTAGTTTTCAAACAACACATTGAATTTTGATGATCTCAAGAAAGTACACAGGCTGGAAGTCCCCGGGACAGTATTTAAACGCCACTTACCTAAACGTCGTTAGAAGCCCTTAAATTCCCAGCCAGTGGCAGCTGGAAACACAGTTTCCCTGACACTTTGCTTAGAACAGTAGTAAGTAGTTAATTAGCCATATTGTCTCTCTACAAATATCTTCTTCTCCTAACTGCCTCCCGCTAGCAGTTTGCTTAGACCTTAGGCTCGGTTGTTAACTGGCTTACATTACGTTACCATTGGATTGCACTTTCTATGTATCATGATTGGATTTTGGATTGGGTATTATACTTGTATCCTGGGTCTTTATTGTGTAATTATATTCCTGTTCATTGTGGCCTGTGTGATTAGTTAAGATTATTTTCTGGGCTCCAGTTTGTGTCGCTGAGTGAAAATAAATCCTTTTTTAGTTTATTATTTCTAAGGTAAATGGAAAGGCTAACCAAATACCAGAGAAAACAAAAAACAAATCAAAAGAACGAATGTCAGTATAAAACTGACTCGACCTCACCTAAAAATAAAAAGAAGGGTGTCGGTATGCGGTAACTGGGGCGGAAGTGAGACCACTACCACGAACTTCTTGCCATTTAGAAGGAATTTCCTATATCAAAAATTCTCAACCGACGAGGAGAAAGCCGGATCCACAGGTCGAGGCGGGCCGGGCAAAACTACTACCCAAACTAAACCCCAAACCCAACGCCAACGCTCATCCACCGCCGCCTGGTATGGGGGCCATACCTTTGCAGTTAGCGGACCGATAACCACACGTGGTTTTCGTTTTGCTCTTGTGAATTGTGCCTTTTAATCTTTTTCCCTTTCTTGAGTGATGGAACGTGCACTGCGATTTGCTCCCAAGAACAAACTAAGTTTTAAGTGTCCTGTGTAAAAGGTTTGGATTTAGCTTTAGTTTCGTTCCAATCCAGGTGCCTGTAATTTGCCGTTCCTTGTTTTTTTAGGTATGAAATACGGGTTCCCGGTCTGGAGCATGGCGGGCATTGTCCCGCCTCATGTTCAGTTAGGTTCTCGGTCCCCCATTACCTGGAACGGAAAACTTCCATTTTCATTTATTTCACGTGTGGGCTCTTAGTCCTATTATTCATTTATTGCCGGTTTTGCTTTTTACATCGTTTTTTTATGGGGATCTGTAGCCTACCCCTGGTGTTAGGTCATGCATGCAGTCTCCTCTCTACCTAAACGTACGCCAATCTTCGAGTGTTTTCCTTGGTCCAGACCCTAGCCACTGCTCTCCGTTATCGGCTTAGGCTAGGCTCTGAGTAAAGAGCCTTTTCTTCGAGTCAGTAGTGCACTTCCTGGTACCTTCCCTTTCTCTTTCAACTCATTGTTTTTTCCCCTACTTTCTTTTTTTTATCGAATGTATAGGTTTTATTTTGGGTTAGCCTAGGGCGGTCTAGCCATTATAGACCTGGGTTCTCAGGGGTCTTTACAATTTCTCCACGTTTAGTTACAGTTTTCTTGCATCCTTTCTTTAATCAGTTTTGTTTGCTGAATCATCGCATTGCTGCCTCCATCCTGGTCAGTTTGGTTGCATTAGACCCTTGCGGCTTTCCGATCCAGTCGGTTTGGTTGTGTTTATCGTACCTTGGTCCACTTGTGATCGCGGTACGGGCTAGACGCACCCGCCCCAGTGCGCCTTACCCCGCCCCCCTCCCTCACAATAGCAGGTTAGGAGGGAGGGATGGTCTATTCTCACTCGCTCCATTCCGGGCCTAGCTCGCCCTCTCTCCCTACGCCGGAAGGGGAGTAGGCGGGGGAGTTCTGGGACAGACTGTTAGGCTGGGAGGTGACCTTGTTCTTCCCTTGTGCGTCTGTGGTACCTCGGGTTTGTGGCGGGGGTTGGGGGGTTGGCCATCCCACCCCCCTCCCTAGTTGCGTTCGGCAATCCCAAGCTGTGTACACGGGAAACTGATTTGTTTCTTCCATTCCTTGCTTTTTTCCCCCCTGTGACGGGCGGGCCCTATGCCTAGTTCTTCCCCCGGCGTTCCCACGGTTACAAAGCGGGAGGGGGTCGTGGTAGGCGGAGGCAGTTACTCCTACCAACGGAAGGTCAAGGTGAATATGTTTTTCAGTGGGTTCCTTAGGCTTTCCATCGTTCCTTCGTCTCCGGACGTCGTTGTGCCCCATAGGGCATTCTTCCGGCAGCGGTTTGGACAAGCGCCGCGACTTCGGAGTCGTCCTCCAATTGGTTATTTTAGTTATTGCTTAAGTTAGTTTAGTATTTTAATCTTAAGCTTGGGGTCCCTTCCCTGCCCTTTCATGGAAATTTCTTTTATAGTTAATATACCATATATCTATAGATTTACCTCTGGTTTACGAAATTTCCGCCTCCTTTGGCTTACAAACCGGAGGTTTATTGTATCACCTATTTATCTCATTAATGGTTCTCAGGGGAGGGGGTTAAGCCCGAAATTTTTATTAATCTGCCGGCATTGCGGCGGAAGTAAGAGAGTAGCCCTCGTGAGTGTAATCTTGATACTCATGTATCTTTCCACTTACAGGCTACAACTGCGAGCACCCCGGCTGTAACGCCGTGTTGCAGGACCCTGCGGGCACGAGGTCTGCAGGACTCATGCTCCCTGCTCCACCAGCCATGGGGATCTGCAGGTCTTGGTCCATGAAGCTTGTTTCGATCTGCTACGAGCTTGTGAGTCAGTTTTTGGATGGGGTAAGTCTTTCTCATCAGCACATTCATACAATATGAGTTCTGATATATGTTTAAGCTTAAGTTCTCCTTGGTATAGTGGTACCTTTATACAATGGAAGTTCTGATATATTGTTAAACTTAAGCTTAATTTAGTCTAAGGGTTAGGGTTCACCTGTAGCCTTAAGTTCTAATAATCGCCCACTCTCCTTTAGGCTTCCGCAGTCAGGGAGATCGCTCTCGCAACCCTGAGAGCTTGGGTCTGCGGATTCGGGAAAAACGCCGCTAAAGGACAGCCATACATCTTGGAGAAAAGGCTGGCTGTCCTGTTGTTTCCCGGAGGCAAGTCGACGGGGTACGTCGACCCTACTGAGGCAGCCTCGACGCATTGCGACTTTTCAACGTCAGGTGGCACAATGCATGAAGGAAGGACCGAGGCCAGGATATCTCGGCGGAAGTCGCCATGTTAGACATTAATGTTGAGCCTATGTAGGTGTTGGATGACTTGTTGGTTGAGGTAGGTATGTTGGACGCTCAAGGGCTTCCCTTGGGCGTTCCTGGATCTTCTTCTCCTGTTCCTTCTTCTTCTTCCTTCCAGGGCTTTACGGGGGCGGAGCTCCCGTATAGTGCACCCGACGCCTCTGTGGTTCCCAAGGTGAAAGGCCACAGGGCACAGAAAACCCTAAGTAAGACGTCGTCGTCTAAAAAGACTTCTTCGGCGTCTTCAACTCATAAGTCTCCGGCTCTCACCCCGGAGCAGAGAAAGTGAAAGCATCCTCTTCCTCGGCTTCACTTCCTAAAGGGTCGAGGAGCAAGTCCTCCAAAGACGAGATCCGTACTCCGGCGGAGTCGGTGGTCTCTTCCTCTATGGTAGTTACTTTGGGTACCTCATCTGCTTTCTGCGCCAGTAGCTGGCTTTTGATCCTGCTGCATTTTCCGCCGGAATGATGCAGAGGTGGAGATCTAGTAGGATCTTTTGAGATCCAGTATGGAGCAGATGTTTACCAAGCTGTCGGACAGGATGTCCACGCAAGAGAACCTCCTGTCAGGCTTCAATCAGGCTCCGCAAGCTGCTACTCCAGCACCTAGTGCCAGTCTCTTCAGCTCCCTCCATATGAGTCCCTCCCACCATTCTCCATGAGTAACCCCTTGGACAGTAGCGTCTTTCGCTCCTTTCCAAGATGGTCTCATCTCCATCCCGGAGTGTGGAACTCGAAGGATTGAAGACTTCGAGTTTACCCTGAAAATTTGCAACCTCCATTCATTGGCTACGCCAGGCTGACGGAGTCGGCATTGAATAGGGAGGCAAGATCCCGAAGGAGACAGTTCTCTATTCTAGGGATCAGGCACAGAGGGAATGGCTCCGCTGTCACGAAGAATGGGACTGCATTAAACACCAGGCTTCAAGCCTTTGTAAGCCCATTCACAATCTTCACGACGGAAGAGGAAGCACCACTTCCCTTTCCTAACGAAGATTGCCAGCGTCACCATTCAAGCAGGCTTAAAAGGAGATCCTTTGCGCAGCTGAGGAAAGGCAAGATCCCCACATCACCTTGTTCCCTTCGTTTTGGCGATATGTGGGAGGACTTGCCAGCCACCTTCACAGTGGGAAAGTTTAAACCGGACTGCGCTATGGATCAGTTCGGTGAAAAACTCTCAAGACTTCTGGACAACCTCATTCAAACAGAATTCGAGCAAGGACCAGGCTGGCAAGAACTCTTAACACGATGGTTATGACAGAAGTACGGCGGCCCTTTCCATCGGAACCGCTCTTCAAGCTTTTGACTAAATCACAAACTTATACAGTCCAATCGGACTTGTATGAGTTTGTGGTTGCGAGAGTCAACTGCAGGAAAGCATGTCCTCCAGGAAGCAACTATTCGGCATGAGCCAAATAAGTTGCTTTCCTCCAACATCTGGGGGGCGGACCTCTTCCCGGAGTCAGCGGTCAAAGAGGTCCACAAAACGAGGCTACGAGACTCAACCAGAGTCTCAAAGATCGTTGGGGCCTCTCCGCTAAGAGGAAAGCAGGACTCGTCTGCTTCGGGTAAGAAACTGAAAAAGTCAAAGAGGTTCAACTCTATCAGAAGAAACCTCAACACTTTGTTCAGGCGGTCAGCTGTCCCAGTCACCCAACCAGGACAAGCTGCCACGACGAAGAGCCAAACTCAACCTATCCTCCTGATCTCACCTCAGGCCAGCCATCCACCTCTTACGCTGTCTCCCCGGTGTTCAACCAAGTGTATGAAGGCCAGGCTTTTCAGCACTTCAACCGGTTTCCCATGGGAAGTAGAGCCAGAGGACGTTTCGTCAGAGAGGATCAGGCAGAGTTATCAACAGAGGGAAACACTTCCGTGGAGCTCACCCAGCACAGCAACAGTGAGATCCCAAGGTAGGAGGGAGGCTGTTCCTCTTCCGGCATCGGTGGGGGTTCAGCAAATGGGCACAAAGTATTGTGTCAAAAGGTCTGGGTTGGAGTTGGATCAGGGCCCCCCTCCACCCAGGCCATTCCTTCAACTTCCATCGAAGGAATTGACAGATTATGCGGAGGAACTCCTTCAGAAAGGAGCAATATCGAGAGTCAAGCATTTAAAGTTTCAAGGTCGCTTGTTCAGCGTGCCAAAGAAAAGGCTCATTAAAAAGAAGAGTAATCTAGACTTGTCCCAGTTAAAACTTATCCATTCGCTGCGACAAGTTCAAAATGCTGACCATCCCGCAGGTACGGACCTTACTTCCCCGTGGGGCCGTCACCACCTCTATCGATCTTACAGACGCATACTATCATATCCCAATAGCGAGACACTTTCGCCCTTATCTAGGCTTCAAGCTAGGGGACCAGACATTCTCATTCAAAGTGATGCCCTTCGGACTGAACGTAGCTCCCAGGGTATTCACGAAATTAGCGGAAGTAGTCGTTCAGCAACTGAGGTCGCAAGGGATAATGGTAGTAGCATACCTCGACGATTGGTTGATCTGAGGGCGCCAACCGTCGAGGAATGCCGAAAAAGCCACAAAGAAAGTAATTCAGTTCCTGGAATATCTGGGGTTCCAGATAAACAAGGGAAAATCAAGACTCACTCCGGAGTCCCGATTTCAATGGCTAGGCATCCAATGGAATTTATCCTCCCACAATCTGTCAATTCCAATAGCCAAGAGGAAGGAAATAATGAAGTCAGTAAAGCAATTTCTAAAGTACAAATATGCTTCAAGGAGAAACCAGAAAAGGATCCTAGGTTCTCTGCAGTTTGCCTCAGTAACAAACATCTTGATGAAAGCCAAACTGAAAGATATAAACTGGATCTGGCGCTCAAGAGCAAATGTCAGATCTCGGGAACAAGTTTGTCAGCAATCTCGCAAATCCTTCGGAACCATCTGCGTCCCTGGACACAGATGAAGAATCTGTCCATGTTGGTACCTCTTCAATATCCTCCTCCGGTAATAACTATCCACACAGACGCGTCATTAGCGGCTGGGGAGGGTATTCTCAGTTCAAGAAGGTTCAGGGAACTTGGTCACCACAGTTCCGCCAGCTTCACATAAACGTATTGGAAGCCATGGCAGTGTTCCTGACCTTAAAGAGGCTCCTTCCACCAAAGAACTCTCATGTAAAATTGTTCTGGACAGCGCAGTAGTGGTACACTGCATCAACAGGGGAGGTTCCAAATCAAGACATCTAAAATCATGTCATGATAGCCATCTTTTCCCTGGCGAACAAGTACAAATGGCACCTCTCTTCCACCCACTTGGCGGGAGTAAGGAATGTGATAGCAGGACGCTCTATCCCGTCAGTTCCCTTGGAGTCAGAATGGTCTTCTGGACAAACAGTTTGTTTCAATGGATACGCGGAGTGTCCCAGGTCTCCAAGTCGATCTCTTCGCTTCTCAAGCGAACCACAAGCTTCCGTGCTATGTGGCTCCCAACCTGACCCTCTGGCTATGCCACAGCGCTCTGTCCATAGACTGGAACCAGTGAAGAAGATTTACATCTTTCCTCCAGTGAATCTTCTTCTGAAAGTTCTGAACAAACTCAGGACTTTCAAGGGACAAGTGGCACTAGTAGCACCGGACTGGCCGAAGAGCAATTGGTATCCCTGCTTCTGGAATTGGGTCTTTGCCCCCAACGGATTCCCAATCCCAGACTCTCTCAGTCAGTACAAATGAAGACTGTGTTTCTCTTCCTCAGGAGTTCTCAAAGCCCCTAACTTTATGGACTTCATGAAATTTGCGGCTAAAAAAAGATGCAGGTATAGATCCCCCAGAATATCCTTTTCCTGGAAATCAGATAAAAGGATTAAACTTTGAGGCAGTATGACGCTGCAGTTAAAAAGTTGGCATCTTTCCTGAAGGAATCAGACATCAAAATCATGACTATCAATTCAGCTATATCCTTTTTTAGGTCCTTGTTTGAAAAGGGTTAGCAGCTAGCACTATTACTACAAATAAATCAGCCTTGAAGAAGATCTTTCAAATGGGTTTTAACATAGACTTAACAGATTCCTATTTTTCGTCTATTCCCAAGGCTTGTGCTAGACTTAGACCTTCTGTAAGGCCTACTTCTGTGTCATGGTTTTTGAATGATGTCCTCAAATTGGCTTCAGATACTGACAACTCAACTTGTTCGTTTATAATGCTCTTAAGAAAAACATTATTTTGCTAAGCCTGGCTCAGGAGCTAGAATTTCAGAACTGTCGGCTCTGTCCAGAGATACGGGGCATATAGAATTTCTCCCCTCAGGAGAAGTTCTACTCTCCCCGGATCGCAACTTTTTAGCTAAAAATGAGGATCCATTATTGAGGTAGGAACCTTGGAAAGTCATTCCTCTTTGTCCAGTAATGACCTTACGAGCCTTTCTGTCTATGACATCCTCCTCCTCTTCGGGTCCCCTCTTTAGGAGAGAAAAGGCCCCTGTGGCACTTATCAATTATTAAAGGCATAAGACAACAGTATCCTCTACTTTATTAAACAAGCAAACCCTGAACAAATCTTTCCCCAAGGCATATGATGTCAGGGCAGTAGCCACCTCAATTAACTATTTCCAACACATGAACTTTGATGACTTGAAAAAGTATACGGGATGGAAATCGCCGACAGTGGTTTAAGCGACACTATTTAAAGTCCCTAGAATCTCTTAAAATTTCAGCAGTGGCAGTGGGAAACATAGTTTCCCCTGACTCTGCCCAGTAGTTATAGTTGAAGATCCAGATCTCCTTTCTGCCTGCCTCACTTAACATTTCGTCCATCCTACCGTATTGCTCTACACTTCCCCTTTAGCCTTAGCTGCTTATCTGAATGGCTTAGTGGTGTGTCCCTTATTTTTTTTGCTAGGGTCACCCACAAATTTTTGTATATATATAAGCTTAACGAGTGTGGTTCCCTTATTTTTATGCTAGGGTCCCACACTCTCATCTTACAATGGTTTGATGCTTTGTAAATTTTCAATAATTATATATATGAAACTTATTGAGTGTGTTCCCTTATTGTATTATTAACATTACACACACTGTCATATAATAATATTTTCATGCCTTGTAACATTTTATATGAATTTTGTAATAATTTTTACATATTTGTAAGGTATAAATTACTATGATTTATCTCACATTTAGAGATTAACTGGATATGTTTACTTGTAAATCTATATACATTTTCACAAGTTTCCTTGGATGTTATCATTTTATATCCATGCCTTTTTATTTAAATTATAGTACTGTAGATTTAATTTTAGTTTTATTGAGACCCTCTTGTATTTTCTCCAATCTTGTGCTATTTCTCTGGTACTATTTCACGCAGCGACACGAACTGAACCCAGAAAAAGGATTCTGACATAGGAAAAATCTATTTCGGGCGATTGGTTCATGTCGCCCAGTGAAATCCCACCACTGCCCTGCCCTGCCGCCCAAGATTGCCTGCAAAACTTCAGGATGGCCACCAGAGGCGCGGTGATCGGCGTGGCGTGGGTGTAGTGGTAGTAGTATCAAGATTACACGGGAACTGATTTCTTCCTCCTTGCTTTTTTCCCCCCTGTGACGGCGGGCCTCTGCCTCGTCTTCCCCGGCGTCCCATCGTTACAGGAGGGGGGCGTGGTAGGCGGAGACCTACCAACGGAGTGAATATGTTTTCAGTTGGTCCTTAGCTTTCCATCGCTTCCTTCGTCTCCGGCGTGTGCCCCTAGGGCATTCTTCCGGCAGCGTTGGACAGCGCCGCGCTTCGGAGTCGTCCTCCAATTTTATTTTAGTTATGCTTAAGTTAGTTTAGTATTTATCTTAAGCTTGGGTCCCTCCCCACCCTGCCCTTTATTGGAAATTTCTTTTATAGTTATATACCATATATCGATATATTTTACCTCTGGTTTACGAAATTTCCTCCTCTGGCTTACACCGGAGTTATTGTATCACCTATTTATCTCATAAGGTTCTCAGGGGAGGGGTTAAGCCCGAAATTTTATTAATCTCCGGCATGCGGCGGAGTACTAGAGTAGCCCTGTGAGTGTAATCTTGATACTCATGTATCTTTCCACTTACAGGCTACCAACTGCGAGCACCCCGGCTTGTAACGCCGTGTTGCAGGACCCCTGCGGGCACGAGGTCTGCAGGACTCATGCTCCCTGCTCCACCAGCCATGGGGATCTGCAGGTCTGGTTCATGAAGCTTGTTCGATCTGCTACGAGCTTGTGAGTCAGTTTTTGGATGGGGTAAGTACTTTTCTCATCAGCACATTCATACAATATGAGTTCTGATATATGTTTAAGCTTAAGTTCTCCTTGGTATAGTGGTACCTTTATACAATAGAAGTTCTGATATATTGTTAAACTTAAGCTTAATTTAGTCTAAGGGTTAGGGTTCACACTGTAGCCTTAAGTTCTAATAATCGCCCTCTCCTTTAGGCTTCCGCAGTCAGGGAGATCGCTCTCGCAACCCTGAGAGCTTGGGTCTGCGGATTCGGGAAAAACGCCGCTAAAGGACAGCCATACATCTTGGAGAAAAGGCTGGCTGTCCTGTTGTTTCCCGGAGGCAAGTCGACGGGTACGTCGACCCTACTGAGGCAGCCTCGACGATTGCGACTTTTCAACGTCAGGTGCACAATGCATGAAGGAAGGACCAGGCCAGGATATCTCGGCGGAAGTCGCCATGTTAGACATTAATGTTGAGCCTATGGTAGGTGGTGGATGACTTGTTGGTTGAGGTAGGTATGTTGGACGCTCAAGGGCTTCCCTTGGGCGTTCCTGGATCTTCTTCTCCTGTTCCTTCTTCTTCTTCCTTCCAGGGCTTTACGGGGGCGGAGCTCCCGTATAGTGCACCCGACGCCTCTGGTTCCCAAGGTGAAAGGGCCACAGGGCACAGAAAACCCTAAGTAAGACGTCGTCGTCTAAAAAGACTTCTTCGGCGTCTTCAACTCATAAGTCTCCGGCTTCTCACCCCGGAGCAGAGAAAGTGAAAGCATCCTCTTCCTCGGCTTCACTTCCTAAAGGGTCGAGGAGCAAGTCCTCCAAAGAGAGATCACCCGTACTCCGGCGGAGTCGGTGGTCTCTCCTTCTCTATGGTAGTTACTTTGGGTACCTCATCTGCTTCTGCGCCAGTAGCTGGCTTTGATCCTGCTGCATTTTCCGCCGGAATGATGCAGCAGGTGGGAGATCTAGTAGGATCTTTGAGATCCAGTATGGAGCAGATGTTTACCAAGCTGTCGGACAGGATGTCCACGCAAGAGAACCTCCTGTCAGGCTTCAATCAGGCTCCGCAAGCTGCTACTCCAGCACCTAGTGCCAGTCTCTTCAGCTCCCTCCATATGAGTCCCTCCCACCATTCTCCATGAGTAACCCTTGGACAGTAGCGTCTTTCGCTCCTTTCCAAGATGGTCTCATCTCCATCCCGGAGTGTGGAACTCGAAGGATTGAAGACTTCGAGTTCTACCCTGAAAATTTGCAACCTCCATTCATTGGCTACGCCAGGCTGACGGAGTCGGCATTGAATAGGGAGCAAGATCCCGAAGGAGAACATTCTCTATTCTAGGGATCAGCACAGAGGGAATTGGCTCCGCTGTCACGAAGAATGGGACTGCATTAACACCAGGCTTCAAGCCTTTGTAAGCCATTCACAATCTTCACGACGGAAGAGGAAGCACCACTTCCTTCCTAACGAAGATTGCCAGCGTCACCATTCAAGCAGGCTTAAAAGGAGATCCTTTGCCGCAGCTGAGGAAGGCAGATCCCACATCACCTTTTTTGTTCCCTTCGTTTGGCGATATGTGGGAGGACTTGCCAGCCACCTTCACAGTGGGAAAGTTTAAACCGGACTGCGCTATGGATCAGTTCGGTGAAAAACTCTCAAGATTCTGGACAACCTCATTCAAACAGAATTCGAGGCAAGGACCAGGCTGGCAAGAACTCTTAACACGATGGTTATGACAGAAAGTAGCGGCCCTTTCCATCGGAACCGCTCTTCAAGCTTTTGACTAAATCACAAACTTATACAGTCCAATCGGACTTGTATGAGTTTGTGGTTGCGAGAGTCAACTGCAGGAAGCATGTCCTCCAGGAAGCAACTATTCGGCATGAGCCAAATAAGTTGCTTTCCTCCAACATCTGGGGGTGGGGGGCGGACCTCTTCCCGGACGTCAGCGGTCAAAGAGGTCCAAAACGAGGCTACGAGACTCAACCAGAGTCTCAAAGATCGTTGGGGCCTCTCCGCTAAGAGAAAGCAGGACTCGTCTGCTTCGTAAGGTAAGAAACTGAAAAAGTCAAAGAGGTTTCAACTCTATCAGAAGAAACCTCAACACTTTGTTCAGGGCGGTCAGCTGTCCCAGTCACCCAACCAGGACAAGCTGCCACGACGAAGAGCCAAACTCAACCTATCCTCCTGATCTCACCTCAGGCCAGCCATCCACCTCTTACGCTGTCTCCCCGGTTGTTCAACCAAGTGTATGAAGGCCAGGCTTTTCAGCACTTCAACCGGTTTCCCATGGGAAGTAGAGCCAGAGGAGCGTTTCGTCAGAGAGGATCAGGCAGAGTTATCAAACAGAGGGAAACACTTCCGTGGAGCTCACCCAGCACAGCAACAGTGAGATCCCCAAGGTAGGAGGGAGGCTGTTCCTCTTCCGGCATCGGTGGGGGTTCAGCAAATGGGCACAAAGTATTGTGTCAAAAGGTCTGGGTTGGAGTTGGATCAAGGGCCCCCTCCACCCAGGCCATTCCTTCAACTTCCATCGAAGGAATTGACAGATTATGGCGGAGGAACTCCTTCAGAAAGGAGCAATATCGAGAGTCAAGCATTTAAAGTTTCAAGGTCGCTTGTTCAGCGTGCCAAAGAAAGGCTAAAAAAAAACATTAAAAAGAAGAGTAATCTTAGACTTGTCCCAGTTAAACTTTATCCATTCGCTGCGACAAGTTCAAAATGCTGACCATCCCGCAGGTACGGACCTTACTTCCCCGTGGGGCCGTCACCACCTCTATCGATCTTACAGACGCATACTATCATATCCCAATAGCGAGGCACCTTTCGCCCTTATCTAGGCTTCAAGCTAAGGGACCAGACATTCTCATTCAAAGTGATGCCCTTCGACTGAACGTAGCTCCCAGGGTATTCACGAAATTAGCGGAAGTAGTCGTTCAGCAACTGAGGTCGCAAGGATAATGGTAGTAGCATACCTCGACGATTGGTTGATCTGGGCGCCAACCGTCGAGGAATGCCGAAAAGCCACAAAGAAAGTAATTCAGTTCCTGAATATCTGGGGTTCCAGTATAAACAAGGGAAAATCAAGACTCACTCCGGAGTCCCGATTTCAATGGCTAGGCATCCAATGGAATTTATCCTCCCACAATCTGTCAATTCCAATAGCCAAGAGGAAGGAAATAATGAAGTCAGTAAAGCAATTTCTAAAGTACAAATATGCTTCAAGGAGAAACCGAGAAAAGGATCCTAGTTCTCTGCAGTTTGCCTCAGTAACAAACATCTTGATGAAAGCCAAACTGAAAGATATAACTGGATCTGGCGCTCAAGAGCAAATGTCAGATCTCGGGACAAGTTGTCAGCAATCTCGCAAATCCTTCGGAACCATCTGCGTTCCCTGGACACAGATGAAGAATCTGTCCATGTTGGTACCTCTTCAATAATCCTCCTCCGGTAATAACTATCCACACAGACGCGTCATTAAGCGGCTGGGAGGGTATTCCTCAGTTCAAGAAGGTTCAGGGAACTTGGTCACCACAGTTCCGCCAGCTTCACATAAACGTATTGGAAGCCATGGCAGTGTTCCTGACCTTAAAGAGGCTCCTTCCACCAAAGAACTCTCATGTAAAATTGGTTCTGGACAGCGCAGTAGTGGTACACTGCATCAACAGGGGAGGTTCCAAAATCAAGACATCTAAATCATGTCATGATAGCCATCTTTTCCCTGGCGAACAAGTACAAATGGCACCTCTCTTCACCCACTTGGCGGGAGTAAGGAATGTGATAGCAGACGCTCTATCCCGGTCAGTTCCCTTGGAGTCAGAATGGTCTCTGGACAACAGTTTGTTTCAATGGATACGCCGGAGTGTCCCAGGTCTCCAAGTCGATCTCTTCGCTTCTCAAGCGAACCACAAGCTTCCGTGCTATGTGGCTCCCAACCTGGACCCTCTGGCATATGCCACAGACGCTCTGTCCATAGACTGGAACCAGTGGAAGAAGATTTACATCTTTCCTCCAGTGAATCTTCTTCTGAAAGTTCTGAACAAACTCAGGACTTTCAAGGGACAAGTGGCACTAGTAGCACCGGGACTGGGCCGAAGAGCAATTGGTATCCCCTGCTTCTGGAATTGGGTCTTTGCCCCCCAACGGATTCCCAATCCCAGACTCTCTCAGTCAGTACAAATGAAGACTGTGTTCTCTTCCTCAGGAGTTCTCAAGCCCTACTTTATGGACTTCATGAAATTTGCGGCTAAAAAAGATGCAGGTATAGATCCCCAGAATATCCTTTTCCTGGAATCAGATAAAAGGGATTAAACTTTGAGGCAGTATGACGCTGCAGTTAAAAAGTTGGCATCTTTCCTGAAGGAATCAGACATCAAAATCATGACTATCAATTCAGCTATATCCTTTTTTAGGTCCTTGTTTGAAAAGGGTTAGCAGCTAGCACTATTACTACAAATAAATCAGCTTGAAGAAGATCTTTCAAATGGGTTTTAACATAGACTTAACAGATTCCTATTTTTCGTCTATTCCCAAGGCTTGTGCTAGACTTAGACCTTCTGTAAGGCCTACTTCTGTGTCATGGTTTTTGAATGATGTCCTCAAATTGGCTTCAGATACTGACAACTCAACTTGTTCGTTTATAATGCTCTTAAGAAAAACATTATTTTTGCTAAGCCTGGCTTCAGGAGCTAGAATTTCAGAACTGTCGGCTCTGTCCAGAGATACGGGGCATATAGAATTTCTCCCCTCAGGAGAAGTTCTACTCTCCCCGGATCGCAACTTTTTAGCTAAAAATGAGGATCCATTATTGAGGTAGGAACATTGGAAAGTCATTCCTCTTTGTCCAGTAATGACCTTACGAGCCTTTCTGTCTATGACATCCTCCTCCTCTTCGGGTCCCCTCTTTAGGAGAGAAAAGGGTGGCACTTTATCAATTAAAGGCATAAGACAACAGATCCTCTACTTTATTAAACAAGCAAACCCTGAATCTTTCCCCAAGGCACATGATGTCAGGGCAGTAGCCACCTCAATTAACTATTTCCAACACATGAACTTTGATGACTTGAAAAAGTATACGGGATGGAAATCGCCGACGAGGTTTGTTTAAGCGACACTATTTTTTAAAGTCCCTAGAATCTCTTAAATTTCAGCAGTGGCAGTGGGAAACATAGTTTCCCCTGACTCTGTCCCAGTAGTTATAGTTTGAAGATCCAGATCTCCTTTCTGCCTGCCTCACTTAACATTTCGTCCATCCTACCGTATTGCTACACTTCCCCTTTAGCCTTAGCTGCTTATCTGAATGGCTTAGTGGTGTGTCCCTTATTTTTTTGCTAGGGTCACCCACAAATTTTTTCTTTTTGTATATATATAAGCTTAACGAGTGTGGTTCCCTTATTTTTATGCTAGGGTCCCACACTCTCATCTTACAATGGTTTGATGCTTTGTAAATTTTCAATAATTATATATATGAAACTTATTGAGTGTGTTCCCTTATTGTATTATTAACATTACACACACTGTCATATAATAATATTTTCATGCCTTGAACATTTTATATGAATTTTTGTAATAATTTTTACATATTTGTAAGGTATAATTACTATGATTTATCTCACATTTAGAGATTAACTGGATATGTTTACTTGTAAATCTATATACATTTTCACAAGTTTCCTTGGATGTTATCATTTATATCCATGCCTTTTTATTTAAATTATAGTACTGTAGATTTAATTTTTAGTTTATTGAGACCCTCTTGTATTTTCTCCAATCTTGTGCTATTTCTCTGGTACTATTTCACGCAGCGACACGAACTGAACCCAGAAAAAGGATTCTGACATAGGAAAAATCTATTTCTGGGCGATTGGTTCATGTCGCCCAGTGAAATCCCACCACTGCCCTGCCCTGCCGCCCAAGATTGCCTGCAAACTTCAGGATGGCCACCAGAGGCGCGGTGATCGGTCGTGGCGTGGGTTGTAGTGGTAGTAGTATCAAGATTACACGGGAACTGATTTCTTCCTCCTTGCTTTTTCCCCCCTGTGACGGCGGGCCTCTGGCCTCGTCTTCCCCGGCGTCCCATCGGTTACAGGAGGGGGGCGTGGTAGGCGGAGCCTACAACGGAGTGAATATGTTTTCAGTTGGTCCTTAGCTTTCCATCGTTCCTTCGTCTCCGGCGTGTGCCCCTAGCGGATTCTTCCGGCAGCGTTGGACAGCGCCGCGCTTCGGAGTCGTCCTCCAAATTTTATTTTAGTTATGCTTAAGTTAGTTTAGTATTTTATCTTAAGCTTGGGTCCCTCCCCTGCCCTTTATTGGAAATTTCTTTTATAGTTATATACCATATATCTATATATTTTACCTCTGGTTTACGAAATTTCCTCCTCTGGCTTACACCGGAGTTATTGTATCACCTATTTATCTCATAAGGTTCTCAGGGGAGGGGTTCCAAGCCCGAAATTTATTAATCTCGGCATGCGGCGGAGTACTAGAGTAGCCCTGTGAGTGTAATCTTGATACTCATGTATCTTTCCACTTACAGGCTACCAACTGCGAGCACCCGGCTGTAACGCCGTGTTGCAGGACCCCGGACCCCTGCGGGCACGAGGTCTGCAGGACTCATGCTCCCTGCTCCACCAGCCATGGGGATCTGCAGGTCTGGTTCCATGAAGCTTGTCGATCTGCTACGAGCTTGTGAGTCAGTTTTTGGATGGGGTAAGTACTTTTTCTCATCAGCACATTCATACAATATGAGTTCTGATATATGTTTAAGCTTAAGTTCTCCTTGGTATAGTGGTACCTTTATACAATGGAAGTTCTGATATATTGTTAAACTTAAGCTTAATTTAGTCTAAGGGTTAGGGTTCACCTTTAGCCTTAAGTTCTAATAATTGCCCTCTCCTTTAGGCTGCCGCAGTCAGGGAGACCGCTCTCGCAACCCTGAGAGCTTGGGTCTGCGGATTCGGGAAAAACGCCGCTAAAGGACAGCCATACATCTTGGAGAAAAGGCTGGCTGTCCTGTTGTTTCCCGGAGGCAAGTCGACGGGGTACGTCGACCCTACTGAGGCAGCCTCGACGGATTGCGACTTTTCAACGTCAGGTGGCACAATGCATGAAGGAAGGGACCAGGCCAGGATATCTCGGCGGAAGTCGCATGTTAGACATTAATGTTGAGCCTATGGTAGGTGTGGATGACTTGTTGGTTGAGGTAGGTATGTTGGACGCTCAAGGGCTTCCCTTGGGCGTTCCTGGATCTTCTTCTCCTGTTCCTTCTTCTTCTTCCTTCCAGGGCTTTACGGGGGTGGAGCTCCCGTATAGTGCACCCGACGCCTCTGTGGTTCCCAAGGTGAAAGGCCACAGGGCAACAGAAAACCCTAAGTAAGACGTCGTCGCTAAAAAGACTTCTTCGGCGTCTTCAACTCATAAGTCTCCGGCTTCTCACCCCGGAGCAGAGAAAGTGAAAGCATCCTCTTCCTCGGCTTCACTTCCTAAAGGGTCGAGGAGCAAGTCCTCCAAAGAGAGATCCCGTACTCCGGCGGAGTCGGTGGTCTCTCCTTCCTCTATGGTAGTTACTTTGGGTACCTCATCTGCTTCTGCGCCAGTAGCTGGCTTTGATCCTGCTGCATTTTCCGCCGGAATGATGCAGCAGGTGGGAGATCTAGTAGGATCTTTGAGATCCAGTATGGAGCAGATGTTTATCAAGCTGTTGTTTACCAAGCTGTCGGACAGGATGTCCACGCAAGAGAACCATCCTGTCAGGCTTCAATCAGGCTCCGCAAGCTGCTACTCCAGCACCTAGTGCCAGTCTCTTCAGCTCCCTCCATATGAGTCCCTCCCACCATTCTCCATGAGTAACCCTTGGACAGTAGCGTCTTTCGCTCCTTTCCAAGATGGTCTCATCTCCATCCCGGAGTGTGGAACTCGAAGGATTGAAGACTTCGAGTTCTACCCTGAAAATTTGCAAACTCCATTCATTGGCTACGCCAGGCTGACGGAGTCGGCATTGAATAGGGAGGCAAGATCCCGAAGGAGACAGTTCTCTATTCTAGGGATCAGGCCACAGAGGGAATGGCTCCGCTGTCACGAAGAATGGGACTGCATTAACACCAGGCTTCAAGCCTTTGTAAGCCCATTCACAATCTTCACGACGGAAGAGGAAGGCACCACTTCCTTTCCTAACGAAGATTGCCAGCGTCACCATTCAAGCAGGCTTAAAAGGAGATCCTTTGCCAGCCCCCCCCGCAGCTGAGGAAGGCAGATCCCACATCACCTTTGTTCCCTTCGTTTGGCGATATGAGGGAGGCTTGCCAGCCACCTTCACAGTGGGAACGTTTAAACCGGACTGCGCTATGGATCAGTTCGGTGAAAAACTCTCAAGACTTCTGGACAACCTCATTCAAACAGAATTCGAGCAAGGACCAGGCTGGCAAGAACTCTTAACACGATGGTTATGACAGAAGTAGCGGCCCTTTCCATCGGAACCGCTCTTCAAGCTTTTGACTAAATCACAAACTTATACAGTCCAATCGGACTTGTATGAGTTTGTGGTTGCGAGAGTCAACTGCAGGAAGCATGTCCTCCAGGAAGCAACTATTCGGCATGAGCCAAATAAGTTGCTTTCCTCCAACATCTGGGGGGCGGACCTCTTCCCGGAGTCAGCGGTCAAAGAGGTAAACAAAACGAGGCTACGAGACTCAACCAGAGTCTCAAAGATCGTTGGGGCCTCTCCGCTAAGAGAAGCAGGACTCGTCTGCTTCGGGTAAGAAACTGAAAAAGTCAAGAGGTTTCAACTCTATCAGAAGAAACCTCAACACTTTGTTCAGGCGGTCAGCTGTCCCAGTCACCCAACCAGGACAAGCTGCCACGACGAAGAGCCAAACTCAACCTATCCTCCTGATCTCACCTCAGGCCAGCCATCCACCTCTTACGCTGTCTCCCTGGTGTTCAACCAAGTGTATGAAGGCCAGGCTTTTCAGCACTTCAACCGGTTTCCCATGGGAAGTAGAGCCAGAGGAGCGTTTCGTCAGAGAGGATCAGGCAGAGTTATCAACAGAGGGAAAACCACTTCCGTGGAGCTCACCCAGCACAGCAACAGTGAGATCCCCAAGGTAGGAGGGAGGCTGTTCCTCTTCCGGCATCGGTGGGGGTTCAGCAATGGGCACAAAAGTATTGTGTCAAAAGGTCTGGGTTGGAGTTGGATCAACAAGGGCCCCCCTCCACCCAGGCCATTCCTTCAACTTCCATCGAAGGAATTGACAGATTATGCGGAGGAACTCCTTCAGAAAGGAGCAATATCGAGAGTCAAGCATTTAAAGGTAGCGTGCCAAAGAAAGGCTCATTAAAAAGAAGAGTAATCTTAGACTTGTCCCAGTTAAACTTATCCATTCGCTGCGACAAGTTTCAAAATGCTGACCATCCCGCAGGTACGGACCTTACTTCCCCCCCCGTGGGGCCATCACCACCTCTATCGATCTTACAGACGCATACTATCATATCCCAATAGCGAGACACTTTCGCCCTTATCTAGGCTTCAAGCTAGGGGACCAGACATTCTCATTCAAAGTGATGCCCTTCGGACTGAACGTAGCTCCCAGGGTATTCACGAAATAGCGGAAGTAGTCGTTCAGCAACTGAGGTCGCAAGGGATAATGGTAGTAGCATACCTCGACGATTGGTTGATCTGGGCGCCAAACCGTCGAGGAATGCCGAAAAGCCACAAGAAAGTAATTCAGTTCCTGGAATATCTGGGGTTCCACCGATAAACAAGGGAAATCAAGACTCACTCCGGAGTCCCGATTTCAATGGCTAGGCATCCAATGGAATTTATCCTCCCACAATCTGTCAATTCCAATAGCCAAGAGGAAGGAAATAATGAAGTCAGTAAAGCAATTTCTAAAGTACAAATATGCTTCAAGGAGAAACCAGAAAAGGATCCTAGGTTCTCTGCAGTTTGCCTCAGTAACAAACATCTTGATGAAAGCCAAACTGAAAGATATAAACTGGATCTGGCGCTCAAGAGCAAATGTCAGATCTCGGGACAAGTTGTCAGCAATCTCGCAAATCCTTCGGAACCATCTGCGTCCCTGGACACAGATGAAGAATCTGTCCATGTTGGTACCTCTTCAATATCCTCCTCCGGTAATAACTATCCACACAAGACGCGTCATTAAGCGGCTGGGGAGGGTATTCTCAGTTCAAGAAGGTTCAGGGAAACTTGGTCACCACAGTTCCGCCAGCTTCACATAACCTATTGGAAGCCATGGCAGTGTTCCTGACCTTAAAGAGGCTCCTTCCACCAAAGAACTCTCATGTAAAATTGGTTCTGGACAGCGCAGTAGTGGTACACTGCATCAACAGGGGAGGTTCCAAATCAAGACATCTAAACCATGTCATGATAGCCATCTTTTTCCCTGGCGAACAAGTACAAATGGCACCTCTCTTCCACCACTTGGCGGGAGTAAGAATGTGATAGCAGACGCTCTATCCCGGTCAGTTCCCTTGGAGTCAGAATGGTCTCTGGACAACAGTTTGTTTCAATGGATACGCCGGAGTGTCCCAGGTCTCCAAGTCGATCTCTTCGCTTCTCAAGCGAACCACAAGCTTTCCGTGCTATGTGGCTCCCAACCTGGACCCTCTGGCATATGCCACAGATGCTCTGTCCATAGACTGGAACCAGTGGAAGAAGATTTACATCTTTCCTCCAGTGAATCTTCTTCTGAAAGTTCTGAACAAACTCAGGACTTTCAAGGGACAAGTGGCACTAGTAGCACCGGACTGGCCGAAGAGCAATTGGTATCCCCTGCTTCTGGAATTGGGTCTTTGCCCCCAACGGATTCCCAATCCCAGACTCTCTCAGTCAGTACAAATGAAGACTGTGTTCTCTTCCTCAGGAGTTCTCAAAGCCCTAACTTTATGGACTTCATGAAATTTGCGGCTAAAAAAAGATGCAGGTATAGATCCCCAGAATATCCATTTTCCTGGAATCAGATAAAAGGGATTAAACTTTGAGGCAGTATGACGCTGCAGTTAAAAAGTTGGCATCTTTCTGAAGGAATCAGACATCAAAATCATGACTATCAATTCAGCTATATCCTTTTTTAGGTCCTTGTTTGAAAAGGGTTAGCAGCTAGCACTATTACTACAAATAAATCAGCCTTGAAGAGATCTTTCAAATGGGTTTTTAACATAGACTTAACAGATTCCTATTTTTCGTCTATTCCCAAGGCTTGTGCTAGACTTAGACCTTCTGTAAGGCCTACTTCTGTGTCATGGTTTTTGAATGATGTCCTCAAATTGGCTTCAGATACTGACAACTCAACTTGTTCGTTTATAATGCTCTTGAAGAAAAAAAACATTATTTTTGCTAAGCCTGGCTTCGGAGCTAGAATTTCAGAACTGTCGGCTTTGTCCAGAGATACGGGGCATATAGAATTTCTCCCCATCAGGAGAAGTTCTTACTCTCCCGGATCGCAACTTTTTAGCTAAAAATGAGGATCCATTATTGAGGTAGGAACAGGTTTGGAAAGTCATTCCTCTTTGTCCAGTAATGACCTTACGGAGCCTTTCTGTCTATGACATCCTCCTCCTCTTCGGGTCCCCTCTTTAGGAGAGAAAAGGGTGGCACTTTATCAATTAAAGGCATAAGACAACAGATCCTCTACTTTATTAAACAAGCAAACCCTGAATTTCTTTCCCAAGGCATATGATGTCAGAGGGCAGTAGCCACCTCAATTAACTATTTCCACACATGAACTTTGATGACTTGAAAAAGTATACGGGATGGAAATCGCCGACAGTGTTTAAGCGACACTATTTAAAGTCCCTAGAATCTCTTAAATTTTCAGCAGTGGCAGTGGGAAAACATAGTTCCCCTGACTCTGCCCAGTAGTTATAGTTGAAGATCCAGATCTCCTTTCTGCCTGCCTCACTTAACATTTCGTCCATCCTACCGTATTGCTCTACACTTCCCCTTTAGCCTTAGCTGCTTATCTGAATGGCTTAGTGGTGTGTCCCTTATTTTTTGCTAGGGTCACCCACAAATTTTTGTATATATATAAGCTTAACGAGTGTGGTTCCCTTATTTCTGGGCTCAGCTCGTGTCGCTTGCGCGAAATATCCTTTAATCTATTATTTCTAGGGTAAATGTACTAACATACCAGAGAATAAAAAATAAAGAAAAAGGTCAGTATAACTGACTCGCTCACCCTCTAGGAGGGTGTCGGTATGAACACTAGGCGAGTGAGACCACTACCACGAGCCAAATGCCAATAGAAATCTCCCACTACAAAACCCTCCAAGAGGGGAGCCGTCCCACAGAGAGAGCAGCTCGTACTACTACTACTCCATCCCATGCTTCCGACTGCTGCGCCTCTGGTGGCCATCCTTTTCAGTTAGCTCACACGAGTCACACGTGTTATTTTTCTCTCTGTGATTTTTGTGCCCTTTCTTCGGATTTTCGATATGGAGCGTGCAGCTATTGCAGCAGCTAAGTTAAGTACTCAGTATTTACGGTTAGCGAGTTTTTTCCGTCCCCGAGACAGTATTTGCCGTTTTTTAGGTATAAATACGTTCTCGGGGCTGGAAGCATGGCAGCATGGTCCTGCCGCATGATGGGTTCGTTCTTGGTCTCCCATACCTAGAACATCCCTTCTTTTACGCTCTATTTTGATTATCCGCGTTATTAGCTCTACTCAGGTTGTCATGCATGTATGTATTTCACCTTATGTAGCTTTTGCTTTTTCATCCAGACCCTAGTCCAGGTTCTTAGTATCGGCCCCTGACTAGCTTTGAGTGGTAGACTCGCCTTCGGGCTAGTCGCACACTCCTGGATTTTTTCTCCTGCTATTTTACCTTCTTTCTTTCATTTTTATTATATATATTTATATGTTTTGTCATTGTTAGGTTAGTTGGCGTCTGGCTTAGCCTAGGTCCCGGCTCGTAGAGCCTAGTCTACCGTTGATCAGTTCGGTCGCTTCCACATAGCTTCTCTCTGATCAGTTGGTTTTAGCCCTATGGGCCTATATGCTACCGCTTTTCAGTTCAGGTTGCTTCCCGATAGCTTCTCTCTGATCAGTTGGTTGGCCTAGGCTTGGTTACCGTATCTCAGTTTACCGCCTCGTGGTCACTACGTGATCACGAGTCAGCCAGACGCCTGCCAGTCCCCCTCCCCCCTCTCCCGCTCTCCCATAGAGTCGGGTGAGGTGGGTCGGTCTGTCCTTGCTCGCCCCACATGCCCGAGCCTGCCTCCCCCTCTCCCCTCCACCGGAGGGGCCTGGGAGTCCGACAGTCCCTGACTGGTTCCGACCTCTCCGCTTCTCGGCTCGGCCGGGTGGTACGTTGTGGGGGGCCCTGGCCTTCCCCCCCTCCGTTACTTCCTTGTCGCTCCGGGCTAGCTCGAGTCTGTATGTCATCTCGCCCTTCCCTCCTTACTAGAGCTCCTCCCTATCGGAGTCCTGGTATCCAGCGGAAGGGTATAGTCCACCCATAGTTTGGGACCGGAGCATACGTAGTCTTTACTAACCGTACCGTATTGCTGAGTTACTACACTCCGCTTCACTGGACCATATTTGTACCGGTTGGTTCACTTGCATGTAGGTTTAAGTTATCTTTAAGTTTATCTTAAGTATCTTAAACCATCCCCACCCCTCCCTTTCATTTTTACCGGATCTCTCCGGGATTATAGCCTATTCAGGCAATGCAGGGAGGGGTTATGCCCAAATTTTTTCCGAGCTCCGGCATGTAACGGAGTTCTTTTGTCCTTAGTCTGTAAGTGTTACCCCTTTAAGATACTCATGTGTCTTCCCACTTACAGGCCACCAACTGTGAGCATCCGGGATGTTCCGCTACACTTCAGGACCCCTGTGGACACGAAGTTTGCCGGTCCCATGCTCCATGCGCGACTCCGCACGGGGACATCCAGGTCTGGTACCATGAGACGTGTACCATATGTTACGATCTGGTGAGCCAGCTTTTGGAAGGCGTAAGTATTCCATCTCCGCATGCTGCTCCGCTTCTTTTAGTACTTAAGTTTACATCATTTACTTTAACTTAAGGCATCTAGTTTAAGTTATATTCTAAGTTTTAGTTTTAAGTGATTCTTAAATCTAAAATATACCCTCTCTTACAGGCTCCGGCAGTAAGAGATACAGCATTGGCTACCCTGCGGGCCTGGGTCGGAGGTTTTGGCAAGAACGCCGCCAAGGGTCAGCCCTACATACTTGAGAAGCGATTAGCACTGTTAATCTTTCCCGGAGGCAAGGCGACTGGGTACGTCGACCCGGTAGAGGCGGACCCTTCTATTGCCTTTATCCAACAACAGCTGGCGGCCTCCTTAACTGAACAAGACCAGGATATCTCCACGGATGTCGCAACCCTGGATATAAATGTTGAACCTATGGTAGGTATAGACGACCTGTTGGTCGAGGTAAGTAATGCAGGTACCCAAGGGTCTCCCTTGGGAGTGACTGTTTCTTCTACCCCTGCAACCTCTCCATCCTTCCAAGGCTTTACGGGTGATGAGTTATATACTCCTCCAGAGGCTTCGGTTAGACCTAAGATCAAGTCCAAACATATGACCTTGACTAAGACGTCATCGTCTTCGAAGAAGACGTCCTCGTCTTCTTCCTCGCGTAAGTCTCCGGCTCGTAATCCCGGCCCAGACAGGTCCTAAAGGGTCTAGCTCCGCTCAAAGTCCTCAAAAGTAAACCTAAGGAGAAATCCCGCACCCCGGCAGTATCACCAGTTCCACTACCTTTGGTGCCTATTCAGAGTCTCCCCTCCACCTCCGCAGCAGCTCCGGCTTTGGACACCATGCTGGCCTGTTGCAACAGGTGGCGACCTAGTGGGCTCCCTTAAGACGAGTATGGAACATATGATATCCCGCCTGTCGGACAGGATCACTTCTCAGGATACTATTATAGCCGGTCTAAGAGAAGCCCCTCTTGCCTCTCCCTCAACCTCCAACACTAGTGGATCTCAGCTTCCCCCGTATGACTCGCTGCCCGCTTTCTCCATGAACAATCCTTGGAGAGTAGCGTCATACGCCCCCCTTCCAAGATGGTCTCATCTCCATACCGGAGTTTGGAACTCGAAGAATAGAGACTTCGAGTTCTACCCGAAGGCCTACAGCCTCCCTTCATTAGGCTACGCAGCTCACGCCTTCGGCTATGGTTAGGGATGACAGGGTACTACAAAAGGAGACAGTCCTCTATTCTCGGGACCAGGCTCAGCGAGAATGGCTCAGATGTTTAGAGGACATGGACTGTTCGAACACCAAGATTCAACCATTCAAAAGTCCCTTTACCATTTTCACGATGGATGAGAGTACCCCGCTCCCTTTCCTAACCAAGATAGCAAGGTCGACCATCTCAGCAGCTCAGAAAGGGGAACCCATGCCTCAGTTGAAAGAAGCAGATCCCACATCTCCGTTGCTCCCTTCAATTGGAGAATTGTGGGGAAGGACTTGCCAAATACTTTCTCAGCTGGCAAACTCAAACCTGACTGTGCTATGGAGCAGTTTGGTGAAAAGCTACCCAGGCTCCCAGATAGTCTTATTCAGGCGGAATTTGACTCAAAAACACGACTAGCCAGGTCAATCAACTTGATGGCTATGTCTGAGGTAGCAACCATGGCTTATGGTTCAGAACCAATTTTTAAGCTTATGACCAAAGCCCTGACTCAAACGGTGCAGGTCAGATAGGTTCGGTTTGCCACTGCTAGGACGAATTGTAGGAAGCATGTCCTGCTAGAGGCAACCATTCGTCATGAACCGAATAGGTTACTCTCTTCCAACATCTGGGGCGCAGATCTCTTCCCAGAGGCTATGGTAAAGGAAGTCCAGGCAGAGGCTACGAGGTTGAACCAGCGCCTTTAAGGACCGTTGGGGTCTTACGGCTAGGAGAAGGCAAGACCTGACACCAAAAGGTAAGGGACAAAGGAAACCCAGACGTTTCCAGCCTTACCAAAAGAAGCAACCGCGCTTCCCTCAACAAGTTCCTACAGTGCCGTTAGTGCAGACAGCCCAGCCCTCCACGTCTAAAGGTCAATCACAGCCTATTTATGTGATATCCCCTCAGCCTCAGCCCTCCACCTCATACGCCATCTCTCCAGCTTACAATCAAGCCTTCGAGAGTCAAGCTTCTCAGAAGTATGACCGCTCGAACAAGGGAGGCAGAGGTAAGCGGTCCTTTCGTGGGAGAGGATCGGGAGGCCCCTTCAATAGGGGAAAGCACTTCAGAGGGAGGTCGAGGGGGTTACCAGAACCAATGAAGAACTTCAGGTAGGAGGGAGGCTGTTTTCACTTTCGCCACCGGTGGAAACTTCAGCCAGTGGGCTCAGAGCATAGTGTCAAAAGGGCTGGTTGGAGCTGGTTGACGAACCCACCTCCAGCCAGACCTTTCCGTCAACTTCCTTCCAAGGAATTGACAGAGTACGCAGAGGACCTCCTTCAGAAAGGAGCTATAGTCAAAGTCAAGAGGTTAAAATTTCAAGGTCGCTTGTTCAGCGTTCCAAAGAAAGGCTCAAACAAAAGAAGGGTAATCTTAGACTTGTCCCGCTTAAACTTAGCCATCCGCTGCGACAAGTTCAAGATGCTCACGATCTCACAGGTGCGGACCTTACTTCCCCCGTGGGGCCGTCACCACTATCGATCTTACAGACGCCTACTATCATATCCCTATTGCAAGACACTTCCGTCCGTATCTGGGATTCCAAGATAGGAGACCAGACGTTCTCCTTCAAGGTAGTCCCGTTCGGGCTCAACGTGGCACCCAGGGTGTTTTCACGAAGCTAGCGGAAGTAGTAGTGCAACAGCTCAGAGCTCAAGGGATTATGGTAGTAGCGTATCTCGACGATTGGTTGATCTGGGCCCCATCAGTCGAAGAATGCAACAAGGCCACACTGAAAGTGATCCAATTCCTAGAATATCTAGGATTCAAAATAAACAGATCCAAGTCAAGACTCACCCCAGAGTCAAACTTTCAGTGGCTAGGCATTCAATGGAATCTATCCTCACACACTCTGTCGATTCCATCCACCAAAAGGAAAGAAATAGCGAAGTCAGTCAAGCAATTTCTAAGTCACAAACTAGCATCCAGGAGAGCTCAGGAAAGGATCCTCGGCTCTCTCCATTTGCATTCAGTAACGAACATCTTAATGAAAGCCAAACTAAAAGATCTAACCAGGATCTGGCGCTCACGAGCAAATGTCAGGTCCAGGGACAAGCTATCCTCAGTGCCTCTGATTCTAAAGAACCGGCTTCGGCCGTGGGCAAAAGTCAAGAATCTGTCAGTGTCAGTTCCTCTTCAGTTCCCTCCACCAGGGATCACCATCCACACAGACGCGTCCTTAAGCGGCTGGGGAGGGTACTCCCAAGTCAAAAAGGTTCAAGGAATTTGGTCACCCCAGTTCCGTCAGTTCCATATAAACGTACTGGAGGCAATGGCAGTATTCTTGACTCTGAAAAGATTACGCCCACCAAGGTACTCCCACATAAAGCTAGTCTTGGACAGCGCAGTGGTAGTACATTGCATAAACAGAGGAGGCTCCAAGTCACGTCATCTAAATCACGTCATGATAGCCATCTTCTCCCTGGCAGACAAATTCAGTTGGCATCTTTCCTCCACCCACATAGCTGGAGTGAGAAACGTCATAGCAGACGCCCTATCCGATCAGTACCACTAGAGTCGGAATGGTCTCGAGACGAGAGTTCGTTCCAATGGATCCTTCAAAGAGTCCCAGGGCTACAGGTGGATCTCTTCGCATCCCAAGCGAACCACAAAACTACCGGTTATGTAGCCCCAACCTGGACCCTCTGGCTTACGCCACGGACGCCCCTGGCTCTGGACTGGAACAACTGGGAGAAGATTTACGTCTTCCCTCCAGTGAATCTCCTTATGAAAGTATTAGACAAACTCAGGACATTCAGGGGTCAAGTGGCTCTAGTAGCCCCAGACTGGCCGAAGAGCAATTGGTACCCCCTGATTCTGGAACTGGGCCTTCGTCCCCTTCGGATCCCCAGTCCAAGCTCTCCCAGTCAGTACAAACGAAGACTGTGTTCGCTTCCTCAGGGATTTCTCAAAACCCTAACTTTATGGATTTCATGAAGTTTGCGGCAAAAAGAGATGCGAATATTGACCCTCAGAATATTCTTTTCCTGGAATCCGATAAAAGGGTATGGGCAACTTTGAGGCAGTATGATGCTGCCGTCAAAAAGTTAGCAATCTTCCTGAGAGAGTCAGATATCAGAATCATGACAGTTAATTCTGCTATATCCTTTTTCAGATCTTTATTTGAAAAGGGTTAGCAGCTAGCACTATTTACGACAAACAAGTCAGCATTGAAAAAAGAGTATTTCAATTTGGATTTAACATAGACTTGACAGATACCTATTTCTCGTCTATTCAAACTAAAGCATGTGCTAGACTTAGGCCCTCTGTCAGGCCTACGTCAGTTTCATGGTTCTTAAACGATGTTCTAAAACTGGCTTCCGAAACCGATAATGACACATGCTCGTTATGATGGCCCTAAGAAAAACTCTGTTTTTATTAAGCCTAGCTTCAGGAGCAAGAATTTCAGAACTGTCGGCTTTATCCAGAGATCCGGATCATGTTCAATTCCTTCCCACAGGGGAAGTGCTACTTTCTCCGGAACGTAGTTTTTTAGCAAAGAATGAAGATCCTTTGATGAGGTGGGAACCTTGGAAGGTACTACCCCTTCCGCAAGATGTTTCCCTTTGTCCAGTTTCAACCTTACGAGCCTTTCTATCCAGGACCTCCTCTTCCTCATCGGGGCCCCTCTTTAGGAGGGAAAAAGGTGGTACTTTATCCACTAAAGGCATCAGGCAACAAATCCTGTACTTTATCAAACAAGCCAATCCTGACTCCTTTCCAAAAGCACATGATGTCAGGGCAGTAGCCACCTCAATTAATTACTTCCAACATATGAATTTTGATGATTTAAAGAAGTATACCGGATGGAAATCGCCGACAGTGTTCAAACGTCACTACCTTAAGTCCTTGGAAGCTCTGAAATTCCCAGCAGTAGCAGCGGGTAACATAGTTTCCCCTGACTCTAGCTAGATTATAGTAGAAGATTCAGTCCTCCTTTCTACCTGCCTCACCCAACAGTTCGTCTATTCCTACCTTGTTCATTAGCATTCACCTTGTGTCTTAGCTGCTTTATGATTGTATAGTGTCCCTTTTGTCTGGTTAGGGACACACACAGCTGATTACCATACTGATCTCATAGATGTTATCCCCTTATTTTTATGCTAGGGGATACATCATATTACAATGGTTACGGGTTTTGTATATTAAGTCATATACATTCCTGAGATATATATTTTTGTGATTGATCAAAGTATTTATGTAACTTTATATTAATTGCTATTTCTATTTTGATACATGTTGTTACACAGATTTATTATGATAGGTAATCATTGTACCTATTTGTATATATGTAAATTACTTATACTTATTAACCATAACTTAGTTCTAAGGGTAATTTACAGCATAATTCTGATTTTGTTTTACTGTGTATTTGTATCTTTTTAGCAATTATATTCATTAGTTTGTATCTTTTATTTGAGACCTATTTTGTTTTATTATATTCTGTTTACTTTGTTTACAATCTTGTGCTGTTTCTCTGGTACGATTTCGCGCAAGCGACACGAGCTGAGCCCAGAAAAAGGATTTTGACGTAAGGAAAAATCTATTTCTGGGCGATTGGCTCGTGTCGCCAGCGAAATACCCCCCCTACCCATCCCTTCGCTCAAGATTGTCTGCTAACTTCAGGATGGCCACCAGAGGCGCAGCAGTCGGAAGCATGGGATGGAGTAGTAGTAGTACGAGCTGCTCTCTCTGTGGGACGGCTCCCCTCTTGGAGGGTTTTGTAGTGGGAGATTTCTATTGGCATTTGGCTCGTGGTAGTGGTCTACTCGCCTAGTGTTCATACCGACACCCTCCTAGAGGGTGAGCGAGTCAGTTATACTGACCTTTTTCTTTATTTTATTTATTCTCTGGTATGTGTTAGTACATTTACCCTAGAAATAATAGATTAAAGGATTATTTCGCTGGCGACACGAGCCAATCGCCCAGAAATAGATTTTTCCTTACGTCAAAATCCTTTTTTATGCTAGGGTCCCACACTCTCATCTTACAATGGTTTGATGCTTTGTAAATTTTCAATAATTATATATATGAACTTATTGAGTGTGTTCCCTTATGTATTATTAACATTACACACACTGTCATATAATATTTTCATGCCTTGTAACATTTATATGAATTTTGTAATAATTTTTACATATTTGTAAGGTATAATTACTATGATTTATCTCACATTTAGAGATTAACTGGATATTGTTTACTTGTAATCTATATACATTTTCACAAGTTTCCTTGGATGTTATCATTTTATATCCATGCCTTTTTATTTAAATTATAGTACTGTAGAGATTTAATTTTAGTTTTATTGAGACCCTCTTGTATTTTCTCCAATCTTGTGCTATTTTCTCTGGTACTATTTCACGCAGCGACACGAACTGAACCCAGAAAAAGGATCTGACATAGGAAAAAATCTATTTCTGGGCGATTGGTTCATGTCGCCCAGTGAAATCCCACCACTGCCCTGCCCTGCCGCCCAAGATTGCCTGCTAACTTCAGGATGGCCACCAGAGGCGCGGTGATCGGCGTGGCGTGGGTTGTAGTGGTAGTAGTTTGCCGCCTCGACCTGTGGATTGGCTCTCTCGTTGAGAATTTTGATATAGGAGAATTCTAAATGGCAAGAAGTTCGTGGTAGTGGTCTCACTCCGCCCCAGTTACCATACCGACACCCTTCTTTTATTTTTGGTGAGCGAGTCAGTTTATTACTGACATCTTCTTTGATTTGTTTTTTTCTCCTGGTATTTGTTAGCTCATTTACCTTAGAAATAATAAACTAAAGGATTATTTCACTGGGCGACACGAACCAATCGCCCAGAAATAGATTTTTCCTACGTCAAAATCCTTTTGTTGGGTTATTCAACCCTATTTAGTATATAAGTTTTAGAGTTAAGGATCATTAAAACTCTCATAAGTTAAGGAATTTTATTGTTACTTGTAGTATTAAATAACTAATATTAAATAGTATTTAATGTTATTCAAGTTTCAATTTCCTTACAGTAATTTATCTACACTAACTTTCCACGCTGGTGGAGCCAATTCTCTGTTACTATTTCACGGAGCGACACAGGCTGAGCCCAGAAATGTAACAATTTTTTTTGATATTCACTAGTGATAACATATATTCACTAGTGATAACATAAACTGTCTAAACAAACAAAATTTCTGGCTCTTAAAATTCCAACAGAACTTCCCTAGCTCCTAGACTATACCAAGTCTTTACTGCTTCGATCACTAACGATCCCCATGGTAGCGTATTTCCTTATGCTTGGTTCCAAGCCAAGCCTTTATGCTTCCTCTGATAACATCTCTATAGCCGCTCTTAAACCTTCCCTTGTACTCACCACCAGGACAATATCATTGACAAATGCGATATATTTAACAAGTTCATTCATGAGGGTTGCCCCTACACCCTCAGGGAGACGGCAGAGTGCACTATCCAAAGTTAAATTGAACAGAATAGGTGAGAGGGGTGAGAATAGGTGAGAGGGGGTCACCCTGCATAACCCCTCTCGTTATCTTGATGTTCATGCCTTCTAGATCCTTACTAATTGCCACATAAAAATTCCCTTTGGTACTGTACTGTTCCTTCATCAAGTCCTGCTCACTAGATTGCCTTAAATAAAGTAGGATGGCCAATAGAGTCAAAGGCCTTCTGGAAGTCTATAAATGCAAGGTACAAGTTCTTGCTTTTCTTTTGCCCTACTCCATAAGCTCTCTAGGATCATGATGTTTGAGCCGACGCCATCTCCTGCCTTGAAGCCCTTTTGCCTGACCGACGTCGGAACTCTCTGCCAGCCGTTTGGCGATGAGCTTGTGGAGGCCATGTGTCACGACTGATGTTATGGTGATAGGTCTATAGTCCCGGTCCCTTCATGATGATCAACTTTAGGTAGCAGTGTATGCGTCTTCGACTCCATTCATTCGTTGTAATTCTTGATCTTAGGATCTTGTTGTAAAGTCTTGAACAGGCCCGCCATTGGCAACCCTAAAATCGGCGGGACATACACCATCAGGGCCCGATGCTGTCTTCAGAGTAGTTCTGTTCTTGATCCATTTGACTTTTTCTAAGGTCACATCCTCAATCAGGCTAATGGTTCTTGACTGGTGAGGTAGATGTTCTTCTATCACAGCGTTCAGACTTCACCTACCGAAAAAGCTAGTCCAAAGCTCCAAAGTCCTGGCATGTAGGAAGTTTGAGTTAAGAGGTCTTTTCCTGTAATAGCATGCGAGCTATGCGGCTCCTATCCTTCAGCCAAACCCTCTGCACTGCCACGTATTTCCCACTTCTTCCTAATCCTGTTAGAAAACCATTCTCTATTCTCTCGAGGACTCATTCCTGCATGTAGACTGACCTCTAAGCCTTCCGAAGATGAGTCTTTCAAGGCATCTATTTCTTCAGCTGTGATATCACCTCATTATCATACTCTTCCTCCAAGGTTGAGGTGGAATCCCCACTTGATGGTGAGGAAGGATCATAATTTTTTGGAATCTGGATGGTGAGGAAGGATCATCATTTTTTTAAATCTGGAAGTCAGGCAGTACATACGGACCAGCAGTCTCCAGGTATTTGTTCATTTCATCTTGCTGTTGTATTTGTTCATTCCATCTTGCTGTTCAATCATCCTCCTTGACATTCCATTTCCTTCTAGTTCCCCACATTACTGCTCTGCCTCGCTTTCTGTCCGTTCCCGTAGATAGGTCCTCTATGTCCCATCTTTGATGGCTTCTTGATGTTGCCCCACTTGCAGTCGTCCCAGTTGTCTTCTTCGTTACTCCTTAGTCATGGCTTCTTTGACTTCTTTGGTGGGTTACATTTCTATTTGTTGTCTCCTCTCATTCAATTTTGTGGTCACTTAAAAATTCTCTATCCTTACCTGATGTGGGTCAATTGAAGTCCTTATTTGGATTCTTTATTAGGTTCCTCCTTATTTCATCAGTGTCTTCACTTGATAACTTATCCATTCTGATAGTGAATGTCTTCCTTTATTTTCCTCTTTCCATATCAATCCCTTGACGTTTTCCTGGGTCACAACTTGCGATTTGCTCTTCAATATCTCTCTGTAAGCTTTTGTATCCTTTTAGTTCTTGTACTTCCAAGGGAACAACTTGGGAACAGCTTCTGCTGAATGAGTTTATTAATATGTGGATTCTCTTTATGTCCTACCTCATAGTTAACCAATTTGCTGAACATCATCCTCATTCCACTCTTTCTTTTCAGATGGTTCGTTTGGTTTATCATCATTCTCAGCATTCACCAGTTCACCAGGGCATCTCTCTCTGATACATCAGGTCTCTCTCCCTCTGATGAATCAGGTTTCTCTCTCTCCAGTACATCTTCCTCCTCACTCCTTAGTTTCTCTCTCTCTTTCTGGAGTAGGTCTCTATACTCCTTAGAGTTTCTCTTTGCTGAGATACTGTCCACTAAATTTGTGGGAATAAGCACTCCTGAATTCCCTTACTTATAAAAGGCATCACTGTGTCTAGCTTCATAGTAACCATCTCTTCCTTAGCCCAGGGCAGGTTGGTTCTCTCTTCCAATCTTTCGATATTCTGGTTATGGAAGGCTTGAGGTGAGCTCTACTTTGATGTAAATGTCTGCTCGCCTAAGTTCCATTGCTTTAAGGGGCCGGCCGGAAACCCCTATATATGGTGGTATAGGGCAAAAAATGCAAGGTCATGAAAAAATTCATGGAGCTTTATATGGCAATTGAGAATACGCATACGAAATATTTCGTCAAAATTCCTCTTACTTTCGTAGTTACAGGGTAATTAGTAAACATAACTTAATAAGCCTAAAACATTCATCTGTACAAAGAAAATGCAATATTTCTTCTGTTATCGTAAATTTTGATAATTATTGGCAAAGAAATTTGTGAGAAATGGCATCTGTAGAGATTCCGTGGCTCGTAGAAGCGAGTATCTGGTTCAATCATGAATCAGTACGACCACAGACTTCAAGTAGATTACACATTCGAGTTTCACCTCGTGACATTCGCTTGCTTTTACGTATGTTTATGTATGTTTTCGGCAAGAAGTTCATCATGCCAATGAGGAAAAGACAAGGCAAACATCTCGCATAACACAGATGAGAAAAATCGCTCAAGTATCATTACAGAATATCCATAATATACGCGTAGTTAGTAAAGAGAGAGGGGAGGGTTGCCTAGTAACGCCCCCTTCTTGCCTGACAGCACCACGTCACACTGTGCCCAAGGCTACGATCTTTGAGCAAAGAGATCTTCATTTTTATGATAAATAACATAGTTTTGTTTTTTGGTTTTTTTAATACCCAATGGAATATGAAATTCATAATAATCATGATTTATTAAATTATCTTTGTAAAAAGAGAATACACCTTCGAGTTTCACCTCTGACATTCTCTTGCATTTACGTTTGTTTATCTTTGTTTCGGCAAGAATGTCATCATGCCGAAGAGGAAAAATACGAGGAAACATCTTCGCTAACATACGGAGAAAATTTGCTGTAATAAGCCGAGTTAGTGAAGGGAGAGAGAAGGGGGTTACGTAGGAAGGAGTGCCCCATCTTTGCCTCAAGCAGTGCCCCAGGCTACGATATATGAGCAAAGGGATCATCATTTTTGGATTAAATTATGATAAATAAAATAGTTTTGGTTATTAATACACAAAAAAGAAATATGCATTCATAATAAACCATTATTTATTAACATTGGTCTTTACAGAGATACGAAGGAAAACTTTGAACGCCCGTATCTCAAAACTATACTTATTGACCTTCAAAATCTATCTCCTCACTTAGTTTTAAAGCTATAACATTTGAATTGAATTTGGTATATAACTCAGAAAGACATTATAGAACAATCAAATAGAGCCCTTTTTTTCCAGTTTTTGTTTTGTCTATGTTTTTTTCTCGTGATTTTATGGGTTTATTTTTTTTACCATATTGAAAAATTCATATCTAGCAAAAAAATGACTTTTAGAAAAAAAAAACTCTCCATTTGATTGGAGGTCTACATCAGGTCTATATATGGTAGTAATCCCAGGTCTTAATATTAAATATCAAGGGAGGAGATAGAATTTGAAAAAAATAGTTATTTCTGGGCTCAGTTCGTGTCGCTGCGCGAAATATCCTTTAATCCCATTAATTCTAAGGTAAATGTACTAACACATACCAGAGAATAAATAAAATAAAGAAAAGGTCAGTACTACTGACTCGCTCACCCTCCAAGAGGGTGTCGGTATGAACACTATGGCGAGTGAGACCACTACCACGAACCACTTGCCAATAGAAATCTCCTACTACAAAATCCCCATAGAGGGAGCCGACCCACAGAGTGGGCAGCAACTACTACTACTCCATCCCATGCTTGCCGACTGCTGCGCCTCTGGTGGCCATCCTTTTCAGTTAGCGCACCGCGTACACACGTGCCCTTTTTTGCTCTGTGTTTTTTGTGCCCCTATCTTGGATTTACTAATTATGGAGCGTGCAGCCATCGCAGCAGCTAAGTTAAGTAATCAGTTGTTATTGCTATTGGGTTTTTTCCGGCTTGAGTCAGTATTTGCCGTTTTTTTAGGTATAAATACGGGCTCTTGGTCGGAAGCATGGCAGCATGGTTCTGCCTCGTGGCGGGTTTTTTCGTTCTTGGTCTTCCATACCTAGAACCTTCCCTTATTTCCTTACGCTCTATTGTTAGTTTACCTATTTTATGTTAGGGTCCAGCCTACTGGGTTTATGTCATGCATGCATGTCTTCTTTACCTTGCGTAGGCATCTTCCATCCAGACCCTAGCCACAGCTCTTAGTATCGGCCCCGGCTAGCTTTGAGTGGTAGACTTTCTTTCGGGTTAGTCGTACACTCCTGGATTTTTTCTCCTACTGATTTATTTTCTTACTTTACGTTAAGTGATTTTTGATTATTTTATTTTAGGTTTAGCCTACGGCGTCTGGCATTTCACGTAGCCTAGGTTCCGTATTGCATTGGTCTCCACCATTTATTGCTTCCGCTCATCAGTTCGGTTGCTTCTGTATAGCATCTCACTGATTAGTTGGTTGCTTTAACCTAGGCTATGTTGTTTCATTGTATTCGCATGTTTCTACCGCTCCGTGGTCACCATGTGATCACGGAGCAGCCAGGCGCCTGTCCAGTCACCTTACCCTCCTCCCGCTCTTCCATAGGGCCGGGGGGGGGGGGGGGGTAGGTCTGTCCTCGCTCGCTCCACATACCCGTGCCTGCCTCCCTCTCTCCCTAGGCGGAGGGAGTAGGGGGGGCTGGACAGACCCAGGACTGGACCTGACCGTTCTCTGGCTTCACGGCGCGCTCGGATGACTAAGGGGGGGGACTGGCCTTCCCCCCTCCGTCGTTACTCCGTCGCTCCGTTGTTAGCTCGAGTCTGTTTCGCCCTCTCGCTCTTTCCCGGCTTACTGGTGCTCTTTAATTTACCGGAGCTCCGGCATTCACGTGGAAAGGTGCTAGTTCACCCTTGCGGACGGACTGCAGGCGTACAGTTGGTCTTTCCTAACCACCCCGTCTCGCTGATATCGCGACACGAACACCGCCGCGCACCGGATTATTCCGTACGTGCTAGGGCTTTACGTTTAAGTGTTTAGTATTTAATTTAAACTATAGTAAGTTTAATTTAAGCTACCTTAAGCCAAATCCCTCCGTTACCTACGTTATCACACCGGATCTCTCCGGGGTTCTAGCCTATTCAGGCGGTAAGGGAGGGGTTTATGCCCAAAAATTTTTTTTCGCGCTCCGGCATGCAGCGGAGTTCTTTTAGCCTTCTAGCCTGTAAGTGATATCTTTTACGATGCTCATGTATCTTTTCACTTACAGACCACCAACTGTGAGCATCCAGGATGCAATGCCATGCTCCAGGACCCCTGTGGGCATGAAGTCTGCAGATCCCATGCTCCATGCGCGACTCCGCACGGAATCTACAAGTCTGGTTCCACGAGACCTGCACCATTTGCTACGATCTGGTGAGCCAGCTCTTGGACGGGGTAAGTATTCCCAACTCCGTTCGCTAATCCCTACAAAGGTTATAGTTCTTAAGTTTAATTTTAATCTCTTATTTTAAACTTAAGCTTGTTTTATATGGGATCTCGCATCCCCTATGTTTTTAGACTAAGCCTATTACTTAAGTTTTAATCTTAAGTTTAAACTTAAAACTAACGAATACCCTCTCTTCCAGGCTCCCGCCGTTAGAGACACCGCCCTGGCAACCCTGAGGCTTGGGTCGGCGGTTTCGGCAAGAACGCCGCCAAGGGACAGCCCTACATTCTGGAGAAGAGGTTGGCTGTCCTAATCTTCCCCGGCGGCAAGTCAACGGGTTACGTCGACCCGGCAGAGGCAGCCCGACTATGGCGGCGATTCAACAACAGCTCGCGCCTCTTCGTTGAATGAACCAGGCCAAGATATCTCGTTGGAAGTCGCGACACTTGATACTGAATATTGAGCCAATGGTAGGTGTTGACGACCTGTTGGTCGAGGTAGGTACGTTGGACGCCCAAGGGCTTCCCTTGGGCGCCACTGGGTCTTCTACTCCTGCTAACTCTCCAGCTTCCTTCCAAGGCTTTACAGGAGCTGAGCTCCTTTATACTCTCCTGATGCTTCCGTAAGACCTTAAGGTCAAGGGACAGACGGTTGTGAAAACCCTAAGCAAGACGTCGTCGTCGTCCAAAAAGACTTCGTCGGCGTCAACATCTCGCAAGTCTCGCGGTACGAACCCCGGAGCAGAGAGGTCTAGAGCTTCTGGGTCCGGCTCCAAATCTCAAGGAGCAGGTCTTCCAAGGAGAGACCACACACTCCGGCGGAGTCAGCCGTTTCTCCTCTCCCCTTGGTACCTGTTCAGAGTTACCCAACCACCTCCGCAGCAGCTCCGGCTTTGGATCCCAATGCTGGTCTGTTGCAGCACATGGGGGATTTGGTCGGTTCTCTCAAAAACAGTATGGAGCAGATGTTCTCCCGGTTGTCCGACAGGATCACCTCCCAGGATAACATCATCGCCGAACTTAGCCAGGCTCCTCTAGCTACTCCCCCACCTTTCGGCACAGGTATGGCTCAGCTTCCACCTCATGACTCTCTGCCTCCGTTCTCTATGAATAACCCCTGGAGGGTGGCGTCATACGCCCCCTTCCAGGACGGCCTTATTTCAATTCCGGAGTGTGGTACTCGAAGGATTGAGGACTTCGAGTTTTCTACCCGGAGGGTCTACAGCCACCGTTCATTGGCTACGCCAGACTCACTGACGCAGCCATGACTAGAGATGACAAGGTCCCTAAAGAGACAGTCCTCTACTCACGTGACCAGGCTCAAAGAGAATGGCTCAGGTGTTTAGAGGACATGGATTGTTCAAACACGAAGATTCAACCTTTTAAGAGTCCCTTCACCATTTTCACAATGGAAGAGGGAACTCTCCGCTTCCCTTCCTTACCAAAATAGCTACGGTCACTATCCCAGCGGCCCAGAAGGGGGAGTCGTTACCACAGCTAAAGGAAGCAGACCCCACATCTCCTTTGCTCCCCTCACTCGGAGAATTGTGGGAAGATCTGCCCAACACTTTTTCGGCGGGCAACTCAAACCAGACTGTGCTATGGATCGTTTGGTGAGAAAGCTGCCTAGACTTCCGGACAGCCTCATTCAGGCGGAGTTTGAGGCCAAGACCAGCTAGCCAGGTCCATTAACACCATGGCCATGACGGAAGTGGCTACCATTTCTTTACGGTTCCGAGCCACTCTTTAAGCTTCTCACCAAGTCACTGACACAAACGGTTCAGTCTGACATGTTTGAGTTCGCCACAGCCAGAACGAACTGTCGGAAGCATGTCCTCCAGGAAGCAACTATTCGGCATGAACCGAATAAGTTGCTTTCATCCAACATCTGGGGAGCAGACCTCTTCCCCGATGCAATGGTAAAGGAGGTCCAGGCGGAAGCTACAAGGCTTAACCAAAGCCTTAAGATCGTTGGGGTCTCACTGCAAAGAGACGCCAAGACCAGGCAGCAAGGGGTAAGGCTCAGAGAAACCCAGACGTTTCCAGCCTTACCAAAAGAAACAACAACGCTTCGCCCAGCCTGTTTTCGACTGTTCCGTTGGTGCAGGCGGTCCAACCCTCTACCTCCAAGGCTCAATCACAGCCCATCTACGTGATTTCCCCCCAGCCTCAACCTTCCACCTCTTACACTGTCTCCCCAGCCTTCAACCAAGTGTTCGAAGGCCAGGCCTTTCAGCAGTATGACCGCTCGGCTAGGGGAGGCAGAGGTAAGCGATCCTTTCGTCAGAAAGGATCAGGAAGGTCCCTTAATAGGGAAAACACTTCCGGGAGGCCGCGGAGGTTACCAGCAGCAATGAGAACTTGAAGGGTAGGAGGGAGGCTGTTTCTCTTCCGGCACCGGTGGGGATTCAGCAAATGGCACAAACTATTGTGTCGAAAGGCCTGGGTTGGAGTTGGGTTGCGAATCCGCCCCCACCCAGACCTTTCCTTCAACTTCCATCAAAAGAATTGACGGAGTATGCGGAGGACCTCCTTCAGAAAGGGAGCAATAGCGAGAGTCAACAGATTAAAATTTCAAGGGCGCTTATTCAGCGTTCCAAAGAAAGGAAAGGCTCACAAAAAGAAGGGTAATCTTAGACTTATCCCATTTAAACTTGGCCATTCGCTGCGACAAGTTCAAAATGCTCAACCAATCTCGCAGGTGAGGGACCTTTAACTTCCCCCGTGGGGCCGTCACCACCTCTATCGATCTTACAGACGCATACTATCATTCCCTATTGCAAGACACTTTCGCCCTTATCTGGGCTTCAAGATAGGAGATTCAAGCATTCTCCTTCAAGGAGTTCCCTTCGGTCTGAACGTGGCACCCAGGGTGTTCACGAAGTTGGCGGAAGTAGTCGTCCAACAACTAAGGGCGCAGGGGATCATGTAGTAGCGTATCTCGACGATTGGTTGATTTGGGCTCCAACAGTCGAGGAATGTCGCAAAGCCACACTGAAAGTAATCCAGTTCCTGGAATATCTAGGGTTCAAGATAAACAGGACAAAATCAAGACTCACTCCGGAGTCAAACTTTCAGTGGTCTGGCATTCAATGGAATCTATCCTCCCATACTCTGTCGATTCCATCAGCCAAGAGAAAAGAAATAGCGAAGTCAGTAAAGCAATTTCTAGGACACAAACTTGCTTCAAGGAGAAGCCAGGAAAGGAAATCCTGGGTTCACTCCAATTTGCATCAGTGACAAACATCTTGATTGAAAGCCAAACTGAAAGACCATAACCAGAATCTGGCGCTCACGAGCAAATGTCAGGTCCAGGGACAAGTTATCATCAGTCCCACAGATTCTGCGGAATCGTCTACGCCCTTGGGCAAAAGTCAAGAACCTGTCAATATCAGTACCCCTTCAGTTTCCTCCTCCGGGATTACCATCCACACGGACGCTTCATTAAGCGGCTGGGGAGGATATTCTCAGTTCAAGAAAGGTTCAAGGAACCTGGTCACCCCAGTTCCGCCAGCTTCACATAAATGTACTAGAAGCAATGGCAGTGCTCTTGACTTTAAAAAAGGTTACGTCCGCCAAAGAACTCCCACATAAAGCTAGTTTTAGACAGCGCAGTGGTAGTCCATTGTGTAAACAGGGGAGGCTCCAAGTCACACATCTGAATCATGTCATGGTAGCCATCTTCTCCCTGGCGGACAAGTTCAGTTGGCACCTCTCCTCCACCCATATAGCTGGAGTGAGAAACGTCATAGCAGATGCTCTATCCCGATCAGTTCCTCTGGAGTCGGAATGGTCACTGGACAACAGTTCGTTCCAATGGATTCTCCGGAGGGTTCCAGGTCTACAAGTGGATCTATTCGCATCCCAAGCGAACCACAAACTCCCATGTTTATGTGGCCCCCAACCTGGACCCTCTGGCCTATGCCACGGACGCCCTGTCCATAGACTGGAACAACTGGGAGAAGATTTATGTCTTTCCTCCAGTGAATCTTCTCCTGAAGGTACTGAACAAACTCAGGACGTTCAAGGGTCAAGTAGCTCTAGTAGCCCCAGACTGGCTGAAGAGCAATTGGTACCCTCTGATTCTGGAAGCTGGTCTTCGTCCTCTTCGAATCCCCATCCCAGGCTCTCCCAGTCAGTACAAACGAAGACTGTGTTCGCTTCCTCAGGAATTCTCAAACCCTAACTTTATGGACTTCATGAAGTTTGCGGCTAAAAGAGATGCGAATATTGATCCTCGAAATATTCTTTTCTTGGAATCTGATAAGAGAGTTTCAACTTTGAGACAGTATGATGCTGCAGTCAAAAAGTTGGCAACCTTCCTGAGAGAATCAGATATTAGAATCATGACAATCAATTCAGATCTTTATTTGAAAAAGGCTTAGCAGCTAGCACTATTACGACAAACAAGTCGGCCTTGAAAAAGATTTTTCAACCTCGGGGTTCAGCATAGACTTGACAGACTCTTACTTCTCGTCTATTCCAAGGCTTGTGCTAGACTTAGACCTTCAGTGAGGCCTACGTCAGTATCGTGGTTCTTAAATGATGTTCTAAAGCTGGCTTCAGAAACAGATAATACGACATGTTCATTTTATAATGCTCTTAAGAAAAACTCTATTTATTTTTTATTAAGCCTGGCTTCAGGAGCTAGAATTTCAGAACTGTCGGCGTTATCCAGAGATCCGAATCATATAGAATTTCTTCCCACACAGGGGAGTTCTACTTTCTCCGGAACGTAGTTTTATAGCAAAGAATGAGGATCCTTTGATGAGGTGGGAACCGTGGAAGGTTGTACCCCTTCCACAAGATGTTTCTCTTTGTCCAGTATCGACCTTACGAGCCTTTCTGTCCAGGACATCCTCATCCTCGTCGGGTCCTCTCTTTATGAGAGAAAAAGGTGGTACTTTATCTATTAAAGGTATCAGGCAACAGATCCTGTACTTTATTAAGCAAGCCAACCCTGATTCCTTCCCTAAAGCACATGATGTCAGGGCAGTTGCCACCTCAATTAACTATTTCCAACACATGAATTTCGATGATTTAAAGAAGTATACTGGATGGAAATCGCCGACAGTATTTAAGCGTCATTACTTAAAGTCCTTGGAAGCTCTGAAATTTTCAGCAGTTGCGGCGGGTACAATAGTTTCCCCGACTCTGCTTAATCTTTAGTAGAAGATCCAGTTCTCCTTTCTACCTATCTCACCCAACAGTTTGTCTATACCTACCATGTTCATCTACGTTTACCTTGAGTCTTAGCTGCTCTTATGATGGTACAGTGGGTGCCCCTTATTTTTTTGCTAGGGTCACTCACAATTGATTGTATATAATGATCTCTATGATGTGGTCCCCTTATTTTTATGCTAGGGTGACACATCTTATTTACAATGGTTACGGGTTTTGTATACTAAGTCATATACATTTGTTTATTATATTATTATCGAAGTTTGTTCTAATTCAATTTATTATTATAATTGCTTTAATTACTTTGTACATATTAACTATACACAGATGTTAAGCTCAACATATATTCCATGTAAGCCCTGTACATATATGTTAACTTTAAGTTAATTTTAAGGAATATTTCTATTCTGTATCATTGTGTATATGTATATTTCTTAGCAATTATATTTCTTTATTTTATTTTATGTTTTATTGAGACCTTTTTTTTATCTGTTTTTTTATTAGTTTCTTTACAATCTTGTGCTATTTCTCTGGTACGATTTCGCGCAGCGACACGAACTGAGCCCAGAAAAGGGATTTTGACGTAAGGAAAAATCTATTTCTGGGCGATTGGTTCGTGTCGCCAGCGAAATCCCACCCTACCCATCCCAGCGCTCAAGATTGTCTGCTAACTTCAGGATGGCCACCAGAGGCGCAGCAGTCGGCAGCATGGGATGGAGTAGTAGTAGTTGCTGCCCCACACTGTGGGTCGGCTCCCCTTTTAGTGGGGATTTTGTAGTAGGAGATTTCTATTGGCAAGTGGTTCGTGGTAGTGGTCTCACTCGCCATAGTGTTCATACCGACACCCTCTTGGAGGGTGAGCGAGTCAGTAGTACTGACCTTTTCTTTATTTTATTTATTCTCTGGTATGTGTTAGTACATTTACCTTAGAAATAATGGATTAAAGGATATTTCGCTGGCGACACGAACCAACAATCGCCCAGAAATAGATTTTTCCTTACGTCAAAAATCCCTTTTTTCCCTTTTTTTGGGATATTGCCCTGGGCGTCACAAAACCGAAGGTCGAGGCGAAATAAAACATATGCGGTTTGGAGATGTCCCAAGTCACCTTATTAACTGGTATGAATTGTCAAGGTCCTGTCATTTAAGGGGGCCAGCCGGCTAATGCCATTTTTTAAGGACAGGACTTTGATATTCATACCACTTGATAAGGTGACTTGGGACATCTCCAAACCGCATATCATTTTTGCCTCTGACCTTCGGTTTGTGACACCAGGGCGATTTATCCCAAAAAAGGGATTTTGTCGAAGGTAAAATCTATTTCTGGGCAAGGGTTCGTGTCGCCCAGTGAAAATAATCCTTAAGTTCATTATTTCTAGGTAAATGATACTAACATTATACCAAAGAAAAAATAAATTCAGGAGGATGTCAGAATAACTGACTCGCTCACCCTAAATAAAAAGAGGGTGTCGGTATGGTATCTGGGGCGAGTGAGACCACTACCACAAACCTCTTGTCATTTAGAATTCTTCATGAAAAATCCCCTCCTGAAAGAGCTGATACGCAGTCAGAGCCGCGACCACTACTGCTACGCTGCCCACCACGCCGATTGCAGCGCCTCTGGTGGCCATCCTTGTTGTTAGATGCCAATCTTGGGCTGCAGGGCGGGGCATAGGGGGGGATTTCACTGGGTGACACGAACCCTTGCCCAGCAAACAGATTTTTCCTTCGTCAAAACCCTCCCTGTTTTCTGGGCTCAGTTCGTGTCGCTTCATGAAATAGCACCAGAGAAATAGCACAAGATTGGAAAATTTAAAGAGGAAGGTCTCAATAAAACGAAAGAGGTAAAAGGAAGTAAATATAATCTGATTTGAGAGCTTACAAGTTATCATAAACAAAGTTAACTTAAACTAATGAATAAATTTATATGCAGTAACCTTAAAATTACACTTAGCCTGACTTATGATAACTTAACTAACACTAGTGAGGTTCCAAAACAGTACATAAAAGAAGAACACTCACTGAAATTTATATAAATATGACAAATACACAGCATCTCAATTAAATGTTGGTGTGCTTCCCTAGCATAAAAATAAGGGGAGCAACACCGAGCAGTATGACAATATATATACAATATAGTTGTGGGTGCCCCTAGCAAAAAAATAAGGGACACACCACTATAAGGATGCACTTAAGCAGCTAAGGCTGAAGGACCAAAAGAGCTTAACGGTAGGGTGAAGTGAATTAATTAGTTTGAGGCAGGTAGAAAGGAGATCTGGATCTTCGACTACGCCTACTGAGCAGTGTCAGGGGAAACTACATTTCCCGCTGCCAGTGTCGGAAATTTTAAAGATTACAAGGACTTTAGATAATGACGCTTGAAAACTGTCGGCGATTTCCAGCCCGTATACTTCTTTAAGTCATCAAAATTCATATGCTGGAAGTAATTGATAGAGGTGGCTACTGCCCTGATGTCATGGGCTTTTGGAAATGAGTTCAGGTTTGCTTGTTTAATAAAATAAAGGATTTGTTGCCTGATACCCTTTTTTTTTATTGTTGAAATAGTGCCACCTTTTTCCCTCATGAAGAGGGGGGGTGGCCTGAGGATTTAGAGGATGTCCTAGACAGAAAGGCTCGTCAGGGTCTCACCGGACAAAGAGAAGGTTCTTGAGGAAGAGGGATGACCTTCAAGGGGCCCCCACTCATAAGGGGTCCTCCGTTTTTTGGCCAGAAAACTGTGATCTGGAGATAGTAAGACATCTCCTGAGGGAAGGAATTCTACATGTCCAGCATCTCTGGAAAGGGCTGACAGTTCTGATATTCTAGCTCCTGAGGGCCAGACTTAGCAAAAATAGAGTTTTTCTTAGTAGCATTATATATGAGCAAGAAGCGTTGTCAGTGTCTGAAACCAGCTTGAGAACGTCATTCAAGAACCATGAGACTGAACTAGGTCTCTCAGAAGGTTCTGAGCCTAGCACAAGCTTTAGGAATAGACGTAAAGTAGGAGTCTGTTAAGTCTATTTGAAAACCCAACTGAAAGATTTTCTTTAAAGCTGATTTATTAGTGGTAATAGTGCTAGCCGCTAATCCTTTTTCAAATAAAGATCTGAAAAAGGATATAGCCAAGTTGACTGTCATGGTTCTGGTGTTCGTTTCCTTCAGGAAAGTTGCTAACTTCTTAACAGCAGCATCAAAACTGTCTCAAAGTTGATTCTCTCTTATCTGATTCTAAGAAAAGAATATTCTGAGGATCGATATTTGCATCTTTTTTTAGCCGCAAACTTCATGAGTCCATAAAGTTAGGGTTTTGAGAATTCCTGAGGAAGCAAACACAGTCCTCATTTGTACTGATTGAGATAGTTTGGGATTGGGAATCCATCGAGGTCGGAGACCCAATTCCAGAAGCAGAGGATACCAGTTGCTCTTGGGCCAGTTCGGGGCTACTAGAGCTACTTGTCCCTTGAAAGTCCTGAGTTTGTTCAGAACTTTCAATAGAAGATTCACTGGAGGAAAGATGTATCTTTTTCCACTGATTCCAATCTATGGACATGGCGTCTATGGCGTATGCCAGAGGGTCCAGGTTGGGGGCCACATAGCAAGGGAGCTTGTGGTTCGCTTGAGATGCGAAATAGATCTACTTGGAGACCCGGAAACACTCCGGCGTATCCACTGGAATGACTTGTTGTCCAGGGACCACTCTGATTCTAGAGGAACTGATCGGGACAGGGCGTCTGCTATCACGTTCCTTACTCCCGCTAAATGGGTGGAGGATAGATGCCATTTGTACTTGGTTTGCTAGAGAAAAAATGGCTATCATGACATGGTTCACATGTTTTTGACTTGGATCCTCCCCTGTTGATGCAGTGTACTGACCACTGCGCTGTCCCAAGACCAGTTTTATATGAGATTCTTTGGTGGAAAAAGCCTCTTCAAAGTGAGGAATACAGTGGTCCCCCCGTATTCGCGGGGGATGCGTACCAGACCCCCCCGTGAATAGTTAGAATCCGCGAATGTTTTGGAACCCCTATGAAAATTCTAAAAACAGCCTATTTTGTTAGTTAAAACTCAAGAAAAACCCACTAAAAATTTTCATACTTGGTTTTTTAAGTTTTATCACAAAAAGTGCATTTTATGATGAAATTCATCAAAAAACCAGGAATTTGTGATATTTATCATAGAAAATACCGCCGCGAATTTTCCGCGAATAATGCAGGAAACGTTCCCCAGAGAAATCCGCTAATGTGTGAGTCCGCGAATCTGGAGAACGCGAATACGGGGGGTCCACTGTACTGCCATGGCTTCCAATACGTTTTATGTGGAGCTGGCGGAACTGAGATGACCACATTCCTTGAACTTTCTTGAACTGGGAATAATCCTCCCCCCCCCCCCCTTAGCGAGGCGTCTGTGTGGATAACCAACGCCGGAGGGGGATATTGAAGAGGAACTGACTTGGACAGGTTCTTTGTCTCCGCCCATGGACGGAGATGATTGCGAAGAATCTGCGGGATTACTGACAACTTGTCTCAAGATTTGACATTTGCTCTTGAGCGTCAAACTCGATATATGTCTTTCAGCTTTTGCTTTTAACAGAACATCTGTTAACTGATGCAAACTGGAGTGAACTAGGATCCTTTCCTGGTTTCTCCTTGATGCTCGTTTGTTCTTGAGAAATTGCTTACTGACTAGGCTATTTCCTTCCTTTTGGACCATAGGGCCCCTCGAGTAGGTTCCTTCACGTGGTGAGGGGGTAAGGATCCTGCCTTCACTCTTGTGAAGGCCGGATCCTGACGGAACGCCTACAAACTTTTGGTCAAAAATGGTGTGGACATTTCCACTTTCGTCTAATTTAACTACTAAGGTGAGTCTGAGAAGGGATCGTTGGTTAGGAAGGGTTTGCATTTGAAGCTAATAAGTGGGAGTTGTGGTGGTTGATCACCACCTGATATGGTTTTGGACCTGAGAGTAAGTAATGGGATTTTCCCATTGCTATCTTGAGGCGGAACCATCTCCAGGGACTGGCTCATCGGAATCCAGGGGGAGCTGGTTTTCTGGGGTGGGACTCCCTGGCTTTTGTCCGGAAGCCCACCAATACGTTTGTGGTGGGAGATGATTCCCATTAGTGGAATCAGAGCTCCCAGCAGGCGGATTGGCTTATACCTGGGCCACCACAAACGTATTGGTGCTATCCTGTATGGGTAGGGTATGGGTGGACATTGGGAGTCAACTCTCACTAGTGCCATTGGTGGAGAATGTGAATACCTGAGTGACTCACGATACTTTCTTGATATCACCAAGTAGTAAGAGTTTTATTTTTTTTTTTTACGTAAACGAAAAATATGGATCCGGACTATGAACCCACATCCCCTGGGAAAATGGACTCACTGGCACCGTTGACGACTCTGGCTCAAACAAAGAACCATTCTTTGAACCCCCCAGATGCAATAATAGTGAGTGACGCATTTGAAAGTTATACATATGAAAAATATTCCACTTCAGTGTAACTATGAGGATATCTTGACATCTTTGAACATGTTTGGCAATATAGCAGAGATTCGTATGAACTTTCTTGACAACAGAAGGAAAATGGGAAGCTTGGGTAACATTTGATAAACATGAAGATGCTTTTTAAAGCAACCTGTAGTAATTGATACCTTGAATGTATGTAACTCATTAGTTAAAGGAGCCTTGACGGATAAAGCCCCAAGAAACTTAGACATTTATAAACCTGCAGAATGGAATCCAATCAACTCCAATAGTAGCAACGTTGACAAAATAAGAGTCCCCCAACCTCCTAAATGGCTGGTAGTTAAAGCCAAGGAGGAGAACTTCAACTATTACAAGTTTAGTAGATACCTTCAGCAAAATAGGTGGCATAATGAGTGGTGACATTACTAGATTTGGTAAGAGCTCTGTACTTATTCATGCAAAATCTAAAACTCAGTCACAGATGCTAACAATGATGAAAGTTGATAACAACGATATAATAGAGAAAATTAGTCCTCACCTAAATTTTAGCTATGGAAGAGGTTGTGGCTTTTGATAGAGACTTGTACGAGTTTACTGAAGAAGAAATTTTAGATATGTGTCCACCAACTGTATGGAAAGTGAAAGGTCCCAAATGGCAACATGATGATTTTTACTTTTGAAGACAGTAATGTACCATCTCATATAGTAATAGAAAATGAAAGAGTGCGAGTTAGACCTTTTTCAACCAAAAAGCATTACAATGTTTTATTTGTTTTAAATTTGGTCATCCATCTAAGTTTGTAAAAATAATAAGAGTGTAATAATTGCTCTGCCCTAGAACATGGCCCATGCTCAGAGATACCTAAATGCATTAATTGTCAGCTAGAGCACAAATCAGTTGATAAAATATGTGAAGAATTTAAAGTTGAAACAGCAGCAGTTAATAAGCATATACAGAGCACATCAGTATTGGACATGCAAGACGACTCTTGGGAAGAGCCAAGAGTTATTCTAAAGCCCTTACTACCACAAGGGCTCCACTTCAATCCATTACTCCTTCCTCATCCTCAATGAAGATGCCTCAGCCCCTGTGGTTTCAACATTCCACCACTAGGGCTTCCACTCCAATCTGCTGATCCTTCCTCATCCTCAATAAAGGATCTTCTACTCCTGTGGCCCGACATACTGGGCCAAGTGCTCAGCCTAGTAAGGTTAGAGCCAATCGGCAAAGACGGATAAAATAAACGTTCCATATAACAAACTGGATATCTCCCTCAAACCTCCCTCTACTCCACCTTCTGCATTATCTCCTCAGGCAGAAATCTCTGCCTGATTTAATGGAATTGAGAGAAAAAAACAAATGAAGAGGGTAAGAACACCCTCATCCTCTCCTCCATTAACTCCAACAAAAAGACAAAACCAAAATCAATGAGCAAACTGGCGAAGAAAAACAATCGTCATCAAAAATTTACAAGCAAAGCTTCCCATCCACTAAGCATTCAAAAATGACCTTGAATAGAGGACTACTCTCCAAAAACCTAGACACCTTCTCTTCAATTTACAGTGGAAATTGTCAGGGACTTCATGCAAAATATGAGGAACTTAAAGTGTTACTCTATAAATACTCCCCTATTGCTGTATGTTTACAAGTAACAATGCTTGATGTCCACACACCTTGCCCTAGAGAGTATACATCATATAGAACACAATATAATTTGGAAGTGGGAAGACATGGAGGTTGCCTTATTTTTATGTTCGCAGGGACCTCCTCATTTTCCAATCCCACTAAATACTCCTTTACAGGCTGTTGCGGTTCAAATTCACCTAAGACGAAAATACACACTCTGTTCCCTTTTATCTTCCACCAAACAATCCCATCACTCGAGAAGAACTAATTGATTTACTTCATCAGCTTCCACGACCATTTCTTCTCTCATGGGAACTTAAATGGCAGACATCCTTTATGGGGAGGGGAATGTGACATCAAAATCAAACAAAAGGGAATATTATAGCTTCCATAATAGAAAATGAAAGATTTAGGACTTTTTAAATACCGGAGAACCCACTCATTACCATATCCAGATAGGTACAGTCTCATGCTTAGACCTTACAATATCCTAGTTCCAATTGCACGATGGATTTCAGATGGAAGACGAATGATGGACTGGCAAAGCAGTGACCATGCTCCCATAATAATAAATTCCAATGATGACCCACCCCCAGTTCAAAGATCTCCACGGTGGAATGTTTGAAAAAGCAGATTGGAACAAATTTCAAGAACAAGCGAAATAGAAAGTGACGCAAATGACTTCCCAATGGCAGATGATGCAATCGATTTATTAAATGGGACATTCCATACAGCAGGTATGCATTCTATACCAAAAACTACAGGTCTTTTCAGGCGACGCCCAGTCCCGTGGTGGTGTGAAGAGCTCACACTATTACACCGAGTCACAAGAACATCACTTACACGTTATCGTAGACTCCGAACTATAGCAAACATGATAATATACAAACAGAATAGAGCGCGTTTTCGAAAGGCAATGAAAACTGCTAGAAGGCAGTCATGGGCGTCATTTGTATCGTCCATTAACCACCGAACACCTATCTGCAGTATATGGAAAAAAATAAAAAAGATTGCTGGGAAATTTACTCCCAGTCCCCCCCCAGTACTTAAAGTTAATGACAACCTCATCGCCGACGCAAAAGATGTAAGTGATAAACTCGCCGATCATTTTGCCCAAGTTTCAAAAAAATCTGACAGTTCCCCTGGATATCAATATAGAAGAAGAGAAGAACAACTGCGATTAGACTTTTCCACAGATAAGATAGAGCCATATAATTTACCCTTTACAGAAAGGGAATTTGATGCTGCCCTGGCCAGCAGCAATAACACTGCCCCTGGTCCGGATGAAATTCCCTATCAAATGTTTAGGCATTTCAAAAATACAAAACTATATATAAGTATAATTAACAGATTATGGCATGAAAGTAGCTACCAGTCATATGGGAATTGGGCTTTCGTATTACCTTTTGTTAAACCAGGTAAAGACTTTTTTCAGTGGCTAGTTATCGACCATAGCACTAACTCTGTTTATGCAAGTTGATGGAAAAAATGGTGAATACAAGATTTTGTCTGGTATTTAGAGCGTAATGGTATTTTCTCACCCTCACAATGTGGATTTAGAAAGATGCACTCGGCAGTAGATGTCCTACTGCAGCTGGAAACCTCCATATGTGAAAGCTTTTTGCTTCCAAGCAGCACATATAACTATTTTTTTTTTGATATTGAGAAAGCTTATGATACTGCTTGGAGGCATGGCATTCTTAAGACAATTCATACCTGTGGTCTACGAGGAAAATTGCCCCTATTCATTCAAGCATTCTTGAAATGTAGATATTTTCAAGTTAAAGTGGCAACACATTATCAGATAGACGATGCCAAGAAGAGGGTGTCCCACAAGACAGTGTGCTTAGTGTCACACTTTTTGCTTTAGCAATAAATGGAGTCGTGTCTGTTATACCCAAGGATGTATTGAGTACCCTATTCGTAGATGATCTTTCAATATCTGTTGCTGCATCACGAATGTCGGTTGCAGAAAGGAAATTACAATTGACAATAAATAAGCTAGTACAATTGGGCTGAACAACAGGGATTTAAAATATCAGCCAGTAAGACTACTGTTATGCATTTTTGCCACCTTCGGGGAGTACACCCCGACCCCAGACCTGACCTTTATCTGTACAACCATAGAATACCCTGTGTTGAAGAGGTACGCTTCTTAGGCCTCATATTCGACAAAAAACTCAATTGGCTTCCCCATCTGAAACATATTAAAACCAAGTGCCTTGAAGCTTTAAGTATTTGAAAGTATTATCTAATACCAACTGGGGTGCAGACAGGCAGACAGTTATAAAACTACACAAATCACTTATTATTTCAAAATTACTTTATGGATGTGAAATATATTCTTCTGCTTCATCTAATCGTCTTGCTATCTTAGATTCAGTACATCATACTGGTAACCAAACGCTTGGCAACAGGTGCCTTTCGATCTTCTCCCATCTTAAGTTTACTAATTGATGCGGGAGAAATCCCACTAGAGTTATATCGACAATCATCAATTATCAGATATTGGTTTAGGGTTCAGAGAATCCCCAACTCTAAAGCCTTTGAAGCAGCAAATAGAAATTCTTTCAACAACTTTTATGAAAATCATCCAAGGTTTCCTAAGCCTTTAGTTTTAGAGTGAAAAAGATCTTGGAAAAAATGAATATGTCAAGAAATCCTGTAGTCCAGTTAATTTACCATTACCCCAGCATGGAAATTACCTGTAATTAAATTTTGTAAATATTTTAAAGGTATTAAAAGAGAAAAATCAGATACAGAAATCAGAGTATTATTTTTAGAACATGCTGCAGAGCACTCAGGCTCTACATTTGTTTTTACTGATGGCTCCAAAACTGATGATGGAGTCGGATATGGAGTTTTTAGTGATGATTTTAGTCGCAGAGGAGCACTACCCATCGTAGCATCGAACTTCACAGCGGAACTGTATGGAATTTTAACAGCATTGGAAACATATTGCAACCCGTCCAGAATTCCACTAATATCAACCATCTTTTGTGATTCCAAAAGTGCATTACAGGCACTTGAAATTTTTAATACTGATCATCCAATTACATTGAAAATCTCACAGTGGGTATTTCTACATCAGCGTAGAGGGATTACTATATCTTTTTGCTGGGTCCCAGCGCATGTAAATATATTTGGAAATGAAAAGCAGACCAACTAGCTAAATCAGCAGCAACCAATATGATACCAAGACCAATTGCTGTACCATATAGAGACTTTTTTTCCCAGTATATTCAAAAGTTCATTGCAAGATTATGGGAACAGCAATGGAACGAAGCAGGACCAAATAAAATGAAAGAGCTTGCCACACGTACACACCCTTGGAAATATGAATCTATGCCTAGGAAATGGGAAGTAACGATATGCCGCCTCCGTATAGGAACATAACAAGATTGACACATGGGTATCTCATGCAGTGGTGAATACCAAAGCCTTACTGTGATGACTGTTTCCTCGTCTCCCATTGACTATTAAGGCATTTGCTAGTTGAATGTCCTAGTCATCGGGAACTGAGAGAGCAGCACTTTAAAGACAAAAGAGATAGAGATGGTAATTACAGTTTGACAAAGATTTTGGGTGAAGAAGAACGCAGTATGATTATGAGTGTGTGGTTGAATTTTTTTTTAAAAGAAGTTGGAGTTTTTAACGAAATTTAGGTATTTCGCGTTTTATGTATGTGTGTAGTTTTTAGCTTTGGTTTTTAGAATGAATGTATGGAAACGTGAATAAATGTATTTATTGCCTGTTTGTGTTTCTAGTATTGAAAGCCTTTGCCTCTGTGCAATTTCTTATTTAATCTTAATTCATTATTTATTATCCTATAAGACCTGTTTGGTCCAAGCTCGTGGCTTTTGGCCTTGACCTTGCATTTTATCTAATCCTTTGGGCCAGCCCCATGGGAGCTGAAGGTCAGCTCAGTGGCCTGGTTAAACTATTTTATAATAATAATAATAATTTAGCTTTGGTGGTGTTTATTGCGTAAGTAGCATCTTTGCGCTAGCTATAGTACAATAACTGATATGGGATTTTAAGAGTTTTTATGATGTGTGTGTGGATTTTTCCCAAATTGGTTGTCCAAATGGCTTCATTCGGCGTCAATGATCCTGGTAGTCACGACGCCAGATAATTATTAATTATTCATTCATTCATTGACCATAGGAATTGACAGACTGTGGGAGGTCAAGTCCCATTGAATGCCGAGCCATTGAAAACGAGACTCCAGAGTGAGTCTGGACTTCGTCCTGTTTATTTGGAACCCTAAATGTTCCAGCAGTTGAATTACTTTGTTCGTGGCTTTGAGGCATTCCTCAACGGTTGACGCCCAAATCAGCCAATCGTGCGAGGTACGCTACTAACATTATCCCTTGTGATCTCAGTTGTTGCACTACCACTTCCGCTATTTTCGTGAATACCCTGGGGGCTACATTCAGCCCGAAGGGCATCACTTTGAAAGAGAATGCCTGGTCTCCCAACCTGAAGCCTAGGTATGGGCGGAAGTGTCTCGCGACTGGGATATGATAGTATGGCGTCTGTAAGATCGATGAGGTGGGGTGACGGCCCCAAGGGGAAGTAAGGTCAGCACCTGCGAGATGGTCAGCATTTTGAACTTGTTACAACGAATGAATAAGTTTAGCCGGGACAAGTCTAAGATTATTCTTCTTTTTGATGAGCCTTTCTTTGGCACGCTGAATAAGCGTCCTTGAAACTTTAAATGCTTGACTCTTGACACTACCCCTTTCTGAAGGAGCTCTTCCGCATAATCTGTCAATTCCTTGTGGTAGTTGAAGGAATGATTTGGATGGAGGAGGAGGACCTTTGATCCAACTCCATCCCAGCCCTTTGGACACAAGAATTCGCTTGTCGCCCAACTTTGTCTGAACCCCCACCTGTGACGGAAGAGGAACAGCCTCCCTCCCCCTACCTGGGTAGATTGATCACTGCTGTTGTGCGGGACGTGCTCCGCGCCCTCCATGGAAATGTTTCCCCCTGTTGGTTGCCCTTCTGCCACCTCTCTGACGAAAGGAACCCCTAGCCCTGCTTCCCCTTGCGAACCTGTTGATGGTTTGGAAGGCTTGACTTTCAAATACTGGGTTGAAACCAAAGCCGGGAAACAGCGTAGGAGGTCGAGGGGCTGGTTCTGTGGAGACAACAGGAATTGGCTGGTTTTGCCCCTTAGCCGTTGCCGTTGCACTGGTTGAGAGACCGGAAACTGTTTGGACAAAGTGTTGCTGCTGCTGCTTGTGATAGGGCGGGAACCTCTTAGCCTTCTTCAACTTCTTAGTGCCAGCAGGAGGATTCTCGGGTTTTCTCTTACTGGACAGACCCCAGCGAGCCCTAAGACTTTGGTTAAGTCTTGTTGCCTCATGCTGTACCTCAGTTACAGCTGATTCTGGAAAGAGGTCCGCCCCCCAGATGGTGGAAGAAAGCAACTTATTCAGCTCATGTCGAATTGTTGCCTCTTGCAGGACATGTTTCCTACAATTCCTTCTTGCGACCGCAAACTCGTACAGGTCAGACTGTACTGTTTGTGTCTGAGACTTAGCTAGGAGCTTAAATAAGGGCTCCGTACCGTAAGTCAGTGCGCAACTTCCGTCATTACCAGTAAGTTCAGAGTCCTGCCTAACCTTGTCCTTGTCTCGAATTCAGCTTGGATGTGGCTATCTGGTAACCTAGGAAGCTTCTCACCGAACTGTTCCATGGCACAGTCCGGTTTGAGTTTACCTACCGTGAATGTAGCTGGTAGGTTTTCCCAGAGATCACCAAATGCTGGGAAGAGAGGGGGACGTAGGGTCCGATTCCCTGAGCTGAGGAAGGGTTCATCCTTCATAACCGCTTGCAAGGTGATCTCAGCTATCTTTGTTTTGTGAAGGGGAGTGGTGCCTCCTCCTCCGTAGCAAAGATCGTAAATGACTCTTAAATGCCTGGAGTCTGGTGTTATACAATCCCAATCCTCCAGGCAATGTACCCCATTCCCTCTGAGCCTGATCACGGCTGTACAACACAGTCTCTTTAGGGATCTTGTCTTCCCTATTCAAGGCTGCCTCTGTCAGCCTAGCATACCCCATGAAAGGAGGCTGCAGGCCAGCGGTATGGAACTCGAAGTCCTCGATCCTCCGAGTTCTATAGTCCGGGATGGAAATCATGCCGTCCTTGAACGGGAGCAAAGACTGCTACCCTCCAAGGATTGTTTTTTTCATAGAGAATGTGGGAAGGGTATTGTAGTCAGGCAACTGGGCAACTCCGGTGCCTGCTACAGGGAGAGCGACTTGAGGTGCTTGGCTCAGCCCTGCCAGTCGGTTCTCCTGGTCCCGTCAGACGTTCAGGAGATATTCTGAATCGACTGGCCGGACTGAGTGAGCGAGGTGGAGATCTGCGCAAACATCTGGTCGAACCTAGTGTTCAAGGATCCGACTATGTCTCCTACTGCTGCATGACCCGTGCCGTAAAAGCAACAGGATCGAAGGGACCAGCAGAACTGGCCCCGACAGGGGTCACCGTAGAAGCTCCGGCAGAGGGAGAAGGTGCTGGCTTGGCGGGAGCACGGGCCTTCTCCTTAGAGGATTTACCTCTTGACCCTTTTGAATGCGAAGAAGAGGAGGACTTCGCCTTCTCTGCTCCGGGATGGAGAGCCGGAGGCTTACGAGAAGATGAAGAAGACGACGTCTTCTGCAGGGTCTTCTGCTCTCTTTGCCCCTTTACTTTGGGGACTACAGAGGCAGTAGGCGTACCAGCGAGGATCTCTGATCCCGTGAAACCTTGGAAAGATGAGGAAGAAGGGACAGGCGAAGAAGATCCAGAAGCGTCCAAGGGAAGCCCTTGGGCGCCTAACAAACCCACCTCAACCAATAACTGACTCCCACCTACCGTCATTGGCTCTACATTGAGGTCAGAGTAGCGACGTCCGACCGAGATATCCAGCCCTCCTCCTCCATCCAGGCTGCTCCACCTGATTCTGATGTTGGCGATCGTCGGAGCTGCCGCGACAGGGTCAACATACCCAGTCGGCTTCCCGCCTGGGAAGATCTGGACAGCCATCTTCCTATCCAAGATGTACGGCTGCCCCTTCGGCGCATTCTTACCGAAGCCACCTACCCAAGCCCGCAGGGTCGTCGACGCGGCTTCCTTACAGCAGCAGCTTGAAAGAGAAAGTCATTGTAATCCTTACAACGAAGCCCCAAGGACGATCATTAACATTTGACGTGTATAATCATATAACAATATGACATCGATTTATGTGACAGTATATACCAGGAAAAAGAACAAACCCTACACCGGTATATACTTACTCCGTCCGAAAACTGTTCCACCAGCTCATAGCAGATGGAGCAAGCTTCGTGGTGCCAGACGATCACCTCGTTGTGGCGGACTGCACAAGGAGCATGTGACCTGCAGACCTCATGCCCGCAGGGGTCCTGGAGGATGGCGTTACACCCGGCCTCCTGACAGTTAGTAGCCTGTAAGTGGATAGATACAGAAGTATCAACGAAATACACTAACAGGGACCACTTATGAAGCTCCGCTGCATGCCGGAGTAGCATAAAAATATTTGGGCCTAATCCCCCCCTGAACTCCGTGTGAGAGAAGGTCCATGGGACCTGGTAACTGGTTGGGAATACTCCGGTGTACACCGGAGAGGAGAGTTTAGGTAAACCAGATACTTTTATACACCAATAAAAGAGTTCCAAGGAGTAGTACACCACGCCGGAGAACGAGAGAGGATTACCCATTAAATAAACTAGATAAATTAAATTAAATTGAATTAAATTGGAGCGTGTAGCTCCGTCGTAAAGCACCTCCGTCAACCAGAGGGGCGCCTGGATAGCAAGCAAGCGCTCCGCCAGACGACGAAGGGACTACGTACAAAACAGGGGAAAGCATGTAAGGTCAATAGATACCTCTTCCCCCCTCGCCAGCTACCTTTTCGACAACCGAAGGTGTGCCCGGATAGCAAGCAGGCGCTCCGTCAGCAGGCGAAAGGGTAAAAACATAATTAGAGGTAAGGGGAAGATGAATCACAGCACAAGGAACGCCGGAGAAGGGGACCGATGCAAACAGAGGGGGTGGCCAACCCCCCCACTGATCACACCGGAGCTCCTCCAGAGCGCAAATAGAAAAAACAAAAAGGGTTGGGGGGGGGTCCAGCAGTAACTCCCAGCTGTCCACCCAAAACTCCTGTGACCCCTTAACAGGGGGGGGAAGGGTGGGGGGACCGTGTGCTCGGATGGTTGCCCCCCATAGCAACCGTAAGCAAGCAAGGACAGACCCCCCCTCCGCTAGGGAGGGGGGGAAGGGGACTGGGACTAGGGCGACCATGGCTCAACGCGATCGCAGGTGGACCAACAGGTTGATAATGCAAACAAAACAGCCTAGGTCGAGCGACCACGTGAGCTCGAACGGACCAAGGGGCGATAATGCAACAAAACTGATCGCAGTAGGACCATGAGGAGATAATCCAACAAAACCGCCTAGGCTAAACTGATCGCCCTAACATGCTAACCCTTCAATAACATAATACATCTTAAAAAGAGAGAGAGGGAAATCACGAGTGAGAGAGAAAGGGACGTCCAAGAGAAGTAGGCTAGTTCCCCAAAGGAAACAAGCCAACTGCTCGAAGCTAGCCTTAGCCGCACATAAAACGGAGGGCAACAGCCAGGATACTTGACTAGAAGACTATTAACATAATCACTCGAAAGCCTAAACACCTAGACAAAGAGGCATGCATGCATGAATGTAAATCTAAGGCATAAGCAATGGATTTCCGAATAATACGATGTAAAATAAATAAATAAATGGAACTTGTGTAGCACGTAATAGAACCCTCGATAAAGGTAAAAATACAGGATAGATATCACGGTATGGGGAACCGAGAATCTAACCGAACATGAGGCGAGCCGGCTCGGCCGTCATGCATCAGACCAGGAGACTATATCGGACCTAAAAATGGTAAAATAAAGTTCCTGACTGACAAAAACTAGATTCAAACCTTACAGGGTACTTACCTTAGCCTGCAGCGATAGCTGCGAGTTCCATGATGGGGATAAATCCACACAATAATGCACAAATACACAGAGTAAAAAGAGATCACATGCTCTCCCAAGTTTGCTAACGAAAAAGGATGGTCACCAGAGGTGCTGCAATCGGCGGGGTGGGCAGCGTAGCAGTAGTAGTCGCGGACTCCAAACTGTGTATCAGCTCTTTCAGGAGGAGGATTTTTCATGAAGGAGAATTCTAAATGACAAGAGGGTTGTGGTAGTGGTCTCACTCGCCCCAGATACCATACTGACACCCTCTTTTTATTTAGGGTGAGCGAGTCAGTTATTCTGACATCCTCCTGAATTTATTTTTCTCCTGGTATAATGTTAGTATCATTTACCTAGAAATAATAAACTTAAGGATTATTTCACGAAGCGACACGAACTGAGCCCAGAAATAACCATTTTTCAAATTCTATCTCCTCCCTTGATATTTAATATTAAGACCTGGGATTACTACCTTATATGACCTGATGTAGACCTCCAATCAAATTAGGAGTTTTTTTCTAAGTAATTTTTTGCTAGATATAAATTTTTCATTATGGTAAAAAAAATAAACCCTATAAATCAGGAAAAAAATTATAAAAAAAAAGATGAAAAAAAATGGAAAAGGCTTTATTTAATTGTTCTATAATGTCTTTCTGAGTTATACGTATACCAAATTTCAGTGCTATAGCTTTAAAACTAAGTGAGAAGATAGATTTTGAAGGTCAATAAGTAGTTTTAAGATATGGGCATTCAAAGTTTTCCTTTGTATTTTTATAAAGACAATGTTAATAAATAATGATTATTATGAATGCATATTTCGGTTTTGGGTATTAATAAACCAAACTATGTTATTTATCAAATTTAATCATAAATGATGATCCCTTTGCTCTTATATCGAAGTCTGGGGCACTGCATCAGGCAAGACAGGGCACTCCTTCCTACGCAACTCTCTCTCTCTCCCTCACTAACTCGGCTTATTACAGCGAATTTTCTTCTTCTAGGTGTTAGCAAGATGTTTTCCTTGTATTTTCCTCTTTGGCATGATGAAATTCTTGCCGAAACAAAGATAAACAGACGTAAAATCAACGAGAACGTCAGAAGTGAAACTCGAACATGTACTCTCTTTTTACAAAGACACTGTTAATAAATCATGATTATTATGAATTTCATATTCCTTTTTGGGTATTAATAAACCAAAACTATGTTATTTACCATAAATGAAGATCCCTTTGTTCAAAGACCGTAGCCTGGGGTACTGCACGACGTGTGCATCAGGCAAGACTGGGGCATTCCTAACTTTGCACCTCTCCCTCTCTCTCTCTTCACTAACTATGCTAATCTCGCATATATTATGATATTCTTTAAATCATATTAGAGCTAATTTTCTTCATCTTGTGTTAGCAAGATGTTTTGCTAGTCTTTTCCCCATTAGCATGATGAAAGTTCTTGCCGAACAAAGATAAACATACATAAAAGCAAGTGAATGTCAGAGGTGAAACTGAACGTGTACACTATAAGATATGGTTTCGCCTTCGCACTGGACGGTGGTAAACTAAGTTCCCTCCTGCCACCTCATGGAATCTCTGCAGATGCCATTGCACACATTTCTTTGACAATAATTATCAAAATTTACGATAACAGAAGAAATATTGCACTCTTGTACAGATCAATGTTTTTTGGCTTAGTATTGAGGTTACGTTTACTAATTACCCTGTAAATATGAAAGTAAGAGGAATTTTGACGAAATATTTTGTATACATATTCTCCATTGCCAAACAAGGCTCCATGAATTTTTCTTGACTTTGCATTTTTCGCCCTATACCCCCATATATAAGGGTTCCGGCCAGCCCCCCTTAAGCATTCTGGACATACAGGCGACTCATCAGGTCTGAGGTCCACAATGCTATAAATACTCCCAACCTTGACTCAATTTGTCTGTAAACATTAGAACCTTTATGGAAGTATAAAGACCAAGCAAGACCCCTGCCAGATAACTGGAGTTTCTGCGGCCATTCCAGCTCCTTCAGAACCACTAGCATCCCTGCTGCTGGCCATGATTACAAAAGCTGCTGTAGACTGTTGACATCAAGCATCAGGTGCCTTTCAGTCTCACAAAGCTTTACCCAGGGAGTCTGGGTTTATCTGAAACCTCTGAATCGAGGATGACACCATCCTGATTATGTCCTGTCAGACAAACCAGCTCCTCTTACATAAAATAATCATTCCCAAGTAAGTCACTTGTTACATGCACATGATCTTTCCTCTCACAGTTGATGTGAAGTCAAGGACTTGGCAGACATGAAATTAGGCAAAATGTCTCTTCAGTTCTCCTGCTGTTGCCAACATAACTTGCAAATCATCAGATACCTCCTTAACCTTATATTGGTCCAATGCACCCAGCCTACCAATATGGCCAAGGACTGGCAAAGACATGCAGAGCTGTTGCAGTCAAAACACAGTACTTAAAAATGAAGAACTTCCTTCTCCAAAATGAAATAGGTACTTTCTCAATTATGAATTGACAAGAACTTAGAAATTTGCATCCTGAAGGACCAACACCATGACCCCATTATTTCAATCCTGAAGGAATTTTCATTTCACATTCTTGTTCTGCAAGCTAGATCAGTGATGGGTCTCACACCTTGTGTGGCTTTTGGCACCAATGACTAACTTTAAAAACCCCAGGTACTTGCACCTCATCTATCACCTCCCGTTAGCAAATTAATGACCTCACCTCATTGTCCAAGCCCTAGAACCTTTCAGATGTCTGTAAACCAAAGTCTACTGATTGTGGGACCCAGGTGGGGAGTTTGTCTCCAGAAAGGGGAGATGATACCCATATCTGAAGATGTCCAATACCCATGTTCTGTTCTGATTTTCAGTCTCAAGAATTTCTAAAAGTCTCAACCAGCAAAAATGTCAGTGGAGGAACATCCTTCTTAGTTCCATCTATCCCTCTCTATCAAGAACCTTTGCTGTAAGCCATCTTCCCCTTCTGAACCAAAAGGGAAACTTGTCTCCTTGCTGGAGTTGGCCTGCTAGCTGTGGAAGGATTTGACCTTTTTAGAGGCATACTTGAGGTTCTTGGTTGTCTGGGTTTTCATAAAAGAAGAAGGGTCTGATGAGATCATCTCGGCATTGCTGCATTTCAGTAATTACATAGCTATTGGCTCCTAACCATGGCAGCCTAAAAATTCAAAAATTCGTGCAGCGGCGCTTTTATTGTTTGTGTGTAGGTGACAAGACCCCGCCCATTTTCAGGGACTGGGGAAAACAACTTAGCACAGAGCTCAATTCATTTCATGCTCTAATGTCCAGGCGAGGGAGGAAGGAGGGATCCACCATGTAATTTACTTGGTAAATATATATATAAAACTTTATTTTATCATAAAATGTCATTTTCATATAAATAACTTACCAAGTACAGGCAGTCCCTGGTTTACGATGGGTCCAGCTTATGACATTCCAAGGTTACTGCATTTCAAATAAATATTATAAGTTTTTCCTGGTTTACAATGCATGTGTCAGGGTTACAGTGCTTACAAAACCAATCCAACAAAAGAAACAAAACAGCAGAATAATCAAAATTTGGAGGTTTCTTTATGAAAAACTTAATAAAAATGCAGTTTACATCGTTTTCAATACACCCAAAGCATAAAGTCAGTTTTCATAGAATCATTTACAATTTTTGACGATGTTCCGGCTTACAACTCCAAAACAATAAGTAAGTACAGGTCATCCCCAGTTATCAGCAGACTCGGGTAATGGCGGTCTCTAGCGCCATAAATTGGCAAGTTATGGCATAATAACACGCCAAGATCCTGTTATCAGCGCCATAAGGCACCGCTAATAGAGTTATGGCGCCATAACATACCTAACAGAGGTGCCATCAACTGGTTATTGGCACCATTAACCAACTATCAGCGCCATAAATCGCCAAGTTTCGGTTAATGGCCGTTGTCACTTATCAGCAGCCTACAAAACAGAACCTCCACCAATAACCGGGGCCTGCCTGTAATGACTTTGAAATAGAAAAGAAGCTAGCATTGAATAAATGCTTGTTGTTTCCTTACCTGTTAAGAGCTGCTGCAAGTGGGTAATGCCTTTGGTTGTGCTTCTCTTAACCTGTAGTGGGCGTGGCAGTGTAGCCAAGTGTCGCCCCTACATTAGCGGGAACTTTGTAATGGAGGAAGTACGTACACCACTATACTAATAAAGTTTAAAATATGCCCTTGCCCTGGGAGTAGACCATAATAAAATAGAACAATGCTGTCACCTACACTGCAGAATTAAAAACTACAACCCAGACCACTAAAAACTGGTGGATAACTCTAGCTACAGTGTACCCCCAGGCTTCCATAGACTCAAAAACCTTATGTCAAGAGAGATGTGGCAGCTGCACAATCTTCTGAATACTGCCCATTTGGGACTGGTAGAGCCTTGTAGAAAACAGTTGTCTGCACCTCGCCATTGCTTCTGCAGCCTGTCTCAAAAAACCTTTCACTCTGACAAGGCTCCTGACAGTCTGAAGCCTGTCAGGGCTAGAGCAGACAACCCTTAGTGGAACCTGAGGAAGTGGGGTTGTCTGAGCAGCAACCATTTTTGATGAAGGTCTTGGAAGATCCACCAACAGTCGAACGAATCAGGTCTAGAAACCACTCCTTGTTTGGCCAAAAAGGAGCAACTAGGATCATGAAAGTGTTCTGATGCAACGAAAACTTGTTGATAACTCCCTGATCATCCCAAAGGGAGGGAAGGCATAAATGTCCTGATCATCCCGAAAGGAGGGAAGGCGTGAACGGGTCCAGGCCTGTCCAGTCCAAGAGCATGGCATCCACCACCCTGTCAGGGTTTCTGGGTACTGGAGGGGAGCAGAAAAGAGAGATGGTAGTTCCTCAAAGTTTGTGGACAGATCTATGGTCGCCTGCCCCATGACCTCCACAGATCATTGGCCAGACTAATGGGTCTAAGGTCCACTCTATCAGTAAGACCTGTTTGATGCAACTTAACTCATCTGCAATCTCTTTCATTCTCACCTGAATGAACCGGGTGGTAAGCGTTACTGATTCTTGTCTGCCCATGGGGCACCTCAGTGGCATGATTGGTATGGTCTTGGCCTGTCACCTTGGTGGCCGTAAGTTCGATTCTTGGCATTCCACTGAGGGGTTAGAGATGTGTATTACCGGTGAAAGACCGTTCATTCTCGATGTGGTTTGTAAGACACGTAAAGCCGTTGGTCGTTACTGAATAACCACTGGTTCCATGCAACATAAAAAACCATACAAAACAAACATTGGTGATCTCTTGCTGTATGACAGCACAGTTGTTTTGTGATGACTGTACTGTTCCCTTGACTGTGAGACATTTGCTGGTTGAATGTCCCAGGAACTTAGGAATTTGAAACGTAGGTTCCTGTCTTGGGGTCGTGACAGAGAAGGTAATTTTATTCTAGCTACAATTCTCGGAAAGGATTGTATGTAATATAGAGCAGTTATATATCTTTATATGGGAGGCAGGCCTCCTCAACAAAATTTAGATTATACATAGAATGTCTATGTAAGAATTTATATATTTGAACAAGTAAATTTATATTCATATATCTTTAGACTATGAAATTTATTTTAATTTAATTTTTTTTCTATTTAAATTCATTTTGGTGTCAATACCTAAATGTTGTGAAGCCATTTTTATAGACATAATCATCAGTCAATCAATCAATCAAGTTGATTACCCCTACATTTTATACTCTCTGAGTGTGAGTAGTGAATAGGTTCAACCTTTATCCTAGCTCTACACCCTCTGGCAAAGAACCTAACTCCTGAAGTGCTAGAATCTGACATAACGGCTACAAAATGCCACAAGTAATTGCAGTCAAAGCTAACTAAATTGATAGCAAACAAATAACAAAACATGAAGTGAATACTTCACCAAAAAAAAAAACAGTCAATAACCATCCAGTAATGAAGAAAAGTCTGCACCAACCACCAATGTTAACAAGGAGCGGACAGAGAATGAATGATTACACTGGTCTGTTGTGCCTGTTCCTCCTCAAGGGGTGGAGAGAGATAACGTCACCTACATTGGCGATGGCAGCACCAACACAAAGTTTAAATTTTAGTCTGCCATGTAGGGAACCTACAACTGTAATAGTTGTTCGGTAAGACACTGCGTAACCTACAGCTGTAATAATTGTTCAGTAAGGCACTGCAATAAAATTGCAAAATTAAAAATATATGTTATTCTGACATCCGGATTCAACTATTAAAAAACTGTAAACTCTTAAATATAATCAAATTCAACACTGTTCTTGATGGGTACATACTATCTGTCTAGAGATGGAAGCAAACAACCATAAGAGTTGCCTCCCCCTCATTCACATTGAAGAGCACCTGCGCAGGCCGTTTTGGCCAGAGGCATATCGATTGGGATGAGCTATTTGCTCAGGTCACCTTCTGTGCAAATGGGGAAAACTGGTGCAGGTTGCTCACACTAACATTCAAGTTTGCCTGCACAGTAGGTAACTGCACAGGTATAAATGAACATTAGTGGTGGCCTTAACTGTACCACTAAACAAGATAATTAGGTATACTGTACAGGTACTACTGTACAGATGGGTTATCTAGCTGCCAACCATCAACTTAGCCATTTACTAGAGCAATGTGCATATTTGTATTGAAATACTGTCTAGATAAACATATTGCAAAACTTACATCTTCTGTTTTAAGTGATGGCTGGTCCTTGGGCTGTGTTGGAGTTGAGGATGGTGTCTGGTTAAGGAAGGCTGCAGACTGTGGTGACAGGACACGAGAATAATCACATGTATGCAGGAGACTTATACTTTTGTTTTTTCTGTCCCTCATTCACCAAGACATTTGTGGTTTCCATGCTGTTGAAAAACCCAAGAGGTGTTACAAAAGGAAAATTGACACTTTAATATAATACATAGTTTTCTACTAGATTTCTCCTCCCCGTCCCAACACTACCCGCTCGGTGACCCGGTACCCGAAACAAGTGGTCGCCCTATACCCCAGCTGGGAAGAACCCCTGGCCTCCTCAGAGAAGAAGGAGGGGAGGAAGGCTACTGAGGTTGTCATGGCAACCAAGGGGTCCCCCAGACCCCTCCCTATACCGGTAGGTAGGGAAGGGGAAGGGTAAGGTGCGATGGAACACGTGCCGCAAGTGGCCTAAGCCGCGATAGCAACACAACCGTGGAAGGGCCACGTGAACCAGGCTGTACCAATACATGGACATGCAACCTAGGCTAGCCTAACACCCTAATTAGAACTAAATTACATCGTAAAGATGGAAAAGCACTTTTAGTAAAGAAAAAGAAGCCCAGGAGGAGGCAAACTGTTCCGAGGACAGAAGCCTACTCGGAGCCAGCGATAGCCGATGAAGAGCAAGAGCCGGGATGCTGGGCCAGAAACACAGAATAGCCCTAAATACCAAACTAAGAGAATTGGAAATGGGCTAACCTAGCTAAAAGGCGATTTAAAAAACGATGAACCGTGATATAGTAAGCCCATAAGTATAAGAAGTCCCAGTATGGAAGACCGGGAATTCTTAACATGAGGCAGCATGGCGCCGCCCACGAGTCGACCGGGAAACCGTATATGACCTATTAGAGAAGGAAAATACTGGTCCCTGGAAGACTAAAATACGGTAAAAGACTACTTATGAGGCACTTAACTTAGCCGATGCGATGGCAGCACGTTCCATGATGGAGAAGGAGGTAAATCCAAGAAAATAGCACACGCAGCAAAAAATGCGTACAACGCTTACCGCTAATATTAAGGATGACCGCTAGGGGCGCTGCTGTCCGTGGCGTCCCTAGTAGTAGTAGTAGCGGCTGCATCGCCCGTTGGTATCAGCTCTCTCTAGTGGGGATTTTGATTGGAAGGTCTAAATGGTGAATGTCTCGTGGTAGTGATCCCACTCGCCCCTATTCTCATACCGACCCACTTCTTTTAAGAGTGGAAGCGAGTCATTTTTACTGACATTTTTCTTAATTTTGTTTTCTCTGGCAATTTTAGATTAATTTTACCTAGAAAGAATGATATTAAGGATCCTTTCATAGGCGACACGAGCCAATCACCCAGAAATAGATTTTTCCTACGTCAAAATCCCTTTTGTATTGAAATACTGTCTAGATAACATATTGCAAAACTTACATCTTCTGTTTTTAAGTGATGGCTGGTCCTTGGGCTGTGTTGGAGTTGGAAGAGGATGTGTCTGGTTAAGGAAGGCTGCAGACTGTGGTGACAGGACACGAGAATCACAGTGTATGCAGGAGACTATACTTTTGTTCTGTCCCTCATTCACACCAAGACATTTGTGGTTTCCATGCTGTTGAAAACCCAAGAGGTGTTACAAAAGGAAAATTGACACTTTAATATAATACATAGTTTTTCTACTAGATTTCTATTAGATCTACTTATAGAATACATGCTTTATCATGGTGAGAAAGTGGCGTCACTTTGGTGGCAGTATTTAGAATTATTTTTTTCCAGCTTATGATATTCCTTTTTTATTTTATTTTTATTTTTTTTTTTTTTTTTTTTTTGACAGTCTAAAACAATTTTTGTCATTTTTACTGTTATCAGTATTCTGCACTTCTCTAAGAACTTATAGATTTTTATTTTATTTTACTGCAAGACAGTAGTCCTCTTGCACAGCTACTGTTATAGTCAATCCCCGCTATTAGTGGACTCATGATTCACAGTCACCTATTCTCAGATTTTTCTATGAACCATATGTACAAGTATACCCATTATTTGGCAGAAAATTTGCCTATTCACTGTATTCATCACTGAGAATATTCACAAATTACTACATTTTCATTTTGTTTACGTGACTAAATGCACTTTATATGATAAAACAATTAAAATACTTAATATAAGCATTTTTTTGAGGGTTTTTTGTCTTTAACTATCAAAACAGGCAGTTCCAAGTGTTTTTAGGGGGCTTTTAGTATTCGCAGATTTTAGCTATTCAAGGGTCCTGTACCCATCCCCCGCAAATACAGGGTCTGCTGTATCTTACATCTTAGATTGGGTTGTGGTTTGACTTTTAGCATGACAACGACCTTCAGTTTAATTATGTTAAAATCGGTTATTAGTGTTTACTCCCGCATTTTATTGATGTTCAACTTTATCAGGTATTTTCTTCACTCCACCCAACTCACTAGAGCATATATTCAAGGCTAGTAATCCGTTTCCATAGTTTCCTTTCTTAATACCCCCTCCCCATCTCCTTAGAAGGACTATCATCTCTCTCCTGTGGTTGATTTGTTTGAAAAGCAGTACTTACATAGTGCTTTTCACTAGTTGACAGCTTACCAGTCTTAAAGGCTAAGTATGTGCACCTCAGATTCTTTGCATTTCTAGTACTGTTTATACAAGAAATATATTTCATTCATCTAAACACATTTTCCTAAGATAGTTTCTAAGTTCATTTGCATTCTCCCCATTGTGCTGCCCGTCAGCAGGATGTCCAGACTATGGATGTGAAAAAAGATAAACAAAAAGTGACATGGCTAGTTACAAACGTACTACGTATACAGTGGTCCCCCCATATTCACGGGGGAGGTACCAGACCCCTCCATGAAAAGTTGGAAAACCCTATAAAAAAAAATGCTTAAAACCTCCTACGTTTGTTAGTTAAAACTGAACTTGTTATACCCCAGTTTTTTCAATAGTTTTATCACAAAAAGTGCATTTTTATGATGAAATTGATAAAAAAAAACCAGGATTTGTGGATATTTATCATCACAAAAATACTGTGAATAGGCGAATTTTCTGCGAATAATGTGGGGAAATGTTCCGGGGAGAAATCCGCGAATGCGTGAGTCCGCGAATCTGGAGAACACAAATATGAATTTAGGAATTATAATTTTTAATTAATTTAAGTATTTTTCATAGCCAACACACTTACGGTCCTTAATGTGAGGATAAATCTTTTAATGCTAGCTGGAAACTGGTAAAAACCATATAAAACTGTAAAACAAGGTATTGGTGGCAACGGGATTCAGCCAATCAGATGAGAGAGGAGGCATCAGCCAAACTCCCTTAACCTAAGAGCACTGTGATGCATTCCAGTTTTCTTCCAGCCCAGGGAATCAATTTGAGAGATGGCGACAGGTGGGCAATGAACGTTAAGACCATAAGTTTGTTAGCAATGAAGAATACAAATTAATTAGAAATTTGTCCATTTGTTCATAACAGACGGAACAAACCTAGGTCTTGATGCGAGGACAAACTGACCTTTGGTGGAGGAAAAGAAAGTCTTGAACCGACTTGAGGTTCAACACACTTGGTCTCATTTCCTGGTTATGCCAAAGCAAGAAGAAGGAGACATGTCTTTGAGACTTGTAAGATAAATAGTTTTATCAAACAGTTCAGACCACTGGGCTAATAACAAAGTGGAGGGGAACATGGTATAGTTGGAAGTTAAAGAGCTATATCTGTTGGTTAGAGAGAGGAAGGACTAGCTTCTGCAAGGAATATTTGTGTATGAATAAAATTTCTCTAACAGAAGTGCCTTTCACTCACCCCTGTATCTAACCAGTCCCAGTTCATGATGGATCAGTTTTTTAACTGCCCATGGGTATTGTAAGAAAAAAGGAAAAAGACCAGTCATCTCAATCACTCTCACTTTCATACCATCATCTTAGGCAAGATAAAGACTGTCCCACTAGGGGAACTGAATAAGCTACACAATTTGTTGAGCAACCACCACCGGAGCCAAAGAAAAAGTGTCCAAGTACCTGTCGGCAAGGTCCTTAGGTACAAGGATGTGAAGGTGGTTTGATGAAGCCAAGTACTGGCCTTCAAATTCCTATGAACAGGTAAGTTCTTAAAAGCTAATGAAGACCTAAACACCTAATATCAAGTGCTCTTGCATGCACTGTGTTAGAATCTGAGTGTAGAAGAGCTATAAGGGGGCATCTAATAACATCCCGGAGCCAGAACGGAGATGGTATTCTTGGACACTTCTTTTTTTACCCAGCCTGTGCTCGCAAAAAGTCTTTGACACCCTGACCTGAATTGACAGGGAGGGGATGGAAAAGGATTCAAACCTGACATCATAACCTAAGGAATTTAAGTCTTGGCTACGAATTCTGGGACAAATTCGAAGACTGCAGACCCCAACCCCTTGAATGTATAACATTGAAAGAGAAACCATGACGTTCACCCACTCTCTACGATGAAACTAAAGCCAGTAAGGAGACCTTTTAAGGGTCAAGTCTTTGTCCAATGACCATTGTAATGGTTCATATGGAGCTCAAGTAAGTGAGACTGCTTATTACCCGAGTCAGGTCCCAACTAGGAGGTTTAAGTTCTCTAGGAGAACAAGACTGCTCAAAGCTTTTGAGTGCATTGAGATTCCAAAGAGAAGACAGGTCTACATCTTTTAGGGGCAGAACCAACCCAAAGCAGCCCTGTAGCCTTTGTTGGCAGACAAAGAATGTCTTCTCCCCTCAGAGAAAAACTAGGAAATCTGCTATTTGCTGAACAGAAGTTCTGACTAGAGACAGACCCCTTCGACAAAACCACAGTAGATGGCCCATTTGCCCTGGTACATGGCTGAAGAAGATCTGAGATATCCAGACATCTCTGTCGCTGCTCTGCGAGAAAAGCCTTTCACTCACAGGAGATACTGGATAGTCTCCAGCCGAGAAGAGATAGGGATCCTACTGACTGGTGATGTCTCTCAATGCAAGGCTGGCAGAGGAGGTTGTGCCATGGAGGGATCTCTCTGGGTAACTGATGACAACAGGGCTGGTAGGTCAGGGAACCATTTCCGCATGAAGCCACAAGGGAGCTACAAGGGTCATTTTGACATTATGGAAAACATTACTCTATTCAAAACCTGACGGATTAGGCAAATGTTTGCAAAAATCCTTTTTACTATCTCCTGGGGCCTCAAGCAGCCAGTTTTTTTAAACCTATCATCTTTGAGGCCACTCCTTCCAGAAATGTTACATATACTGTGGCTTGCCCATTTTCAACTACTCACTAAAATCACTAAAAAGAAAAAAGCCACAAGCCATACAAATTCTGTGACTCTTGTCAGTCTAGTACTGGCAGTTAACTGAGTGATGACAAGTGGCATGAGCCGTGCTCTGTAAAGAGAGAATTGCTTACCTAACAGACAGGTATTTCACATGCTCAAAACTTAACTGTTTCTCACCGTACAGAATGAAACCAAGATTTATGTGTGATGATCTATTGCAATTTAATATTTATTTTTATCAAAACATCTAACAAATACAAAAAACTCTAGAATTATTACCAGATATTTCTAAATATCTCTAGATTTTTGCTATGTCACTAATTGCTGAAAAAGTCACTAGTTAGAAACTAATATCTTTAGATCTAGCGACAAAGTTGCTAAATTGGCAACACTGTATACATAGTACTGTGTCCTGAAAAGATGAAGCTTAGATACTTCTTGGAGTCTGGATAGATAAGAATGTGGAAGTAGTACATAATATCTCAATCTTACACAATTAGAGTTTGTGCGAATTCTCAATAGCGCGAACTTTTTCATTGAAACCTAACTAATTATCATATGCGAGTATTTACAGACGCCTGAATGCAAATGCAACGTTTTAGAATTCTGGAGAAACCCTACAAAAGTGTTTTGTTTAATTTTGCATGTAATTTACTATAATGGTTTCAAGCTTTTATGTGTAAAATTCAATAACCTTATTAAACATAATAATAACTTTTCCCTCTCAATAATCTCTCTCTCTCTCTCTCTCGCTCTCTCTCTCTCTTCTCTCTCCTCTTAATCTCTGCTCTCTCTCTCTCTCTCTCTCTCTCCACTGAGATAAGAGAAGAATGGCACAAATATGTACTATGTTTTATTAATATTCCAAATAATAATAATAATACTGTATAACTGTAATTACAAATTTCATATGTGATAGTACTTTAAAGAATAACCTTTCCATTTCACTTTTAAGTAAGAACAACTCTTCTCTCTCTCTCTATTACTGAGAGGAGAGAATTTTCATGGAACATGTATGCTTATTAATATTTTTAAATAATAATAATAGTAATAATAATGTAATAATAATAATAATCAATAATCATAATAATAATAATAATAATAATAATAAAACTGTAATTACAAAATGATGCATAGATCACGAACTCCTATATTTTTACCAACCATGTATTTTTGTTAAGAGTAATATATTTTGTTAACTTTTAATTGAAATTACAGTAAACTTTAATTTCATTTAAAAGTTAGCTTATGCACTTATATAAAGACAACTCTCTCTCTCTCTCATCTCCTCTCTCACTCTCTCTCTCTCTCTCATCTCTCTCTCACTCTCTCTCTCTCTCATCTCTCCTCTCTCTCTCTCTCTCTTTTGTAGGTTGTTTAGTTTGTGGTAGATCACTTTAATTGAACTTTTTTATCTTT
>NC_087200.1:152157521-152204830 GCF_015104395.2 Macrobrachium nipponense
AAAGATAAAAAAGTTCAATTAAAAGTGATCACCACTAACTACAAAAAGAGAGAGAGAGAGAGAGAGAGAGAGAGAGAGAGAGAGAGAGAGAGAGAGAGAGAGAGTTGTCTTTATATAAGTGCATAAGCTAACTTTTAAATGAAATTAAAGTTACTGTAATTTCAATTAAAAGTTAACAAAATATATTACTCTTAACAAAAATACATGGTTGGTAAAAATATAGGAGTTCGTGATCTATGCATCATTTTGTAATTACAGTTTTATTATTATTATTATTATTATTATTATGATTATTATTATTATTATTATTATTATTATTATTATTATTTAAAAAATATTAATAAGCATACATGTTCCATGAAAATTCTCTCCTCTCAGTAATAGAGAGAGAGAGAAGAGTTGTTCTTACTTAAAAGTTGAAAATGGGAAAGGTTATTCTTTAAAGTACTATCACATATGAAATTTGTAATTACAGTTATACAGTATTATTATTATTATTTGGGAATATTAATAAACATAGTACAGGCAGTCCCCGGGTTACGACGGGGGTTCCGTTCTTGAGACGCGTCGTAAGCCGAAAATCGTCGTAAGCCGGAACGACGCTTGGAAATATGTCTTAAACTAATAAAAAGTTATAAAAACCTTACTTGTAATCCTTTGGTTACACTACATGTTGTTTCCTGTAGTTTTATGTACAACCTGGAGTTATTTTCATAAAAGAATGCTGGTTCTTGAAGGTAAAAACTATTGTAATCCTCTGGTGACACTACATTCTTGAAGTTTTATGTACAACTTGGAGTGATTTTGCCAAATCTTGAGGGCTACAAGAACAGCTGATTACTATTTACGTATCATATAGACTAATTAAAGTAAACGTATCTTTAAATAGGCTTATATATTAGTATCAACAAAACATTTTCTGCTATGAGTCAGAGGCCGTTTAATGAAACGAACACTTCTCTGTCCTATCTGTTCAGAAAATAAATGTTACGTCAATCCCCGAGACGGTGACCATTGTTGCCAAGGCGTCTCTCTCTCTCTCTCTCTCTGATCAAATTACTACTGGATAATGTCTCTCTTTGGATACTTCGATTTTGCCAAATCTTGAGGGCTACAAGAACAGTTGATTACTATTTACGTATCATATAGACTAATTAAAGTAAACGTATCTTTAAATAGGCTTATGTTATTAGTATCAACAAAACATTTACTGGCATGAGTCAGAGGCCGTTTAACGAAACTAACACTTCTCTGTCCTTAACTCGGAGCGTCGGAAGACACCTCTCTCTCTCTCTCTCTCCTCCTCTTCTCTCTCCTCTCTCTTCTCTCTCTCTCTCTCGTCTCTCTCTCTCTCGTAATCTAACCAGAAACTTCGTTTGTTATTATTACTGGAAACAAGCAATGATTTTTTTCATTATTTGTGCTTTTGGACTGTTATATGTAAACTTTGCGCACCGCAAGCTAGTATGTATTCATTCGCTCGGAAACTAGTTCCGCATATGAGGCGTCACTAAAAAACATAGAAAAATACGACATAAAAAGTGTCGAAAATCATCATAACCTCAAAATTTTTGTTGTAATCTAACCAGAAACTTATTTTTATTAATATACTGTGCTAAACTATAAAGGATTTTTATCATAGTATGAGTTTTTTAAAAGCGTCGTTAACTCGGAGCGTCGGAAGCGTCAGCGTCGTAACCTCGGAACAAGCGTCGTAACCCATGACGGATTTTTCCATTGAATATTTAAGAAAAAGCGTCGTAACCTCGGAACGTCGTAAGCCGGAACCGTCGTAACCCGGGGACCGCCTGTACATATTTGTGCCATAAAAATTCTCTCATCTCAGTGAGAGAGAGAGAGAGAGAGAGAGAGAGAGAGAGAGAAGAGAGAGAGAGAGAGAGAAAAAAAAATTATTATTATTTTTATAATTTAATGTTATTGAATTTACACATAAAAGCTTGAAACCTTATAGTAAATTACATGCAAAATTAAACAAACACTTTTGTAGGGTTTCTCCAGAATTCTAAAACGTTGCATTTGCATTCAGGCGTCTGTGAAATACTCGCATATGATAATTAGTCAGGTTTCAATGAAAAGTTCGCGCTATTGAGAATTCGCACAACTCTAATTGTGTAAGATTGAGATATTATGTACTTTACTTCCACATTCTTATCTATCCAGACTCCAAGAAGTATCTAAGCTTCATCTTTCAGGACACAGTACTATGTATACAGTGTTGCCAATTTAGCAACTTTGTCGCTAGATCTAGAGATATTAGTTTCTAACTAGTGACTTTTTCAGCAATTAGTGACATAGCAAAAATCTAGAGATATTTAGAAATATCTGGTAATAATTCTAGAGTTTTTTGTATTTGTTAGATGTTTTGATAAAAATAAATATTAAATTGCATAGATTTCATCACACATAAATCTTGGTTTCATTCTGTACGGTGAGAACAGTTAAGTTTTGAGCATGTGAAATACCTGTCCGTTAGGTAAGCAATTCTCGCTTTATCAGAGCACGGCTCATGCCACTTGTCATCACTCAGTTAACCTGCCAGTACTAGACTGACAAGAGTCACAGAATTTGTATGGCTTGTGGCTTTTTTCTTTTTAGTGATTTTAGTGAGTAGTTGAAAATGGGCAAGCCACAGTATATGTAACATTTCTGGAAGGAGTGGCTCAAAGATGATAGGTTTAAAAACTGGCTGCTTGAGGCCCCAGGAGATAGTAAAAAGGATTTTTGCAAACATTTGCCTAATCCGTCAGGTTTTGAATAGAGTAATGTTTTCCATAATGTCAAAATGACCCTTGTAGCTCCCTTGTGGCTTCATGCGGAATGGTTCCCTGACCTACCAGCCCTGTTGTCATCAGTTCCCAGAGAGATCCCTCCATGGCACAACCTCCTCTGCCAGCCTTACATTGAGAGACATCACCAGTCAGTAGGATCCCTATCTCTTCTCGGCTGGAGACTATCCAGTATCTCCTGTGAGTGAAAGGCTTTTCTCGCAGAGCAGCGACAGAGATGTCTGGATATCTCAGATCTTCTTCAGCCATGTACCAGGGCAAATGGGCCATCTACTGTGGTTTTGTCGAAGGGGTCTGTCTCTAGTCAGAACTTCTGTTCAGCAAATAGCAGATTTCCTAGTTTTTCTCTGAGGGGAGAAGACATTCTTTGTCTGCCAACAAAGGCTACAGGGCTGCTTTGGGTTGGTTCTGCCCCTAAAAGATGTAGACCTGTCTTCCTCTTTGGAATCTCAATGCCACTCAAAAGCTTTGAGCAGTCTTGTTCTCCTAGAGAACTTAAACCTCCTAGTTGGGACCTGACTCTGGTAATAAGCAGTCTCACTTACTTGAGCTCCATATGAACCATTACAATGGTCATTGGACAAAGACTTGACCCTTAAAAGGTCTCCTTACTGGCTTTAGTTTCATCGTAGAGAGTGGGTGAACGTCATGGTTTCTCTTTCAATGTTATACATTCAAGGGGTTGGGGTCTGCAGTCTTCGAATTTGTCGCAGAATTCGTAGCCAAGACTTAAATTCCTTAGGTTTATGATGTCAGGTTTGAATCCTTTTCCATCCCCTCCCTGTCAATTCAGGTCAGGGTGTCAAAGACTTTTTGCGAGCACAGGCTGGGTAAAAAAAGAAGTGTCCAAGAATACCATCTCCTTCTGGCTCCGGGATGTTATTAGATGCCCTTATAGCTCTTCTACAACCTCAGATTCTAACACAGTGCATGCAAGAGCACTTGATATTAGGCGTTTAGGTCCTTCATTAGCTTTTAAGAACTTACCTGTTCATAGGAATTTTAAGGCCAGTACTTGGCTTCATCAAACCACCTTCACATCCTTGTACCTAAGGGACCTTGCCGACAGGTACTTGGACACTTTTTCTTTGGCTCCGGTGGTGGTTGCTCAACAAATTGTGTAGCTTATTCAGTTCCCCTAGTGGGACAGTCTTTATCTTGCCTAAGATGATGGTATGAAAGTGAGAGTGATTGAGATGACTGGTCTTTTTCCTTTTCTTCCCTACCCATGGGCAGTTAAAAACTGATCCATCATGAACTGGGACTGGTTAGATACAGGTGAGTGAAAGGCACTTCTGTTAGAGAAATTTTATTCATACACAAATATTTCCTTGCAGAAGCTAGTCCTTCCTCTCTCTAACCAACAGATATAGCTCTTTAACTTCCAACTATACCATGTTCCTCCACTTTGTTATTAGCCCAGTGGTCTGACTGTTTGATAAACTATTTATCTTACAAGTCTCAAAGACATGTCTCCTTCTTCTGCTTTGGCATAACCAGGAAATGAGACCAAGTGTGTTGAACCTCAAGTCGGTTCAAGACTTTCTTTTCCTCCCACCAAAGGTCAGTTTGTCCTCGCATCAAGACCTAGGTTTGTTCCATGTATGAACAAATGACAAATTTCTAATTAATTTGTATTTTTCATTGCTAACAAACTTATGGTCTTAACGTTCATTGCCCACCTCTTGCCATCTCTCAAATTGATTCCCTGGGCTGGAAGAAACTGAATGCATCACAGTGCTCTTAGGTTAAGGGAGTTTGGCTGATGCCTCCTCTCTCATCTGATTGGCTGAATCCTGTTGCCACCAATACCTTGTTTTACAGTTTTATATGGTTTTTACCAGTTTCCAGCTAGCATTAAAAGATTTATCCTCACATTAAGACCGTAGGTGTGTTGGCTATGAAAAATACAAATTAATTAAAAATTTATAATTTCCTAAATTTCATATTTGTGTTCTCCAGATTCGCGGACTCACACATTCGCGGATTTCTCCCCGGAACATTTCCCCACATTATTCGCAGAAAATTCGCCTATTCACAGTATTTTTGTATGATAAATATCCACAAATTCCTTGGTTTTTTTTTATCAATTTCATCATAAAATGCACTTTTTGTGATAAAACTATTGAAAAAACTGGGTATAACAAGTTTCAGTTTTAACTAACAAACTAGGAGGTTTTAAGCATTTTTATAGGGGTTCCAACTTTTCATGGAGGGGTCTGGTACCTCCCCCGTGAATATGGGGGGACCACTGTATACGTAGTACTGTTTGTAACTAGCCATGTCACTTTTTGTTTATCTTTTTTCACATCCATAGTCTGACATCCTGCTGACGGGCAGCACAATGGGGAGAATGCAAATGAACTTAGAACTATCTTAGGAAAATGTGTTTAGATGAATGAAATATATTTCTTGTATAACAGTACTAGAAATGCAAAGAATCTGAGGTGCACATACTTAGCCTTTAAGACTGGTAAGCTGTCAACTAGTGAAAAGCACTATGTAGTACTGCTTTTCAACAAATAACCACAGGAGAGAGATGATAGTCCTTCTAAGGAGATGGGGTATTAAGAAAGGCTACTGGAAACGGATTACTAGCCTTGAATATACTGCTCTAGTGAGTTGGGTGGAGTGAAGAAAATACCTGATAAAGTTGAACATCAATAAAATGCGGAGTAAACACTAATAACCGATTTTAACATAATTAAATTGAAGGTCGTTGTCATGCTAAAAGTCAAACCACAACCCAATCTAAGATGTAAGTACAGCAGACCCTGTATTTGCGGGGGATGGGTACAGGACCCTTGAATAGCTAAAATCTGCGAATACTTAAAAGCCCCCTAAAAACACTTGGAACTGCCTGTTTTGATAGTTAAAGACAAAAAACCCTCAAAAAATGCTTATACTTAAGTATTTTAATTGTTTTATCATATAAAGTGCATTTAGTCACGTAAACGAAATGAAAATGTAGTAATTTGTGAATATTTCTCAGTGATGAATACAGTGAATAGGCAAATTTTCTGCCAAATAATGGGTATACTTGTACATATGGTTCATAGAAAAATCTGAGAATAGGTGATTGTGAATCATGAGTCCACTAATAGCGGGGATTGACTATAACAGTAGCTGTGCAAGAGGACTACTGTCTTGCAGTAAAATAAAGTAACTATAAGTTCTTAGAGAAGTGCAGAATACTGTACAGTAAAAATGACAAAAATTGTTTTAGACTGTCAAAAAAATAAAATAAAAAAGGAATATCATAAGGCTGGAAAAATAATTTCTAAATACTGCCACCAAAGTGACGCCACTTTCTCACTATGATAAAGCATGTATTCTATAAGTAGATCTAATAGAAATCTAGTAGAAAACTATGTATTATATTAAAGTGTCAATTTTCCTTTTGTAACACCTCTTGGGTTTTTCAACAGCATGGAAACCACAAATGTCTTGGTGAATGAGGGACAGAACAAAAGTATAGTCTCCTGCATACACTGTGATTCTCGTGTCCTGTCACCACAGTCTGCAGCCTTCCTTAACCAGACACATCCTCTTCCAACTCCAACACAGCCCAAGGACCAGCCATCACTTAAAACAGAAGATGTAAGTTTTGCAATATGTTTATCTAGACAGTATTTCAATACAAATATGCACATTGCTCTAGTAAATGGCTAAGTTGATGGTTGGCAGCTAGATAACCCATCTGTACAGTAGTACCTGTACAGTATACCTAATTATCTTGTTTAGTGGTACAGTTAAGGCCACCACTAATGTTCATTTATACCTGTGCAGTTACCTACTGTGCAGGCAAACTTGAATGTTAGTGTGAGCAACCTGCACAGTTTTCCCATTGCACAGAAGGTGACCTGAGCAAATAGCTCATCCCAATCGATATGCCTCTGGCCAAACGGCCTGCGCAGGTGCTCTTCAATGTGAATGAGGGGGAGGCAACTCTTATGGCTGTTTGCTTTCCATCTCTAGACAGATAGTATGTACCCATCAAGAACAGTGTTGAATTTGATTATATTTAAGAGTTTGCAGTTTTTTTAATAGTTGATCCGGATGTCAGAATAACATATATTTTTAATTTTGCAATTTTATTGCAGTGCCTTACTGAACAATTATTACAGCTGTAGGTTCCGCAGTGTCTTACCGAACAACTATTACAGTTGTAGGTTCCCTATATGGCAGACTAAAATTTAAACTTTGTGTTGGTGCTGCCATCGCCAATGTAGGTGACGTTATCTCTCTCCCACCCCTTGAGGGAGGAACAGGCACAACAGACCAGGTGTAATCAATTCATTCTCTGTCCGCTCCTTGTTAACATTGGTGGTTGGTGCAGACTTTTCTTCATTACTGGATGGTTATTGACTGTCTTTTTTTTGGTGAAGTATTCACTTCATGTTTTGTTATTTGTTTGCTATCAATTTAGTTAGCTTTGACTGCAATTACTTGTGGCATTTTGTAGCCGTTATGTCAGATTCTAGCACTTCAGGAGTTAGGTTCTTTGCCAGAGGGTGTAGAGCTAGGATGAAGGTTGAACCTATTCACTACTCACACTCAGAGAGTATAAAATGTAGGGGTAATCAACTTGATTGATTGATTGACTGATTGATTATGTCTATTAAAAATGGCTTCACAACATTTAGGTTATTGACACCAAAATGAATTTAAATAGAAAAAAAATTAAATTAAAATAAATTTCATAGTCTAAAGATATATGAATATAAATTTACTTGTTCAAATATATAAATTCTTACATAGACATTCTATGTATAATCTAAATTTTGTTGAGGAGGCCTGCCTCCCATATAAAGATATATAACTGCTCTATATTACATACAATCCTTTCCGAGAATTGTAGCTAGAATAAAATTACCTTCTCTGTCACGACCCCAAGACAGGAACCTACGTTTCAAATTCCTAAGTCTGGGACATTCAACCAGCAAATGTCTCACAGTCAAGGGAACAGTACAGTCATCACAAAACAACTGTGCTGTCATACAGCAAGAGATCACCAATGTTTGTTTGTATGGTTTTTTATGTTGCATGGAACCAGTGGTTATTCAGTAACGACCAACGGCTTTACGTGTCTTACAAACCACATCGGGAATGAACGTCTTTCACCGGTAATACACATCTCTAACCCCTCAGTGGAATGCCCAAGAATCGAACTTACGGCCACCAAGGTGACAGGCCAAGACCATACCAATCATGCCACTGAGGTGCCCCATGGGCAGACAAGAATCAGTAACGCTTACCACCCGGTTCATTCAGGTGAGAATGAAAGAGATTGCAGATGAGTTAAGTTGCATCAAACAGGTCTTACTGATAGAGTGGACCTTAGACCCATTAGTCTGCAATGATCTGTGGAGGTCATGGGGCAGGCCGACCATAGATCTGTCCACAACTTTGAGGAACTACCATCTCCCTCTTTTCTGCTCTCCAGTCCCAGAACCCCTGACATGGGTGGTGGATGCCATGCTCTTGGACTGGACAGGCCTGGACGTTCACGCCTTCCCTCCTTTCGGGATGATCAGGACATTTATGCCTTCCCTCCCTTTGGGATGATCAGGGAGTTATCAACAAGTTTTCGTTGCATCAGAACACTTTCATGATCCTAGTTGCTCCTTTTTGGCCAAACAAGGAGTGGTTTCTAGACCTGATTCGTTCGACTGTTGGTGGATCTTCCAAGACCTTCATCAAAAATGGTTGCTGCTCAGACAACCCCACTTCCTCAGGTTCCACTAAGGGTTGTCTGCTCTAGCCCTGACAGGCTTCAGACTGTCAGGAGCCTTGTCAGAGTGAAAGGTTTTTTGAGACAGGCTGCAGAAGCAATGGCGAGGTGCAGACAACTGTTTTCTACAAGGCTCTACCAGTCCAAATGGGCAGTATTCAGAAGATTGTGCAGCTGCCATAACATCTCTCTTTGACATAAGGTTTTGAGTCTATGGGAAGCCTGGGGGTACACTGTAGCTAGAGTATCCACCAGTTTTTAGTGGTCTGGGTTGTAGTTTTTAATTCTGCAGTGTAGGTGACAGCATTGTTCTATTTTATTCTGGTCTACTCCCAGGCAAGGGCATATTTTAAACTTTATTAGTATATGGTGTACGTACTTCCTCCATTACAAAGTTCCCGCTAATGTAGGGGCGACACTTGGCTACACTGCCACGCCCACTACAGGTTAAGAGAAGCACAACCAAAGGCATTACCCACTTGCAGCAGCTCTTAACAGGTAAGGAAACAACAAGCATTTATTCAATGCTAGCTTCTTTTCTATTTCAAAGTCATTACAGGCAGGCCCCGGTTATTGGTGGAGGTTCTGTTTTGTAGGCTGCTGATAAGTGACAACGGCCATTAACCGAAACTTGGCGATTTATGGCGCTGATAGTTGGTTAATGGTGCCAATAACCAGTTGATGGCACCTCTGTTAGGTATGTTATGGCGCCATAACTCTATTAGCGGTGCCTTATGGCGCTGATAACTGGATCTTGGCGTGTTATTATGCCATAACTTGCCAATTTTATGACGCTAGAGACCGCCATTACCCGAGTCTGCTGATAACTGGGGATGACCTGTACTTACTTATTGTTTTGGAGTTGTAAGCCGGAACATCGTCAAAAATTGTAAATGATTCTATGAAAACTGACTTTATGCTTTGGGTGTATTGAAAACGATGTAAACTGCATTTTTATTAAGTTTTTCATAAAGAAACCTCCAAATTTTGATTATTCTGCTGTTTTGTTTCTTTTGTTGGATTGGTTTTGTAAGCACTGTAACCCTGAAACATGCATTGTAAACCAGGAAATAACTTATAATAAATTTATTTGAAATGCAGTAACCTTGGAATGTCATAAGCTGGACCCATCGTAAACCGGGGACTGCCTGTACTTGGTATGTATTACTTGGTAAGTTATTTATATGAAAATGACATTTTATGATAAAATAAAGTTTTATATATATATTTACCAAGTAATTACATGGTTGGATCCCTCCTTCCTCCCTCGCATGGACATTAGAGCATGAAATGAATTGAGCTCTGTGCTAAGTTGTTTTCCCCAGTCCCTGAAAATGGGCGGGGTCTTGTCACCTACACACAAACAATAAAAGCGCCGCTGCACGAATTTTGAATTTTTAGGCTGCCATGGTTAGGAGCCAATAGCTATGTAATTACTGAAATGCAGCAATGCCGAGATGATCTCACCAATCAGACCCTTCTTCTTTTATGAAACCCAGACAACCAAGAACCTCAAGTATGCCTCTAAAAAGGTCAAATCCTTCCACAGCTAGCAGGCCAACTCCAGCAAGGAGACAAGTTTCCCTTTTGGCTCAGAAGGGGAAGATGGCTTACAGCAAAGGTTCTTGATAGAGAGGGATAGATGGAACTAAGAAGGATGTTCCTCCACTGACATTTTTGCTGGTTGAGACTTTTAGAAATTCTTGAGACTGAAAATCAGAACAGAACCATGGGTATTGGACATCTTCAGATATGGGTATCATCTCCCCTTTCTGGAGACAAACTCCCCACCTGGGTCACAATCAGTAGACTTTGGTTTACAGACATCTGAAAGGTTCTAGGGCTTGGACAATGAGGTGAGGTCATTAATTTGCTAACAGGTGATAGATGAGGTGCCAGTACCTGGTTTTTAAAGTTAGTCATTGGTGCCAAAAGCCACACAAGGTGTGAGACCCATCACTGATCTCAGCTTGCAGAACAAGAATGTGAAATGGAATTCCTTCAGGATTGAAATAATGGGGTCATGGTGTTGGTCCTTCAGGATGCAAATTTCTAAGTTCTTGTCAATTCATAATTGAGAAAGTACCTATTTCATTTTGGAGAAGGAAGTTCTTCATTTTTAAGTACTGTGTTTTGACTGCAACAGCTCTGCAGGTCTTTGCCAGTCCTTGGCCATATTGGTAGGCTGGGTGCATTGGACCAATATAAGGTTAAGGAGGTATCTTGATGATTTGCAAGTTATGTTGGCAACAGCAGGAGAACTGAAGAGACATTTTGCCTAATTTCATGTCTGCCAAGTCCTTGGACTTCACATCAACTGTGAGAGGAAAGATCATGTGCATGTAACAAGTGACTTACTTGGGAATGATTATTTTTATGTAAGAGGAGCTGGTTTGTCTGACAGGACATAATCAGGATGGTGTCATCCTCGATTCAGAGGTTTCAGATAAACCCAGACTCCCTGGGTAAAGCTTTGTGAGACTGAAAGGCACCTGATGCTTGATGTCAACAGTCTACAGCAGCTTTTGTAATCATGGCCAGCAGCAGGGATGCTAGTGGTTCTGAAGGAGCTGGAATGGCCGCAGAACTCCAGTTATCTGGCAGGGGTCTTGTTGGTCTTTATACTTCCTAAAGGTTCTAATGTTTACAGACAAATTGAGTCAAGGTTGGGAGTATTTATAGCATTGTGGACCTCAGACCTGATGAGTCGCCTGTATGTCCAGAATGCTTAAGGGGGCTGGCCGGAACCCTTATATATGGGGGTATAGGGCGAAAAATGCAAAGTCAAGAAAAAATTCATGGAGCCTTGTTTGGCAATGGAGAATATGTATACAAAATATTTCGTCAAAATTCCTCTTACTTTCGTATTTACAGGGTAATTAGTAAACGTAACTCAATACTAAGCCAAAAACATTGATCTGTACAAGAGTGCAATATTTCTTCTGTTATCGTAAATTTTGATAATTATTGTCAAAGAAATTGTGTGCAATGGCATCTGCAGAGATTCCATGAGGTGGCAGGAGGGAACTTAGTTTACCACCGTCCAGTGCAAGGAGAAACCTCTTATAGTGTACACGTTCAGTTTCACCTCTGACATTCACTTGCTTTTATGTATGTTTATCTTTGTTTCGGCAAGAATTTCATCATGCTAATGAGGAAAAGACTAGCAAAACATCTTGCTAACACAAGACGAAGAAAATTAGCTCTAATATGATTTAAAGAATATCATAATATATGCGAGATTAGCATAGTTAGTGAAGAGAGAGAGAGGGAGAGGTGCAAAGTTAGGAATGCCCCAGTCTTGCCTGATGCACACGTCGTGCAGTACCCCAGGCTACGGTCTTTGAACAAAGGGATCTTCATTTATGGTAAATAACATAGTTTTGGTTTATTAATACCCAAAAAGGAATATGAAATTCATAATAATCATGATTTATTAACAGTGTCTTTGTAAAAAGAGAGTACACGTTCGAGTTTCACTTCTGACATTCTCTTGATTTTACGTCTGTTTATCTTTGTTTCGGCAAGAATTTCATCATGCCAAAGAGGAAAATACAAGGAAAACATCTCGCTAACACATAGAAGAAGAAAATTCGCTGTAATAAGCCGAGTTAGTGAGGGAGAGAGAGAGAGTTGCGTAGGAAGGAGTGCCCTGTCTTGCCTGATGCAGTGCCCCAGACTTCGATATAAGAGCAAAGGGATCATCATTTATGATTAAATTATGATAAATAACATAGTTTTGGTTTATTAATACCCAAAACCGAAATATGCATTCATAATAATCATTATTTATTAACATTGTCTTTATAAAAATACAAAGGAAAACTTTGAATGCCCATATCTTAAAACTACTTATTGACCTTCAAAATCTATCTTCTCACTTAGTTTTAAAGCTATAGCACTGAAATTTGGTATACGTATAACTCAGAAAGACATTATAGAACAATTAAATAAAGCCTTTTCCATTTTTTTTCATCTTTTTTTTATAATTTTTTTCCTGATTTATAGGGTTTATTTTTTTTACCATAATGAAAAATTTATATCTAGCAAAAAAATTACTTAGAAAAAAACTCCTAATTTGATTGGAGGTCTACATCAGGTCTATATAAGGTAGTAATCCCAGGTCTTAATATTAAATATCAAGGGAGGAGATAGAATTTGAAAAATGGTTATTTCTGGGCTCAGTTCGTGTCGCTTCGTGAAATAATCCTTAAGTTTATTATTTTTAGGTAAATGATACTAACATTATACCAGAGAAAAAATAAATTCAGGAGGATGTCAGAATAACTGACTCGCTCACCCTAAATAAAAAGAGGGTGTCAGTATGGTATCTGGGGCGAGTGAGACCACTACCACAAACCTCTTGTCATTTAGAATTCTCCTTCATGAAAATCCTCCTCCTGAAAGAGCTGATACACAGTTGGAGTCCGCGACTACTACTGCTACGCTGCCCACCCCGCCGATTGCAGCGCCTCTGGTGACCATCCTTTTTCGTTAGCGAACTTGGAGAGCATGTGATTTCTTTACTCCGTGTATTTGTGCATTTTTGTGTGGATTTATCCCCATCATGAAACTCGCAGCTATCGCTGCAGCTAAGTTAAGTACCCCGTAAGGTTTGAATCTAGTTTTTGTCAGTCAGGAACTTTATTTTACCGTTTTTTAGGTCCGATATAGTCTCCTGGTCTGATGCATGGCGGCCGAGCCGGCTCGCCTCATGTTCGGTTAGATTCTCGGTCCCCCATACCGTGATATCTATCCTGTATTTTTACCTTTATCGAGGGTTCTATTACGTGCTACACAAGTTCCATTTATTTATTTATTTTACATCGTATTATTCGGAAATCCATTGCTTATGCCTTAGATTTACATTCATGCATGCATGTCTCTTTGTCTAGGTGTTTAGGCTTTCGAGTGATTATGTTAATATGTCTTCTAGTCAAGTATCCTGGCTGTTGCCCTCCGTTTTATGTGTCGGCTAAGGCTAGCTTCTGAGCAGTTGGCTTGTTTCCTTCGGGGAACTAGCCTACTTCTCCTGGACGTCCCTTTCTCTCTCACTCGTGATTTCCCTCTCTCTCTTTTTAAGATGTATTATGTTATTGAAGGGTTAGCATGTTAGGGCGATCAGTTTAGCCTAGGCGGTTTTGTTGGATTATCTCCTCATGGTCCTACTGCGATCAGTTTTGTTGCATTATCGCCCCTTGGTCCGTTCGAGCTCACGTGGTCGCTCGACCTAGGCTGTTTTGTTGCATTATCACCTCTTGGTCCACCTGCGATCGCGTTGAGCCACTGGTCGCCCTAGTCCCAGTCCCCTTCCCCCCCTCCCTAGCGGAGGGGGGGTCTGTCCTTGCTTGCTTACGGTTGCTATGGCAACCATCCGAGCACCACTCCCCCCTTCCCCCCCCTGTTAAGGGGGTCACAGGAGTTTTGGGACAGCTGGGAGTACTGCTGGACCACACTTTTTCTATTTGCGCTCTGGAGGAGCTCCGGTGTGATCAGTGGGGGGTTGGCCACCCCCTCTGTTTGCATCGGTCCTTCTCCGGCGTTCCTTGTGCTGTGATTCATCTTCCCCTTACCTCTAATTATGTTTCTGGGCTCAGCTCGTGTCGGCCTATGAGAGGATCCTTAATATCATTCTTTCTAGGTAAAATTAATCTAAAATTACCAGAGAAAAACAAAATTAAGAAAATTAAGAAAATGTCAGTAAAACTGACTCGCTCACTCTTAAAAGAAGTGTCGGTATGAGAATAGGGGCGAGTGGGAACACTACCACGAGATATTCACCAATTAGACCTTCCAATCAAAATCCCCACTAGAGAGAGCTGATACCAACGGGCGATGTGGCCGCTACTACTACTACTAGGGGACGCCACGGACAGCAGCGCCCCTAGCGGTCATCCTTAATTATTAGCGCTAAGCGTCGTACGCATTTTCTTGCTTGTGTACTATTTTCTGGATTTACCTCATCCTCCATTATGGAACGTGCTGCCATCGCAACGGCTAAGTTAAGTGCCTCATAAGCAGTGTTTTACCGTATTTTAGTCTTCCAGGAACCAGTATTTTCCTTCTAATAGGTCATATACGGTTCCTCGGTCGACTCGTGGCGGCGCCATGCTGCCTCTTTAAGAATTCCCGGTCTTCCATACTGGGACTTCTTATACTTATGGGCTTACTATATCACGTTCATCGTTTTTTACATCGCCTTTTTAGCTAGGTTAGCCCATTTACCAATTCTCTTAGTTTGGTATTTAGGGCTATTCTGTGTTTCTGGCCCAGCATCCCGGCTCTTGCTCTTCATCGGCTATCGCTGGCTTCGAGTAGGCTTCTGTTCCTCGGAACAGTTTGCCTCCTCCTGGGCTTCTTTTTCTTCTACTAAAAGTGTCTTTTCCATCTTTACGATGTAATTTTAGTTCTATTTAGGGTGTTAGGCTAGCCTAGGTGCATGTCCCATGTATTGGTACAGCCTGGTTCACGTGGCCCTTCCACGGTTGTGTGCTATCGCGGCTTTAGGCCGCTTGCGGTCACGTGTTCCATCGCACCTTACCCTTCCCCTTCCCTCCCTACCAGGTATAGGGAGGGGTCTGGGGGACCCCTTGGTTGCCATGACAACCTCAGTTGCCTTCCTCCCTCCTTCTCTGAGGAGACCAGGGGTTCTCCCCAGCTGGGGTATAGGGCGACCACTTGTTTCGGGTACCGGGTCACCGAGCGGGTAGTTGTTGGGACGGGGAGGAGTAGGCCACCCCCCCTCTCTCTCTCCTGCCGTGTTACGCCGAGAACCCTCCCCCCCCCAGTTGCTCAGCCCACCTTTCCCCCGCTATAACGAAAGGAGCCTTCCGCCGCAGCCGGGGCACCTTTGGTTATAGCTTGCTGGCTCCGCCAGCGGGCGGGGTGGTCACTACTAGTGGTCTATTGCTTGCCTACTATATCCTTCCCTTTTTCCCCCGCTACCGGAAGGGAGCTTGCTTCTTACCCGGGCACTCTTCTAGTAGACGGGGGGGAAAGGTTTGATATTTATTTCGTTATTTTAAGGATATACCCTAATTTTACAATGAATTCCTAGATTTATATTTATATGTATACCATCTCCGCCGTTTTCCGTCGTGGTTTCAATTTTCACCACCACACCTGGTTGGATTCTATCTCTTGTCTCCGGCGTAGCCTTGGACAACTCCAACCATCTTGCTACCACACGTATTATGGCGGGGCTCTGGTTAATCTAACTTTCTCGCTCCGGCACCAGCGGAGCAATTGTTAGGCTGTAAGTGTTCTCCTGATACTTATGTATCTTTCCACTTACAGGCTACCAACTGTCAGGTCCTTTGGGTGCAATGCGACGTTATACGACCCCTCTGCGCCCACGATGAGTGCAGGTCTCACGCCCCGTGTGCCACGCCTTTCAACGACATGATCGTCTGGCACCCGGAAGCCTGCGCCATCTGTTACGACCTGGTCAGTCAGCTGGTGGAGGGGGTAAGTCGATTATAGACTTTTTTATCGTATTACTAACAACACTTAGTCATAAGCTTGTTAACCCCGCTCTGCCATTAGAAGCTTCATTTCGCCTTCTCTTTCAGGCTGCCGGTGTGAGGGAAGTCGCCCTAGCAACCCTGAAAGCTTGGGTGGGCGGCTTCGGGAAGAACGCCGCCAAAGGCCAGCCTTACATCTTGGACAAGAAGCTGGCCGTTCAGATCTTCCCCGGTGGCAAGTCAACAGGGTATGTTGACCCCATATCTGCAGCCCCTCTCATAGCCTCCATCCAGCAAGAGATGCAGCAGCCCCCCCCCCCCCCCCCTCGGGGGTTTCGGGGCCGTGGCCACGCAGGAGACGGTCCCGGACGTCGCAACCTTGGACCTTAATATTGAGCCTATGGCGGTAGGTGCTGAGGATTTGTTAGTTGAGGTAGGTGTGTCGGGTGCCCAAGGTCTTTCCTTGGGCGCTCCTGGATCTTCTCCTGTCCCTTCTTCTACTGCTTCTTTCCAAGGCTTTTTGGGATCTGAGATCCCTACCCGCTCTCCCGCTCTCTCTGTACCCCCAAAGGTGAAGGGACAGAGAGAACCGAAGACCCTTGTTAAGACGACTTCTAAAAAGTCGTCGTCGTCTTCTTCAGCTAAAAAGTCTTCGACTTCCTATGCTGACGCGGTGAAGGCTAAGCCGAGCTCTTCCTATTCAAAGAGCTCTAGAAGCAAGGCTTCTAAGGAGAAGGCTCGCGCTCCCGCTGAGCCAATGCCTTCTCCGGCCTCCACCGCATCCACTCCGGCAACGCCGGTGGGAGTAGCGGGACCTAGCACCTTTGATCCCACTGCTTTCTCAGCAGTGGTGATGCAACAGGTAGGTGAGATGGTTGGCTCACAAGTCTCCGCCCTAGGAACAAAGTTCGAACAGATGTTCGCACAACTGTCGAGCACTCTGTCTCAGTCGGGCCAGTCCATCCAAGATCTCTCTAACAGAGTTAGAGAGAACGAGGACCGAGTAGCTGGGCTTGCTCAGGCTCCTCATCCAGTCTCCCCAGTAGCAAGTGCTGGTATTCTCCAGCTACCACCTTACGAGTCGCTACCAGCTTTCTCCATGGAGAACCCATGGAGAGTGGCCGCTTACGCTCCGTTCAAGGATGGTATGATCTCTGTCCCGGAGTGTGGAACTCGAAGGATTGAGGACTTCGAGTTTTATCCTCCGGGATTGACGCAGCCTTTCATTGGTTATGCTAGGCTGACCGTAGCGGCACTCACTAGGGAGGACAAGATCTCCAGGGAGAACGTTCTCTATAGTAGAGATCACGCTCAACGCGAATGGGTTCACTGCCTTGAGGACTGGGAGTGTACCAACACCAAGCTCCAGGCTTTCAAGAGTCCTTTTACTATTTTTGCGACGGAGGAGGAGGCTTCTCTTCCGTTCGCTACAAAAATAGTGGAAGCGACTCTTCAGGCAGTCCTCAAGGATGAGCCATGCCACAGCTGAGGGAAGCAGAGTCTACTTCTCCGCTCTTCCCAGCTTTCGGAGAATTGTGGGAGAACTTGCCTGCCACTTTCACGCTTGGTAAGCTCAAACCGGACTGTGCTATGGACCAGTTTGGCGAAAAGCTCCCAAGGCTGCCTGATTCCTTTGATTCAGGCAGAGTTCGACGCTCGAACTAGGTTTGGCAGGTCCCTCAATTCTCTGATTATCACAGAGATGGCTGCTCTTTCGTATGGCACAGAACCTTTATTTAAGATTCTGGCCAAGTCCCAGCTTCAAACGGTTCAGACGGATGCTTTCGACTTCTTCCAAGCTAGGAGGAATTGCCGAAAGCACGTTCTGCAGGAGTGCACTATTAGGCCCGAACCTAATAGACTCCTGGCTTCCAGCATGTGGGGAGCGGATCTCTTCCCAGAGTCCGCTGTAAATGAGGTACACCACGAGGCTGCTAGGCTCAACCAGAGCCTTAGAGCTAGATGGGGTATCTCCTCTAAGAGGAAACAAGAATCCGCCCCCGCTGCTGGTAAGAAACTAAAGAAGTCTGGTAAAAGGTTCCAGCCTTACCAGAAACACCAGCAACAGCAGCAATTCGTTCAGGCCGTCCCGGTTACCCAACAGGGACAACCTTCAACATCGAAGCAGACCCAGCCCATCCTCCTGCTGTCTCCTCAGTCACAACCCTCGACCTCCTACGCACTCTCGCCGCCTTCAACCCTATGTATGAAGGTCAGGGTTACCCTCCCTTTAATAGGCAATCGAGAGGTAACAGATCGAGAGGCCACTTTCGCCAGCGTGGCACAGGAAGGGCGGCAAGGAGTAGGCAGTTCAGAGGAGGGCGTGGAGGTCAACCCGCCCATCAACAATGAGGCTCCCCAGGTAGGAGGGAGGCTGTTCCTCTTCCGTCACAGGTGGGGGTTCAGCAATTGGGCACAGAGCATAGTGTCCAAGGGATTGGGTTGGAGTTGGATCAAAGATCCCCCTCCAATCAAATCATTCCGCCAAGTACCATCAAAGGAATTGACAGATTATGCGGAGGAACTCCTTCAGAAAGGAGCTATTGCGAGAGTCAAGCATCTAAAATTTCAAGGTCGCTTATTCAGCGTGCCAAAGAAAGGCTCAACAAAAAGAAGGGTAATCTTAGACTTGTCAAGGCTAAACTCTTTCATTCGTTGCGACAAGTTCAAAATGCTTACCCTTTCGCAGGTAAGGACCTTACTTCCTCGTGGAGCCGTCACATGCTCCATCGATCTTACAGACGCATACTATCATATCCCTATAGCCAGACACTTCCGCCCATTCCTAGGATTCAGGCTAGGAAATCAGACATTCTCATTCAAAGTGATGCCCTTCGGTCTGAATGTAGCCCCCAGGGTATTCACGAAAATAGCAGAAGTAGTGGTGCAACAATTGAGAACTCAGGGAATAATGATAGCAGCATACCTCGACGATTGGTTGATCTGGGCACCAACAGTCGAGGAATGTCTCAAAGCCACGAAAAAGGTAGTTCAATTTCTGGAACATCTGGGGTTCCAGATAAACAAAACGAAATCCAGACTTACTCCGGAGACTCGTTTTCAGTGGCTAGGAATCCAATGGGATTTGTCTTCCCACAATCTGTCAATTCCAATGGCCAAACAGAAAGAGATAGCAAAGTCTGTCAGACAATTTCTCAAATGCAAGCAAACATCAAGGAGAAGCCAGGAAAGAATCCTAGGTTCCCTCCAGTTTGCTTCAGTGACAGATATCCTCCTGAAAGCAAGGCTGAAAGATATAAATCGAGTTTAGCGATTGAGAGCAAACGCCAAATCTCGAGACAAGTTGTCAGTAATTCCACAGATCCTTCGCAATCAACTCCGTCCATGGACAAAAGTAAAGAACCTGGCCAAGCGGGTACCCCTTCAATATCCCCTTCCAGTGTTAACCATTCACACGGATGCCTCCCTGTCCGGGTGGGGGGGATATTCTCAGTTCAAACAAGTTCAGGGGACTTGGTCAGTTCAATTCCGCCAGCTCCACATAAACGTTCTGGAAGCAATGGCAGTTTTTCTTACCCTGAAGAGACTTCTTCCCCCGGAAAAGTCTCATCTAAGACTAGTTTTGGACAGTGCAGTGGTAGTTCATTGCATCAACAGAGGAGGGTCCAAATCCAAACATGTGAACCATGTCATGATAGCCATCTTTGCACTAGCAAACAAACACAAATGCATCTGTCCGCCACTCACCTGGCGGGGGTAAGAAATGTGATAGCAGACGCCTTGTCCCGGTCGGTCCCTCTGGAATCAGAATGGTCCCTAGACGACGGGTCATTCCAGTGGATATGATCTCTTCGCCTCACAAGCGAACCACAAGCTCCCTTGCTATGTGGCCCCCAACCTGGACCCTCTGGCTTATGCCACGGACGCCCTGTCGTTAGATTGGAATCAGTGGAGAAAAATGTGTTTTTCCTCCAGTGAATCTTCTCTTGAAAGTCTTGAGCAAGCTGAGGACTTTCAAGGGACTAGTAGCCCTGATTGCTCCAGACTGGCCCAAGAGCAACTGGTATCCTCTGCTTCTGGAATTGGGTCTCCGACCTCAACGGATTCCCAATCCAAGCTGTCACAATCAGTACAAATGAGGACTGTGTTCGCTTCCTCAGGAATTCTTCAGACCCTAAACTTTATGGACTTCATGAAGTTTGCGGCTATTAAAGATGCTAACATTGATCCACAAAACATCCTCTTCCTAGAATCAGATAAGAGAGAGTCAACTATTAGACAATATGACTCAGCTGTTAAAAAATTAGCATCCTTCTGAAAGAATCAAACACTACAACCATGACAGTTAATTTAGCTATATCCTTTTTCAGATCCTTGTTTGAAAAAGGTTTAGCAGCTAGCACTATTACTACTCATAAATCGGCTTTGAAGACGATCTTTCAGTTAGGTTTCCAGATAGATCTGACTGAATCTTATTTACGTCTATCCCTAAAGCCTGTGCTAGACTTAGACCTTCTCAAAGGCCTACTGCAGTCTCATGGTTCTTAAATGATGTCCTCAAACTAGCATCAGATACTGACAACTCGTCTTGTACATTCATAATGCTTCTTAGAAAGACATTATTCTTATTAAGCCTAGCTTCAGGAGCTAGAATTTCAGAACTGTCGGCTCTATCCAGAGATGCGGGTCATGTGGAATTCCTCCCCTCAGGAGAAGTTCTGCTTGCTCCGGATCGTAGTTTTTTGGCTAAAAATGAGGATCCTCTTGCAAGGTGGGCTCCTTGGAAAGTCATCCCACTTCCGCAAGACCCTTCTCTCTGCCCAGTATCAACTTTAAGAGCCTTTCTATCTCGTACATCCTCAAGATCCTCAGGTTCTCTCTTCATGAGAGAAAAGGTGGTACTTTATCAGTAAAAGGTATTAGACAACAAATCCTTTACCTCATTAAACAAGCCAATCCTGATTCATTTCCAAAAGACATGACATCAGGGGAGTAGCCACCTCAATTAATTATTTTCAACATATGAACTTTGAGGATCTTAAAAAGTATACTGGATGGAAATCTCCGACAGTCTTTAAACGTCACTATCTAAAGTCCTTGGAATCTTTAAAATTTTCTGCAGTAGCAGCGGGAAACATTGTTTCCCCTGATACTGTATAGTAGTCGTAGTATAGATCCAGGTCTCCTCTCTACCTACCTCATCCAACATGCCTCACCCTATCGCCATGCTACTCGGATATTCTAGCCTTAGCCGCTGAGATCATATTAGTGGATTGTCCCTTATTTTTTTGCTAGGGACATCCACACTATGTACTGATAATGTACTTCAGTGTACCTACCCTTATTTTTATGCTAGGGTAGGACACAATGTGTTTGTATATTTTGTAAATAATAATCTAAGTGGATCTATTTGTTAAATTACACTGCATTATTGTATTTTACTATGTTTACTATAATTTTAAGTACTTTACATTACTAACTTTCTTTTATGTCATTGTTTAAAATAAGTTAGCCTTAAGTACTTAGTTTATATGCTGTAATAACTGATTTACTTATATTATATCCCTCATTTTTACAAACTGATTTTCATTTGTCCTTTTTTCCATCCCATCTTGTCTGTTTCTCTGGTACTCTTTCATAGGCCGACACGAGCTGAGCCCAGAAAAGGGATTTTGACGTAGGAAAAATCTATTTCTGGGTGATTGGCTCGTGTCGCCCTATGAAACCCACCCTGTATTGATTGCCCCCCCCTGCAGGACAAGATGTTCATAGATTAAGGATGACCGCTAGGGGCGCTGCTGTCCGTGGCGTCCCCTAGTAGTAGTAGTAGCGGCCACATTGCCCGTTGGTATCAGCTCTCTCTAGTGGGGATTTTGATTGGAAGGTCTAATTGGTGAATATCTCGTGGTAGTGTTCCCACTCGCCCCTATTCTCATACCGACACTTCTTTTAAGAGTGAGCGAGTCAGTTTTACTGACATTTTCTTAATTTTCTTAATTTTGTTTTTCTCTGGTAATTTTAGATTAATTTTACCTAGAAAGAATGATATTAAGGATCCTTTCATAGGGCGGCACGAGCCAATCACCCAGAAATAGATTTTTCCTACGTCAAAATCCCTTTTTTACCCTTTCGCCTGCTGACGGAGCGCCTGCTTGCTATCCGGGCACACCTTCGGTTGTCGAAAAGGTAGCTGGCGAGGGGGGAAGAGGTATCTATTGACCTTACATGCTTTCCCCTGTTTTGTACGTAGTCCCTTCGTCGTCTGGCGGAGCGCTTGCTTGCTATCCAGGCGCCCCTCTGGTTGACGGAGGTGCTTTACAACAGAGCTACACGCTCCAATTTAATTCAATTTAATTTAATTTATCTAGTTTATTCAATGGGTAATCCTCTCTCGTTCTCCGGCGTGGTGTACTACTCCTTGGAACTCTTTTATTGGTGTATAAAAGTATCTGGTTTACCTAAACTCTCCTCTCCGGTGTACACCGGAGTATTCCCAACCAGTTACCAGGTCCCATGGACCTTCTCTCACACGGAGTTCAGGGGGGGATTAGGCCCAAATATTTTATGCTACTCCGGCATGCAGCGGAGCTTCATAAGTGGTCCTGTTAGTGTATTTCGTTGATACTTCTGTATCTATCCACTTACAGGCTACTAACTGTCAGGAGGCCGGGTGTAACGCCATCCTCCAGGACCCCTGCGGGCATGAGGTCTGCAGGTCACATGCTCCTTGTGCAGTCCGCCACAACGAGGTGATCGTCTGGCACCACGAAGCTTGCTCCATCTGCTATGAGCTGGTGGAACAGTTTTCGGACGGAGTAAGTATATACCGGTGTAGGGTTTGTTCTTTTTCCTGGTATATACTGTCACATAAATCGATGTCATATTGTTATATGATTATACACGTCAAATGTTAATGATCGTCCTTGGGGCTTCGTTGTAAGGATTACAATGACTCTCTCTTTCAAGCTGCTGCTGTTAAGGAAGCCGCGTCGACGACCCTGCGGGCCTGGGTAGGTGGCTTCGGTAAGAATGCGCCGAAGGGGCAGCCGTACATCTTGGATAGGAAGATGGCTGTCCAGATCTTCCCAGGCGGGAAGCCGACTGGGTATGTTGACCCTGTCGCGGCAGCTCCGACGATCGCCAACATTCAGAATCAGGTGGAGCAGGCCTGGATGGAGGGAGGAGGGCAGGATATCTCGGCGGACGTCGCTACTCTGGACCTCAATGTAGAGCCAATGACGGTAGGTGGGAGTCAGTTATTGGTTGAGGTGGGTTTGTTAGGCGCCCAAGGGCTTCCCTTGGACGCTTCTGGATCTTCTTCGCCTGTCCCTTCTTCCTCATCTTTCCAAGGTTTCACGGGATCAGAGATCCTCGCTGGTACGCCTACTGCCTCTGTAGTCCCCAAAGTAAAGGGGCAAAGAGAGCAGAAGACCCTGCAGAAGACGTCGTCTTCTTCATCTTCTCGTAAGCCTTCGGCTCTCCATCCCGGAGCAGAGAAGGCGAAGTCCTCCTCTTCTTCGCATTCAAAAGGGTCAAGAGGTAAATCCTCTAAGGAGAAGGCCCGTGCTCCCGCCGAGCCAGCACCTTCTCCCTCTGCCGGAGCTTCTACGGTGACCCCTGTCGGGGCCAGTTCTGCTGGTCCCTTCGATCCTGTTGCTTTTACGGCAGGGGTCATGCAGCAGGTAGGAGACATAGTCGGATCCTTGAACACTAGGTTCGACCAGATGTTTGCGCAGATCTCCACCTCGCTCACTCAGTCCGGCCAGTCGATTCAGAATATCTCTGAACGTCTGACGGACCAGGAGAACCGACTGGCAGGGCTGAGCCAAGCACCTCAAGTCGCTCTCCCTGTAGCAGGCACCGGAGTTGCCCAGTTGCCTGACTACAATACCCTTCCCACATTCTCTATGAACAATCCTTGGAGGGTAGCAGTCTTTGCTCCCTTCAAGGACGGCATGATTTCCATCCCGGACTATAGAACTCGGAGGATCGAGGACTTCGAGTTCCATACCGCTGGCCTGCAGCCTCCTTTCATGGGGTATGCTAGGCTGACAGAGGCAGCCTTGAATAGGGAAGACAAGATCCCTAAAGAGACTGTGTTGTACAGCCGTGATCAGGCTCAGAGGGAATGGGTACATTGCCTGGAGGATTGGGATTGTACTAACACCAGACTCCAGGCATTTAAGAGTCCATTTACGATCTTTGCTACGGAGGAGGAGGCACCACTCCCCTTCACAACAAAGATAGCTGAGATCACCTTGCAAGAGGTTATGAAGGATGAACCCCTTCCTCAGCTCAGGGAATCGGACCCTACGTCCCCTCTCTTCCCAGCATTTGGTGATCTCTGGGAAAACCTACCAGCTACATTCACGGTAGGTAAACTCAAACCGGACTGTGCCATGGAACAGTTCGGTGAGAAGCTTCCTAGGTTACCAGATAGCCACATCCAAGCTGAATTCGAGACAAGGACAAGGTTAGGCAGGACTCTGAACTTACTGGTAATGACGGAAGTTGCTGCACTGACTTACGGTACGGAGCCCTTATTTAAGCTCCTAGCTAAGTCTCAGACACAAACAGTACAGTCTGACCTGTACGAGTTTGCGGTCGCAAGAAGGAATTGTAGGAAACATGTCCTGCAAGAGGCAACAATTCGACATGAGCTGAATAAGTTACTTTCTTCCACCATCTGGGGGGCGGACCTCTTTCCAGAATCAGCTGTAACTGAGGTACAGCATGAGGCAACAAGACTTAACCAAAGTCTTAGGGCTCGCTGGGGTCTGTCCAGCAAGAGAAAACCCGAGAATCCTCCTGCTGGCACTAAGAAGTTGAAGAAGGCTAAGAGGTTCCCGCCCTATCACAAGCAGCAGCAGCAACACTTTGTCCAAGCAGTTCCGGTCTCTCAACCAGTGCAACCGGCAACGGCTAAGGGGCAAAACCAGCCAATCCTCCTGTTGTCTCCACAGAACCAGCCCTCGACCTCCTACGCTGTTTCCCCGGCTTTCAACCCAGTATTTGAAAGTCAAGCCTTCCAAACCATCAACAGGTTCGCAAGGGGAAGCAGGGCTAGGGGTTCCTTTCGTCAGAGAGGTGGCAGAAGGGCAACCAACAGGGGGAAACACTTCCATGGAGGGCGCGGAGCACGTCCCGCACAACAGCAGTGAGATCTCCCAGGTAGGAGGGAGGCTGTTCCTCTTCCGTCACAGGTGGGGGTTCAGCAATTGGGCACAGAGCATTGTGTCCAAAGGGCTGGGATGGAGTTGGATCAAAGGTCCTCCTCCATCCAAATCATTCCTTCAACTACCAACAAAGGAATTGACAGATTATGCGGAAGAGCTCCTTCAGAAAGGGGTAGTGTCAAGAGTCAAGCATTTAAAGTTTCAAGGACGCTTATTCAGCGTGCCAAAGAAAGGCTCATCAAAAAGAAGAATAATCTTAGACTTGTCCCGGCTAAACTTATTCATTCGTTGTAACAAGTTCAAAATGCTGACCATCTCGCAGGTGCTGACCTTACTTCCCCTTGGGGCCGTCACCACCTCTATCGATCTTACAGACGCATACTATCATATCCCAGTCGCGAGACACTTCCGCCCATACCTAGGCTTCAGGTTGGGAGACCAGGCATTCTCTTTCAAAGTGATGCCCTTCGGGCTGAATGTAGCCCCCAGGGTATTCACGAAAATAGCGGAAGTGGTAGTGCAACAACTGAGATCACAAGGGATAATGGTAGTAGCGTACCTCGACGATTGGCTGATTTGGGCGTCAACCGTTGAGGAATGCCTCAAAGCCACGAACAAAGTAATTCAACTGCTGGAACATTTAGGGTTCCAAATAAACAGGACGAAGTCCAGACTCACTCTGGAGTCTCGTTTTCAATGGCTCGGCATTCAATGGGACTTGACCTCCCACAGTCTGTCAATTCCTATGGTCAAAAGGAAGGAAATAGCCTAGTCAGTAAGGCAATTTCTCAAGAACAAACGAGCATCAAGGAGAAACCAGGAAAGGATCCTAGGTTCACTCCAGTTTGCATCAGTAACAGATGTTCTGTTAAAAGCAAAGCTGAAAGACATATATCGAGTTTGACGCTCAAGAGCAAATGTCAAATCTTGAGACAAGTTGTCAGTAATCCCGCAGATTCTTCGCAATCATCTCCATCCATGGGCGGAGACAAAGAACCTGTCCAAGTCAGTTCCTCTTCAATATCCCCCTCCGGCGTTGGTTATCCACACAGACGCCTCGCTAAGCGGGGGGGGGAGGATATTCCCAGTTCAAGAAAGTTCAAGGAATGTGGTCATCTCAGTTCCGCCAGCTCCACATAAACGTATTGGAAGCCATGGCAGTACAGTGGACCCCCCGTATTCGCGTTCTCCAGATTCGCGGACTCACACATTAGCGGATTTCTCTGGGGAACGTTTCCCTGCATTATTCGCGGAAAATTCGCGCATTCGCGGTATTTTTCTATGATAAATATCCACAAATTCCTGGTTTTTTTGATGAATTTCATCATAAAATGCACTTTTTGTGATAAAACTATTAAAAAACCAAGTATGAAAATTTTTAGTGGGTTTTTCTTGAGTTTTAACTAACAAAATAGGCTGTTTTTAGAATTTTCATAGGGGTTCCAAACATTCGCGGATTCTAACTATTCACGGGGGGGTCTGGTACGCATCCCCCGCGAATACGGGGGACCACTGTATTCCTCACTTTGAAGAGGCTTTTTCCACCAAAGAATTCTCATATAAAACTGGTCTTGGACAGCGCAGTGGTAGTACACTGCATCAACAGGGGAGGATCCAAGTCAAAACATGTGAACCATGTCATGATAGCCATTTTTTCTCTAGCAACCAAGTACAAATGGCACCTATCCTCCACCCATTTAGCGGGAGTAAGGAACGTGATAGCAGACGCCCTGTCCCGATCAGTTCCTCTAGAATCAAAGTGGTCCCTGGACAACAAGTCATTCCAGTGGATACGCCGGAGTGTTCCGGGTCTCCAAGTAGATCTATTCGCATCTCAAGCGAACCACAAGCTCCCTTGCTATGTGGCCCCCAACCTGGACCCTCTGGCATACGCCATAGACGCCATGTCCATAGATTGGAATCAGTGGAAAAAGATATACATCTTTCCTCCAGTGAATCTTCTATTGAAAGTTCTGAACAAACTCAGGACTTTCAAGGGACAAGTAGCTCTAGTAGCCCCGAACTGGCCCAAGAGCAACTGGTATCCTCTGCTTCTGGAATTGGGTCTCCGACCTCGATGGATTCCCAATCCCAAACTATCTCAATCAGTACAAATGAGGACTGTGTTTGCTTCCTCAGGAATTCTCAAAACCCTAACTTTATGGACTTCATGAAGTTTGCGGCTAAAAAAGATGCAAATATCGATCCTCAGAATATTCTTTTCTTAGAATCAGATAAGAGAGAATCAACTTTGAGACAGTATGATGCTGCTGTTAAGAAGTTAGCAACTTTCCTGAAGGAAACGAACACCAGAACCATGACAGTCAACTTGGCTATATCCTTTTTCAGATCTTTATTTGAAAAAGGATTAGCAGCTAGCACTATTACCACTAATAAATCAGCTTTAAAGAAAATCTTTCAGTTGGGTTTTCAAATAGACTTAACAGACTCCTACTTTACGTCTATTCCTAAAGCTTGTGCTAGGCTCAGACCTTCTGAGAGACCTAGTTCAGTCTCATGGTTCTTGAATGACGTTCTCAAGCTGGCTTCAGACACTGACAACGCTTCTTGCTCATATATAATGCTACTAAGAAAAACTCTATTTTTGCTAAGTCTGGCCTCAGGAGCTAGAATATCAGAACTGTCAGCCCTTTCCAGAGATGCTGGACATGTAGAATTCCTTCCCTCAGGAGATGTCTTACTATCTCCAGATCACAGTTTTCTGGCCAAAAACGAGGACCCCTTAATAAGGTGGGCCCCTTGCAAGGTCATCCCTCTTCCTCAAGAACCTTCTCTTTGTCCGGTGACGACCTTACGAGCCTTTCTGTCTAGGACATCCTCTAAATCCTCAGGCCCCCTCTTCATGAGGGAAAAAGGTGGCACTATTTCAATAAAGGGTATCAGGCAACAAATCCTTTATTTTATTAAACAAGCAAACCCTGAATCATTTCCAAAAGCCCATGACATCAGGGCAGTAGCCACCTCTATCAATTACTTCCAGCATATGAATTTTGATGACTTAAAGAAGTATACGGGCTGGAAATCGCCGACAGTTTTCAAGCGTCATTATCTAAAGTCCTTGGAATCTTTAAAATTTCCGGCACTGGCAGCGGGAAATGTAGTTTCCCCTGACACTGCTCAGTAGTCGTAGTCGAAGATCCAGATCTCCTTTCTACCTGCCTCAACTAATAATTCACTTCACCCTACCGTTAAGCTCTTTTGGTCCTTCAGCCTTAGCTGCTTAAGTGCATCCTTATAGTGGTGTGTCCCTTATTTTTTTGCTAGGGGCACCCACAACTATATTGTATATATATTGTCATACTGCTCGGTGTTGCTCCCCTTATTTTTATGCTAGGGAAGCACACCAACATTTAATTGAGATGCTGTGTATTTGTCATATTTATATAAGTTTCAGTGAGTGTTCTTCTTTTATGTACTGTTTTGGAACCTCACTAGTGTTAGTTAAGTTATCATAAGTCAGGCTAAGTGTAATTTTAAGGTTAACTGCATATAAATTTATTCATTAGTTTAAGTTAACTTTGTTTATGATAATTTGTAAGCTCTCAAATCAGATTATATTTACTTCCTTTTACCTCTTTCGTTTTATTGAGACTTTCCTCTTTAAATTTTCCAATCTTGTGCTATTTCTCTGGTGCTATTTCTCTGGTGCTATTTCATGAAGCGACACGAACTGAGCCCAGAAAAGGGATTTTGACGAAGGAAAAATCTGTTTCTGGGCAAGGGTTCGTGTCACCCAGTGAAATCCCCCCCTATGCCCTGCCCTGCAGCCCAAGATTGGCATCTAACAACAAGGATGGCCACCAGAGGCGCTGCAATCGGCGTGGTGGGCAGCGTAGCAGTAGTAGTCGCGGACTCCGACTGCGTATCAGCTCTTTCAGGAGGGGGATTTTCATGAAGAATTCTAAATGACAAGAGGTTTGTGGTAGTGGTCTCACTCGCCCCAGATACCATACCGACACCCTCTTTTTATTTAGGGTGAGCGAGTCAGTTATTCTGACATCCTCCTGAATTTATTTTTTCTTTGGTATAATGTTAGTATCATTTACCTAGAAATAATGAACTTAAGGATTATTTCACTGGGCGACACGAACCCTTGCCCAGAAATAGATTTTACCTTCGACAAAATCCCTTTTTTGGGATAAATCGCCCTGGTGTCACAAACCGAAGGTCAGAGGCAAAAATGATATGCGGTTTGGAGATGTCCCAAGTCACCTTATCAAGTGGTATGAATATCAAAGTCCTGTCCTTAAAAAATGGCATTAGCCGGCCGGCCCCCTTAATGACAGGACTTTGACATTCATACCAGTTAATAAGGTGACTTGGGACATCTCCAAACCGCATATGATTTTCGCCTCTGACCTTCGGTTTTGTGACGCCAGGGCAATTTATCCCGAAAATAACTATTTTTCAAATTCTATCTCCTCCCTTGATATTTAATATTAAGACCTGGGATTACTACCATATACATACCTGATGTAGACCTCCAATCAAATGGAGAGTTTTTTTTTCTAAAAGTCATTTTTTTGCTAGATATGAATTTTTCAATATGGTAAAAAAATAAACCCTATAAATCACGAGAAAAAAATTTATAAAAAAAAGACAAAACAAAAACTGGAAAAAAGGGCTCTATTTGATTGTTCTATAATGTCTTTCTGAGTTATATACCAAATTCAAATGTTATAGCTTTAAAACTAAGTGAGGAGATAGATTTTGAAGGTCAATAAGTATAGTTTTGAGATACGGGCGTTCAAAGTTTTCCTTCGTATCTCTGTAAAGACAATGTTAATAAATAATGGTTATTATGAATGCATATTTCTTTTTTGTGTATTAATAAACCAAAACTATTTTATTTATCATAATTTAATCAAAAATGATGATCCCTTTGCTCATATATCGTAGCCTGGGGCACTGCTTGAGGCAAGATGGGGCACTCCTTCCTACGTAACCCCCTCTCTCCCCTTCACTAACTCGGCTTATTACAGCAAATTTTCTTCTGTATGTTAGCGAGATGTTTTCCTCGTATTTTCCTCTTCGGCATGATGACATTCTTGCCGAAACAAAGATAAACAAACGTAAATGCAAGAGAATGTCAGAGGTGAAACTCGAAGGTGTACTCTCTTTTTACAAAGATAATTTAATAAATCATGATTATTATGAATTTCATATTCCATTTTGGGTATTAAAAAAACCAAAACTATGTTATTTATCATAAATGAAGATCTCTTTGCTCAAAGATCGTAGCCTTGGGCACAGTGTGACGTGTGCTGTCAGGCAAGAAGGGGGCGTTACTAGGCAACCCTCCCCTCTCTCTTTACTAACTACGCGTATATTATGATATTCTGTAATGATACTTGAGCGATTTTTCTTCGTCTGTATGTTAGCGAGATGTTTGCCTTGTCTTTTCCTCATTGGCATGATGAACTTCTTGCCGAAACATACATAAACATACGTAAAAGCAAGCGAATGTCACGAGGTGAAACTCGAATGTGTAATCTACTTGAAGTCTGTGGTCGTACTGATTCATGATTGAACCAGATACTCGCTTCTGCGAGCCACGGAATCTCTACAGATGCCATTTCTCACAATTTATTTGCCAATAATTATCAAAATTTACGATAACAGAAGAAATATTGCATTTTCTTGTACGGATGAATGTTTTAGGCTTATTAAGTTATGTTTACTAATTACCCTGTAACTACGAAAGTAAGAGGAATTTTGACGAAATATTTCGTATGCGTATTCTCAATTGCCATATAAAGCTCCATGAATTTTTTCATGACCTTGCATTTTTCGCCCTATACCACCATATATAGGGGTTCCGGCCGGCCCCTTAAAGCAATTTGGAACTTAGCGAGGCAGACATTTATATCAAAGTAGAGCTCACCCTCAAGCCTTCCATAACCAGAATATCGAAAGATTGGAAGAGAGAACCAACCTGCCCTGGGCTAAGGAAGAGATGGTGTACTATGAAGCTAGACACAGTGATGTGCCTTTTATAAGTAAGGGAATTCAAGAGTGCTTATTCCCACAAAAATTAGTGGACAGTATCTCAGCAAAGAGAAACTCTAAGGAGTATAGAGACCTACTCCAGAAAGAGAGAGAGAAACTAAGGAGTGAGGAGGAAGATGTACTGGAGAGAGAGAAACCTGATTCATCAGCATCAGAGGGAGAGAGACCTGATGTATCAGAGAGAGATGCCCTGGTGAACTGGTGAATGCTGAGAATGATGATAAACCAAACGAACCATCTGAAAAGAAAGAGTGGAATGAGGATGATGTTCAGCAAATGGTTAACTATGAGGTAGGACATAAAGAGAATCCACATATTAATAAACTCATTCAGCAGAAGCTGTTCCCAAGTTGTTCCCTTGGAAGTACAAGAACTAAAAGGATACAAAAGCTTACAGAGAGATATTGAAGAGCAAATCGCAAGTTGTGACCCAGGAAACGTCAAGGGATGGATATGGAAAGAAGGAAAATAAAGGAAGACATTCACTATCAGAATGGATAAGTTATCAAGTGAAGACACTGATGAAATAAGGAGGAACCTAATAAAGAATCCAAATAAGGACTTCAATTGACCCACATCAGGTAAGGATAGAGAATTTTTAAGTGACCACAAAATTGAATGAGAGGAGACAACAAATAGAAATGTAACCCACCAAAGAAGTCAAAGAAGCCATGACTAAGGAGTAACGAAGAAGACAACTGGGACGACTGCAAGTGGGGCAACATCAAGAAGCCATCAAAGATGGGACATAGAGGACCTATCTACGGGAACGGACAGAAAGCGAAGGCAGAGCAGTAATGTGGGGAACTAGAAGGAAATGGAACGTCAAGGAGGATGATTGAACAGCAAGATGGAATGAACAAATACAACAGCAAGATGAAATGAACAAATACCTGGAGACTGCTGGTCCGTATGTACTGCCTGACTTCCAGATTTAAAAAAATGATGATCCTTCCTCACCTTCCAGATTCCAAAAAATTATGATCCTTCCTCACCATCAAGTGGGGATTCCACCTCAACCTTGGAGGAAGAGTATGATAATGAGGTGAGTATCACAGCTGAAGAAATAGATGCCTTGAAAGACTCATCTTCGGAAGGCTTAGAGGTCAGTCTACATGCAGGAATGAGTCCTCGAGAGAATAGAGAATGGTTTTCTAACAGGATTAGGAAGAAGTGGGAATACGTGGCAGTGCAGAGGGTTTGGCTGAAGGATAGGAGCCGCATAGCTCGCAATGCTATTACAGGAAAAGACCTCTTAACTCAAACTTCCTACATGCCAGGACTTTGGAGCTTTGGACTAGCTTTTTCAGTAGGTGAAGTCTGAACGCTGTGATAGAAGAACATCTACCTCACCAGTCAAGAACCATTAGCCTGATTGAGGATGTGACCTTAGAAAAAGTCAAATGGATCAAGAACAGAACTACTCTGAAGACAGCATCGGGCCCTGATGGTGTATGTCCCGCCGATTTTAGGGTTGCCAATGGCGGGCCTGTTCAAGACTTACAACAAGATCCTAAGATCAAGAATTACAACGAATGAATGGAGTCGAAGACGCACTACACTGCTACCTAAAGTTGATCATCATGAAGGGGACCGGGACTATAGACCTATCACCATAACATCAGTCGTGACACATGGCCTCCACAAGCTCATCGCCAAACGGCTGGCAGAGAGTTCCGACGTCGGTCAGGCAAAAGGGCTTCAAGGCAGGAGATGGCGTCGGCTCAAACATCATGATCCTTAGAGAGCTTATGGAGTAGGCAAAAAGGAAAAGCAAGAACTTGTACCTTGCATTTATAGACTTCCAGAAGGCCTTTGACTCTATTGGTCATCCTGCTTTATTTAAGGCAATCTAGTGAGCAGGACTTGACGAAGGAACAGTACAGTACCAAAGGAATTTTTATGTGGCAATTAGTAAGGATCTAGAAGGCATGAACATCAAGATAACGAGAGGGGTTATGCATGGTGACCCCCTCTCACCTATTCTCACCCCTCTCACCTATTCTCACCCCTCTCACCTATTCTGTTCAATTTAACTTTGGATAGTGCACTCTGCCGTCTCCCTGAGGGTGTAGGGGCAACCCTCATGAATGAACTTGTTAAATATATCGCATTTGTCAATGATATCGTCCTGGTGGTGAGTACAAGGGAAGGTTTAAGAGCGGCTATAGAGATGTTATCAGAGGAAGCATAAAGGCTTGGCTTGGAACCAAGCATAAGGAAATACGCTACCATGGGGATCGTTAGTGATCGAAGCAGTAAGACTTGGTATAGTCTAGGAGCTAGGGAAGTTCTGTTGGAATTTTAAGAGCCAGAAATTTTGTTTGTTTAGACAGTTTATGTTATCACTAGTGAATATATGTTATCACTAGTGAATATAAAAAAACTGTTACATTTCTGGGCTCAGCCTGTGTCGCTCCGTGAAATAGTAACAGAGAATTGGCTCCACCAGCGTGGAAAGTTAGTGTAGATAAATTACTGTAAGGAAATTGAAACTTGAATAACATTAAATACTATTTAATATTAATTATTTAATACTACAAGTAACCAATAAAATTCCTTAACTTATGAGAGTTTTAATGATCCTTAACTCTAAAACTTATATACTAAATAGGGTTGAATAACCCAACAAAAGGATTTTGACGTAGGAAAAATCTATTTCTGGGCGATTGGTTCGTGTCGCCCAGTGAAATAATCCTTTAGTTTATTATTTCTAAGGTAAATGAGCTAACAAATACCAGAGAAAAAACAAATCAAAGAAGATGTCAGTATAACTGACTCGCTCACCCAAAATAAAAGAAGGGTGTCGGTATGGTAACTGGGGCGAGTGAGACCACTACCATGAACTTCTTGCCATTTAGAATTCTCCTATATCAAAATTCTCAACGAGAGAGCCGATCCACAGGTCGAGGCGGCAACTACTACCACTACAACCCACGCCACGCCGATCACCGCGCCTCTGGTGGCCATCCTGAAGTTAGCAGGCAATCTTGGGCGGCAGGGCAGGGCAGTGGTGGGATTTCACTGGGCGACATGAACCAATCGCCCAGAAATAGATTTTTCCTATGTCAGAATCCTTTTTCTGGGTTCAGTTCGTGTCGCTGCGTGAAATAGTACCAGAGAAATAGCACAAGATTGGAGAAAATACAAGAGGGTCTCAATAAAACTAAAAATTAAATCTACAGTACTATAATTTAAATAAAAAGGCATGGATATAAAATGATAACATCCAAGGAAACTTGTGAAAATGTATATAGATTTACAAGTAAACATATCCAGTTAATCTCTAAATGTGAGATAAATCATAGTAATTATACCTTACAAATATGTAAAAATTATTACAAAATTCATATAAAATGTTACAAGGCATGAAAATATTATTATATGACAGTGTGTGTAATGTTAATAATACAATAAGGGAACACACTCAATAAGTTTCATATATACAATTATTGAAAATTTACAAAGCATCAAACCATTGTAAGATGAGAGTGTGGGACCCTAGCATAAAAATAAGGGAACCACACTCGTTAAGCTTATATATATACAAAAATTTGTGGGTGACCCTAGCAAAAAAATAAGGGACACACCACTAAGCCATTCAGATAAGCAGCTAAGGCTAAAGGGGAAGTGTAGAGCAATACGGTAGGATGGACGAAATGTTAAGTGAGGCAGGCAGAAAGGAGATCTGGATCTTCAACTATAACTACTGGGCAGAGTCAGGGGAAACTATGTTTCCCACTGCCACTGCTGAAAATTTAAGAGATTCTAGGGACTTTAAATAGTGTTGCTTAAACACTGTCGGCGATTTCCATCCCGTATACTTTTTCAAGTCATCAAAGTTCATGTGTTGGAAATAGTTAATTGAGGTGGCTACTGCCCTGACATCATGTGCCTTGGGGAAAGATTCAGGGTTTGCTTGTTTAATAAAGTAGAGGATCTGTTGTCTTATGCCTTTAATTGATAAAGTGCCACCCTTTTCTCTCCTAAAGAGGGGACCCGAAGAGGAGGAGGATGTCATAGACAGAAAGGCTCGTAAGGTCATTACTGGACAAAGAGAAGGGTCTTGAGGAAGAGGAATGACTTTCCAAGGTTCCTACCTCAATAATGGATCCTCATTTTTAGCTAAAAAGTTGCGATCCGGGGAGAGTAGAACTTCTCCTGAGGGGAGAAATTCTATATGCCCCGTATCTCTGGACAGAGCCGAGAGTTCTGAAATTCTAGCTCCTGAAGCCAGGCTTAGCAAAAATAATGTTTTTCTTAAGAGCATTATAAACGAACAAGTTGAGTTGTCAGTATCTGAAGCCAATTTGAGGACATCATTCAAAAACCATGACACAGAAGTAGGCCTTACAGAAGGTCTAAGTCTAGCACAAGCCTTGGGAATAGACGAAAAATAGGAATCTGTTAAGTCTATGTTAAAACCCATTTGAAAGATCTTCTTCAAGGCTGATTTATTTGTAGTAATAGTGCTAGCTGCTAACCCTTTTCAAACAAGGACCTAAAAAAGGATATAGCTGAATTGATAGTCATGATTTTGATGTCTGATTCCTTCAGGAAAGATGCCAACTTTTTAACTGCAGCGTCATACTGCCTCAAAGTTTAATCCCTTTTATCTGATTCCAGGAAAAGGATATTCTGGGGATCTATACCTGCATCTTTTTTAGTCGCAAATTTCATGAAGTCCATAAAGTTAGGGCTTTGAGAACTCCTGAGGAAGAGAACACAGTCTTCATTTGTACTGACTGAGAGAGTCTGGGATTGGGAATCCGTTGGGGGCAAAGACCCAATTCCAGAAGCAGGGGATACCAATTGCTCTTCGGCCAGTCCGGTGCTACTAGTGCCACTTGTCCCTTGAAAGTCCTGAGTTTGTTCAGAACTTTCAGAAGAAGATTCACTGGAGGAAAGATGTAAATCTTCTTCCACTGGTTCCAGTCTATGGACAGAGCGTCTGTGGCATATGCTAGAGGGTCCAGGTTGGGAGCCACATAGCACGGAAGCTTGTGGTTCGCTTGAGAAGCGAAGAGATCGACTTGGAGACCTGGGACACTCCGGCGTATCCATTGAAACAAACTGTTGTCCAGAGACCATTCTGACTCCAAGGGAACTGACCGGGATAGAGCGTCTGCTATCACATTTCTTACTCCCGCCAAGTGGGTGGAAGAGAGGTGCCATTTGTACTTGTCCGCCAGGGAAAAGATGGCTATCATGACATGGTTTAGATGTCTTGATTTGGAACCTCCCCTGTTGATGCAGTGTACCACTACTGCGCTGTCCAGAACCAATTTTACATGAGAGTTCTTTGGTGGAAGGAGCCTCTTTAAGGTCAGGAACACTGCCATGGCTTCCAATACGTTTATGTGAAGCTGGCGGAACTGTGGTGACCAAGTTCCCTGAACCTTCTTGAACTGAGAATACCCTCCCCAGCCGCTTAATGACGCGTCTGTGTGGATAGTTATTACCGGAGGAGGATATTGAAGAGGTACCAACATGGACAGATTCTTCATCTGTGTCCAGGGACGCAGATGGTTCCGAAGGATTTGCGAGATTGCTGACAACTTGTCCCGAGATCTGACATTTGCTCTTGAGCGCCAGATCCAGTTTATATCTTTCAGTTTGGCTTTCATCAAGATGTTTGTTACTGAGGCAAACTGCAGAGAACCTAGGATCCTTTTCTGGTTTCTCCTTCCTTGAAGCAATATTTGGCTCACTTTAAGAAATTGCTTTACTGACTTCATTATTTCCTTCCTCTTGGCTATTGGAATTGACAGATTGTGGGAGGATAAATTCCATTGGATGCCTAGCCATTGAAATCGGGACTCCGGAGTGAGTCTTGATTTTCCCTTGTTTATCTGGAACCCCAGATATTCCAGGAACTGAATTACTTTCTTTGTGGCTTTTCGGCATTCCTCGACGGTTGGCGCCCAGATCAACCAATCGTCGAGGTATGCTACTACCATTATCCCTTGCGACCTCAGTTGCTGAATGACTACTTCCGCTAATTTCGTGAATACCCTGGGAGCTACGTTCAGTCCGAAGGGCATCACTTTGAATGAGAATGTCTGGTCCCCTAGCTTGAAGCCTAGATAAGGGCGAAAGTGTCTCGCTATTGGGATATGATAGTATGCGTCTGTAAGATCGATAGAGGTGGTGACGGCCCCACGGGGAAGTAAGGTCCGTACCTGCGGGATGGTCAGCATTTTGAACTTGTCGCAGCGAATGGATAAGTTTAACTGGGACAAGTCTAAGATTACTCTTCTTTTTAATGAGCCTTTCTTTGGCACGCTGAACAAGCGACCTTGAAACTTTAAATGCTTGACTCTCGATATTGCTCCTTTCTGAAGGAGTTCCTCCGCATAATCTGTCAATTCCTTCGATGGAAGTTGAAGGAATGGTCTGGGTGGAGGGGGGCCCTTGATCCAACTCCAACCCAGACCTTTTGACACAATACTTTGTGCCCATTTGCTGAACCCCCACCGATGCCGGAAGAGGAACAGCCTCCCTCCTACATTGGGGATCTCACTGTTGCTGTGCTGGGTGAGCTCCACGGAAGTGTTTCCCTCTGTTGATAACTCTGCCTGATCCTCTCTGACGAAACGCTCCTCTGGCTCTACTTCCCATGGGAAACCGGTTGAAGTGCTGAAAAGCCTGGCCTTCATACACTTGGTTGAACACCGGGGAGACAGCGTAAGAGGTGGATGGCTGGCCTGAGGTGAGATCAGGAGGATAGGTTGAGTTTGGCTCTTCGTCGTGGCAGCTTGTCCTGGTTGGGTGACTGGGACAGCTGAGACCGCCTGAACAAAGTGTTGAGGTTTCTTCTGATAGGGTTGAAACCTCTTTGACTTGTTCAGTTTCTTACCCGAAGCAGACGAGTCCTGCTTTCTCTTAGCGGAGAGGCCCCAACGATCTTTGAGACTCTGGTTGAGTCTCGTAGCCTCGTTTTGGACCTCTTTGACCGCTGACTCCGGGAAGAGGTCTGCCCCCCAGATGTTGGAGGAAAGCAACTTATTTGGCTCATGCCGAATAGTTGCTTCCTGGAGGACATGCTTCCTGCAGTTGACTCTCGCAACCACAAACTCATACAAGTCCGATTGGACTGTATAAGTTTGTGATTTAGTCAAAAGCTTGAAGAGCGGTTCCGATGGAAAGGGCCGCTACTTCTGTCATAACCATCGTGTTAAGAGTTCTTGCCAGCCTGGTCCTTGCCTCGAATTCTGTTTGAATGAGGTTGTCCAGAAGTCTTGAGAGTTTTTCACCGAACTGATCCATAGCGCAGTCCGGTTCAAACTTTCCCACTGTGAAGGTGGCTGGCAAGTCCTCCCACATATCGCCAAACGAAGGGAACAAAGGTGATGTGGGATCTGCCTTCCTCAGCTGCGGCAAAGGATCTCCTTTTAAGCCTGCTTGAATGGTGACGCTGGCAATCTTCGTTAGGAAAGGAAGTGGTGCTTCCTCTTCCGTCGTGAAGATTGTGAATGGGCTTACAAAGGCTTGAAGCCTGGTGTTAATGCAGTCCCATTCTTCGTGACAGCGGAGCCATTCCCTCTGTGCCTGATCCCTAGAATAGAGAACTGTCTCCTTCGGGATCTTGCCTCCCTATTCAATGCCGACTCCGTCAGCCTGGCGTAGCCAATGAATGGAGGCTGCAAATTTTCAGGGTAGAACTCGAAGTCTTCAATCCTTCGAGTTCCACACTCCGGGATGGAGATGAGACCATCTTGGAAAGGAGCGAAAGACGCTACTGTCCAAGGGTTACTCATGGAGAATGGTGGGAGGGACTCATATGGAGGGAGCTGAAGAGACTGGCACTAGGTGCTGGAGTAGCAGCTTGCGGAGCCTGATTGAAGCCTGACAGGAGGTTCTCTTGCGTGGACATCCTGTCCGACAGCTTGGTAAACATCTGCTCCATACTGGATCTCAAAGATCCTACTAGATCCCCCACCTGCTGCATCATTCCGGCGGAAAATGCAGCAGGATCAAAGCCAGCTACTGGCGCAGAAGCAGATGAGGTACCCAAAGTAACTACCATAGAGGAAGGAGAGACCACCGACTCCGCCGGAGTACGGGATCTCTCTTTGGAGGACTTGCTCCTCGACCCTTTAGGAAGTGAAGCCGAGGAAGAGGATGCTTTCACTTTCTCTGCTCCGGGGTGAGAAGCCGGAGACTTATGAGTTGAAGACGCCGAAGAAGTCTTTTTAGACGACGACGTCTTACTGAGGGTTTTCTGTGCCCTGTGGCCTTTCACCTTGGGAACCACAGAGGCGTCGGGTGCACTATACGGGAGCTCCGCCCCCGTAAAGCCCTGGAAGGAAGAAGAAGAAGGAACAGGAGAAGAAGATCCAGGAACGCCCAAGGGAAGCCCTTGAGCGTCCAACATACCTACCTCAACCAACAAGTCATCCACACCTACCATAGGCTCAACATTAATGTCTAACGTGGCGACTTCCGCCGAGATATCCTGGCCTGGTCCTTCCTTCATGCATTGTGCCACCTGACGTTGAATAGTCGCAATCGTCGAGGCTGCCTCAGTAGGGTCGACGTACCCCGTCGACTTGCCTCCGGGAAACAACAGGACAGCCAGCCTTTTCTCCAAGATGTATGGCTGTCCTTTAGCGGCGTTTTTCCCGAATCCGCAGACCCAAGCTCTCAGGGTTGCGAGAGCGATCTCCCTGACTGCGGAAGCCTGAAGGAGAGGGCGATTATTAGAACTTAAGGCTACAGGTGAACCCTAACCCTTAGACTAAATTAAGCTTAAGTTTAACAATATATCAGAACTTCCATTGTATAAAGGTACCACTATACCAAGGAGAACTTAAGCTTAAACATATATCAGAACTCATATTGTATGAATGTGCTGATGAGAAAAGTACTTACCCCATCCAAAAACTGACTCACAAGCTCGTAGCAGATCGAACAAGCTTCATGGAACCAGACCTGCAGATCCCCATGGCTGGTGGAGCAGGGAGCATGAGTCCTGCAGACCTCGTGCCCGCAGGGGTCCTGCAACACGGCGTTACAGCCGGGGTGCTCGCAGTTGGTAGCCTGTAAGTGGAAAGATACATGAGTATCAAGATTACACTCACAGGGCTACTCTAGTACTCCGCCGCATGCCGGAGATTAATAAAATTTCGGGCTTAACCCCTCCCCTGAGAACCTTATGAGATAAATAGGTGATACAATAACTCCGGTGTAAGCCAGAGGAGGAAATTTCGTAAACCAGAGGTAAAATATATAGATATATGGTATATAACTATAAAAGAAATTTCCAGTAAAGGGCAGGGGAGGGACCCAAGCTTAAGATAAAATACTAAACTAACTTAAGCATAACTAAAATAAAATCGGAGGACGACTCCGAAGCGTGGCGCTGTCCAACGCTGCCGGAAGAATGCCCTAGGGGCACACGCCGGAGACGAAGGAACGATGGAAAGCTAAGGACCAACTGAAAACATATTCACTCCGTTGGTTGGCGGAGCCTACCACGCCCCCCTCCTGTAACCGATGGGACGCCGGGGAAGACGAGGCAGAGGCCCGCCGTCACAGGGGGGAAAAAGCAAGGAGGGAAGAAATCAGTTCCCGTGTACACAGCGGGATGCCGGAGCAACTAGGGAGGGGGGAGGCCAACCCCCCAACCCCCGCCACACCGAGGTACCACAGAGCACAAGGGAGAACAAGGTCACTCCCAGCCTAACAGTCTGTCCAGACTCCCCTACTCCCTCCGCGTAGGGAGAGAGGGAGCTAGGCCCGGATGGAGCGAGTGAGAACAGACATCCCTCCCTCCTACTCTATTGTGAGAGGAGGGGGGGGGGAAGCGACTGGGGCGGGCGTCTAGCCGTACCGCGATCACGAGTGGACCAAGGTACGATAACACAACACAACCGACTGGATCGGAAAGCCAAGGGTCTAATGCAACCAAACTGACCAGGATTGAGCAACAATGCATGATGCAACAAAACTGATAAGAAAGGATGCAAGAAAACTGTAACTAACGTGGACCAAAGGACCACTGAGACCCAGGCTACAAGGCTAGACGCCCTAGGCTAACCAAAATAAAACTATACATCGATAAAAGAAAGTAGGGGAAAAAACAAAGAGTGAAAGAGAAAGGACGTCCAGGAGTGCACGACTGACTCGGAAGAAAGTCTATTACTCAGAGCTAGCCTAAGCCGATAAGGAGAGCAATGGCTAGGGTCTGGACAAGGAAACACTCGAATGCGTACGTTAGGTAGAGAGAGACATGCATGCATGACCTAACACCAGGGGTAGGCTACATCCCCTAAAACGATGTAAAAAGCACACGGCATAAAATGAATAATAGGACTAGAGCCACACGTGAATAAATGAAAAGGAAGGTTCCAGGTATGGGGGACCGAGAACCTAACCGAACATGAGGCGGGACAATGCCGCCATGCTCCAGACCGGGAACCCGTATTTATACCTAAAAAACAGCAAATACAGGCACCTGGATGGAACGAAACTAAATCCAAACCTTTACAGGACACTTAACTTAGTTGCTGCAATCGCTGCACGTTCCATCACGAAGAAGGGAAAAAGATAAAACCACAATTCACAGAGCAAAAGAAAACGTGTGGTTATAGGTCCGCTAACTGAAAGGATGGCCACCAGAGGCGCGGTGATTGGCGTGGCGTGGGTTGTAGTGGTAGTAGTTGCCGCCTCGACCTGTGGATCGGCTCTCTCGTTGAGAATTTTGATATAGGAGAATTCTAAATGGCAAGAAGTTCGTGGTAGTGGTCTCACTCGCCCCAGTTACCATACCGACACCCTTCTTTTATTTTAGGTGAGCGAGTCAGTTATACTGACATCTTCTTTGATTTGTTTTTTCTCTGGTATTTGTTAGCTCATTTACCTTAGAAATAATAAACTAAAGGATTATTTCACTCAGCGACACGAACTGAGCCCAGAAAATAATCTTAACTAATCACACACCAATGAACAGGAATATAATTACACAATAAAGACCCAGATACAAGTATATACAATCCAAATCATCATGATACATAGAAAGTGCAATCCAAGGTAACGTATGTAAGCCAGTAACAACCGAGCTAAGGTCAAGAATGCTAGCGAGGCAGGTAGGAGAGAGAGATATGTAGAGAGACATAGGCTAATTAACTACTTACTACTGTTCTAAGCAGTGTCAGGGGAAACTGTGTTTCCAGCTGCCACTGCTGGGAATTTAAGGGCTTCTAACGACTTTAGGTAGTGGCGTTTAAATACTGTCGGGGACTTCCAGCCTGTGTACTTCTTGAGATCGTCAAAATTCATGTGTTGAAAATAATTAATTGAGGTGGCTACTGCCCTAATATCATGTGCCCGTGGAAATGATTCCGGGTTAGCCTGCTTTATAAAGTACAGAATCTGTTGTCTGATTCCTTTTAGGGAAAAAGTACCACCTTTTTCCCTAATAAACAAGGGGCCTGAAGATTTCGAGGCAGTTCTGCTCAAATATGCTCTTAGGGAATTAACTGGACATAAGGATGGGTCCTGAGGAAGTGGGACAATCTTCCATGGAGCCCACCTATCCTGTGGGTCCTCATTTTTAGCCAAAAATTGACGATCTGGTAAGAGTAGTAATTCTCCTGAAGGGAGGAACTCAATATGTTCTGGTTCCCTAGAGAGAGCCGACAGTTCAGAAATTCTGGCTCCTGAAGCTAGACTTATGAGGATTAACGTTTTCCTTAGGAGCGTTATATAATCACATGATTCGTGATCAGTGTCAGAAGCTAGTTTAAGGACATCATTTAAGAACCAGGAGACCGTTCTGGGTCTCTCTGTTGGTCTAAGTCTAGCACAAGCCCTTGGGATAGACGAAAAATACGAATCTGTCAGATCAATGTTAAATCCAAATTGGAAGATTTTCTTAAGTGCCGATTTGGTTGTAGTAATCGTACTTGCTGCTAGACCTTTTTCGAACAAGGTTCTAAAAAAGGTTATTGCCAGATTCGTGGTCATGGTTTGTGCATTTGAGTCCCTTAAAAATACAGCTAGTTTCTTTACTGCTGAGTCATATTGATGCAGGGTTGATTCTCGTCTATCAGATTCTAGGAACCGGATGTTCTGAGGATCAATGTTGGCATCTTTCTGTGCTGCAAACTTCATGAAGTCCATAAAGTTAGGGCTTTCTGAATTTCTGAGGAAGCGGACACAGTCCGCGTTTGTACCAACTGCGTCAGTATGGGATTGGGAATCCGTTGGGGCCGGAGTCCCAATTCCACAAGTAGAGGGAACCAATTGCTCTTGGGCCAGTTGGGGGCCACTAGTGCAATGTGACCTTTGAAAGTCCTGAGCTTGTTCAGGACCTTCAGAAGTAGATTTACTTGAGGGAAGAGATAAATTCTCTTCCAGATATTCCAATCTATAGCCATAGCGTCCGTGGCGTAAGCCAGAGGGTCCAGGTTGGGGGCCACGTAACAAGGAAGTTTGTGGTTCGATTCCGTGGCGAAAAGGTCCACTTGCAGCCCGGGCACCTGTTGACCGATCCATTTGAATGACTCCCTGTCCAGAGTCCACTCCGATTCCAGTGGGGTGGATCGTGACAGGGCGTCCGCCACCACGTTTCTCACTCCCGCTAGGTGGGTGGCTGACAGGTGCCATTTGTTCTTGTCTGCTAGGGCAAATATGGCTATCATCACATGGTTCACATGGCTCGATTTGGAGCCACCCCTGTTTATGCAGTGAACCACCACTGCATTGTCTAATACCAGCTTGATATGGATTTTCTTGGCTGGTAGAAGTCTTTTCAGGGTTAGAAACACTGCCATCGCTTCCAGTACATTGATATGTAGCTGGCGGAATGACATTGACCAGGTTCCCTGTACTTTCTTGTATTGAGAGTACCCGCCCAGCCGCTTAATGAGGCGTCTGTGTGAATCACTAGAGCCGGCGGAGGAAACTGTAAGGGTATTGTCTTTGAAAGACTCTTGATTTCTGTCCAGGGGCGGAGTCTCTTGCGTAAGATCGCCGGGATGAGGGAAATTTTGTCCCGGGATCTTCGGTTTGCTTTTGAGCGCCAAACCCGGTTTATATCCTTTAGTTTGGCTTTCAGTAGAACGTCCGTCACTGATGCAAACTGGAGTGATCCTAGGATTCTCTCCTGGTTCCTCCGGGACGTCTGTTTGTTCTTGAGAAATTGTCTTGTGGCCTTGGCTATTTCTCTTCTTTTCGCTGGCAGAATTGATAGAGCCACTGGAAGCGTGACTCCGGAGTCAGCCGGGACTTGGTCCTGTTTATCTGGAAACCTAAGTGTTCCAGAAACTCTATTACTTTGACCGTTGCCTTGCGGCATTCTTCGACATCTGTGGCCCATACGAGCCAACCGTCCAGATAGGCTACTAACATTATTCCCTGAGTCCTTAATTCCTGGACTACTGTTTCCGCTAATTTTGTAAATATTCTGGGCGCTATGTTGAGCCCGAATGGCATTACTTTGAAGGAATAAGCCTTCTTTCCTAGTCTGAAGCCTAGGAATGGGCGGAAGTGTCTTGCTATCGGGATATGATAGTAGGCATCTGCAAGATCTATAGAGGTGGTGACAGCCCCTCGGGGAAGTAAGGTCCGCACCTGCAAAACGGTCAGCATTCAGAACTTGTCGCAGTGAATGAATGAGTTCAGATGGGACAAGTCTAGAATTATTCTTAGTTTGTTCGAGTCTTTCTTTGGCACGCTGAACAAGCGCCCTTGAAACTTTAAGTTTCTGACTCGTGACACTACCCTTTTCTGAAGAAGTTCTTGGGTATACTCTACCAGTTCCGCTGTCGGTTTTTGGTAAAAGGCGTTGGATGGAGGAGGAACTTGAAGCCAACTCCAACCCAGACCCTTGGTCACAATACTCTGTGCCCAGTTGCTGAACCCCCACCGATGTCGGTAGAGGTACAGCCTCCCTTCTACCTGGGGATTCTCACTGGTTGGCCGATGGTCGGCCACCATGTGCTCCCCGGAAGCCTTTGCCTCAGTTGGAGACTCTTCCGCCGCCTCTGTGACGGGAGGGTCCTCTGGTGAACCTGTTGAACCCTTGAAATGTTTGGGTCTCAAAGGTTGCATTATAGGCCGGAGAGACAGCAAAGGAGGTTGAAGCCTAAGCCTGTTGTGACAGTTGGGTCAATAGCACAAACTGCTGTTGCGGATGTGCTTTTGATGTTGACAGTTGCGGTACTTGGGACATCGGAACCGCCTGTGCCAAAGTCTGCTGTTGGGGGGCTTGGAAGGGCTGGAACTTCCTCTGCCTCTTTTTTCCTTTTGGATTCGTTCCGGTAGACTCGGGTTTCATTTTGGTAATGAGTCCCCAACGAATCTTTAGACTTTGGTTGACCCTTGAAGCTTCCGCCAGAACCCCGTTCACAACGTCAGCAGGGAAGAGGTCCGTTCCCCATATGGAGGATGCAATAAGCTTATTCGGTTCATGGCGGATTGAAGCCTCCGCCAGAACGTGCTTCCTGCAATTCCGCTGAGCTATGATAAAATCATACAAGTCACACTGCATTGGATGCAGTAGTGACTTGGTAATGATCTTAAACAATGGCTCCTCTCCATAGATGAGGGACGCCATTTCGGTCATCGTGAGGGAATTGAGGGACCTACTGAGCCTCATCCTAGCGTCATACTCCGCTTGGATCAGGCTGTCTGGCAGTCTAGGGAGCCGCTCGCTGAACAGCGTGTTACCGCAGTCCGCCTTGAGCTTACCTACTGAGAAGGTGGCAGGGGTGTCAACCCAGCAATCAGTGGATCCGGGGACCAGAAGGGAGGTTAAATCCGTCTCCCAGAGCAGAGGCATGGGTTCATCCTTCATGGCTGCCTGAATTGTCAGGTCAGCCACTTTGGATGTACATGGCATCGGGGTTGCCTCGTTTACTGCAAAAATAGTAAATGGGCTTTTGTACGCTGTCACCCTTGTGTTGGTACACTGCCATTCTTCCAAGCTCCGGAGCCAAGCCTGTTGAGCTTGATCCCGGGGAAAGATTACAGTTTCTTTGGGGACCTTGTCCTCCCTCCTCATGGCAACCTCCGTTAGGTGGGCGTAGCCCATGAAGGGGAATTGGAGCCCCGGGATATGGAACTTGAAGTCTTCCAACCTTTGAGTTCCGCAACCCTCAATAGTCAGCATACCCTCCGAGTATGCTGCTAACCTCCATGGGTTATTACTCTTGAATGGAGGTAAATTTGATGAGTCCGGCATTGGCAAGGGCTGAGTAGCCTGTCTGGACTGGGCCAGTCCAGTTGCCACTGTATCCCGGAGACCCGCCATCAGGTTCTCCTGGGTTACCATCCTTTCCGATAAGGATTGGATGGTCTGTCCCGATGCCTCCAGCTTGGTCGACAGTTGGGAAAACATTTCCTGGAACTTGGTCTGGACCAAGTTCCCCATCATGTTTCCCACCTGTTGCATGATGGTGGCTGAAAAAGCATCCGGGTCGAAGGCAGAAGGCTGAGCCTTCGCCTTTAGAACCTTGGCTCTCGACCCCTTCAGCGGGGGAATAACCTTAGCCTTGTCTGCCCCGGGGTTGTAAGCCGATGGCTTAGCGACTTGGCTGGTTCCAGACCTCTTGGGCAAGGACTTTTGCATGGACTTTAAGTCCACTGGGTTTTTAACCTTAGGGATCACCGAAGTAGACTTCGGTCTGACCGACTGAGGTCTCTCGGCGAACCCCTGGAACGAAGTGGTAGAGGAGAAAGAAGAAGGAGATGAGCTCAAGAGCCATCTTTGAGCCCCTACTGCACCTGCCTCACTAACATTCTTACCGTTGCCCATGTCGTCAATAGCCATGGGCTCGCGGTCCAAGTCGAGGGTTGCTACTTCTCCTGTGACGTCCTCTTCCAGACCTTCCTCCGGTAAGGGCAATGTCGTGCCTCGAATCCCAGCGATGATGGGAGCAGCTACCGTGGGATCTACCGCAGATGCCTTCTTGGTCCCGGGGTAGAAGAGTCCAGCCATATCTTGGGATAGCATGTAAGGTTGTCGCTTCTTGGCGTTGCGGCCAAACCCTCCTACCCACACCTTCAGGGTAGCCAAGGCAGCGTCCCTAACCGCTTGGACGGTCTGTAAAAAGAGGTATGTTAATACTTAAAACTAGAGATTAATCCTAGTCTAGTATAATTTTGCATGCTATAATCAAGTTGAATCTCA
>NC_087200.1:152205330-152270330 GCF_015104395.2 Macrobrachium nipponense
AAGTTGAATCTCATCGTATCATTATACACAGTCCGGCGTGCTACATACTGATTCAGAGGTGAAGTCTTTCACCAGCCCGTAGCATATCACGCAGTTCTCATGGTGCCAGACGATCATGTCCTCCATCTGGACTGCGCAACCGGCATAGGACCGGCACCACGTGCCCACAGGGTTCCTGGAGAACGGCGTTACAACCCTCCTCCAGGTAACGAGCGACCTGCAAGTCAAATGATACATGAGTATCATCATCAACCTTCCGGAGACAAGTCCGGGGTTGCATGCAGTGTGCTATTGCCGCCGGAGTAACTCCAGTGACAGCACGTATATTGTACAAAAACATGCGATCTAGTTCTCGCCAGCTCTGGTGTCCCGTCTATACCTCTAGCAACATCCGAAATACACAATGTGGGGAACGGGTTATGAAACTCAATGGACTCCGGCGTACGCTGGAGACGTAAAATCTGACATATTTAGGAGATTTCAAACCGTTCCCATTGCGTCGGGATGAAGGATCAAATCCAATACCGAGGTACAGGGTTGAGGAGCTAGTGATAACCGGGTAGGTCAGTTAAATACACGGCGGAGTTGATAAGTTCGCCGTCGTAAATAACCGAATAATAGTAAGATAATACCTTACACAATACAATGATGGATGCTATATTATGTGTAATAAAACATGCATGCAGCATAAAAGATCCCATGGTTAGGCCGAAGCCTTTCCACATGTCTAATTATGCCTAGCTATCCCGATACCGGGCCCGGCTTCAAAAGGACAGAACAGGGGTTAGGACTGTTTATATATACCATACCTTGAAGCCGGAGTCCCGAGTCCGCCGGAGCGGGGTAGGAAAGGGTGGGCGCAAAAGACAGAGAAAGGGATACATAGCCTAGTGGAACGAGGCTCACCCCGCCCAGCCGAGCCTGGTGGCCAACCAAGGCTCGGCCGAGCGGAGGTCCCCCCATCTCCACTAGAGAGAGGCATGGTACGGTGGGCCTGCCTACTGATAGTCCTCCCCACCCATCCTCCCCTTTAGGAAACTCGGATCGGCTACCTGAGGTAGCGTGAGCGAGTTCTTACTCCACCGAGGTGGATGAGAGGGGGGGGGAGGGGGAAAGCGGGGAAGGGTCGGTTAGCAGGGTGGCTCGTACGCGATCGACTGGAGACCTCCTCAGCCGTGTGAACAGTCACGCGGTGTGAAAGACCAGTCGATCGAAAGTAGGCCTATAGGCCAACTGAATGCCGTCTTCAATGATGAACATAGTAAACACAAAACACAAACATCCTGTCCTAACATGGGGAGGAGAAAGAGAAATACATATGGAGCGAAAGAGAAAGAAAGGTGTCCTCTTGAGAAGCTGGCCTAACTTCGCAAATCGAATCGATCTGGACTTGTTAGCCTGGCAACTCAGAGCGGCTTAGCCTAGATGCCATATCGAGTTATTTACTCGAGGGGCAAGGCGGCCAGGGTGGCTCAAGGATGATCCTAGGCTACGAATGGACCACGGTCCTTCCGTAGAAGACAAGAGAGTCTTACCATGCAAATTCTTATAATACAACTTGCTAGGTATATGGTTGTAATTCCAACCTGCAGATGTAAAATAAGCTCACTGAGTAGGCTACGTCCCGACAGCATGCGGTTCGGTAGTAGGCTATATCCCCGTGATCGGACTAATCATAAAAACGTCAGCAATAAAGCATCTGTATAATATATAATTAGAGTACTGCTATGTAATGGGATCGACTCCATTAGTATAGAAGACCAATTGGAGAACGATATAAGCATAAACTTACGCGGGTAGCGAGCCACGAAATGGCGGTGCGGGTCAGCAACACGCGGACTGCCGTTCTCGCATATAACCTATTTTAAAACAGTTTATCATGCCCATCGCTACCTCAAAACAATACCAAACATTAATTGCAGTACTTAACTTGGATGCAGAAGCTAATTGACGTTCCATGATGTCAATAAGGGAAATTCCAACGAATTCACAACACAGAGCAAAAAACGCGTGCTAACGATGTTGTGCTATCGAAAGGAATGATAAACAAAGGTGCTAGTGGTAGTAGTAGCGGGGGCCTAGAACGGCTCCTCTGTAGACGAGGGATATTGAGGAAGGAAGAGACTAAATGGCAAGGGACCTCTGGTAGTGGTTTCACTTGCCCCAGATATCATACCGACACCTTGAACAAAGGTGAGCGAGCCAGGATACTCTGGCACTACCATATAGCTTTTTCTCTGGTATTTGTAGCAATGAGTGCTAAAGGAACTATTTCACGGAGCGACGCAGGCTGAGCCCAGAAATAGATTTTTCCTTCGTCAAAATCCCTTTTTTGAGAAATGTCTGCCATCTTGATTTTTCATGGAATTATTTTTTGAAAATTAATATTCTTGGAATATCAGGGTGTGGTATGTCATTTTATATGTTTTCCTGTATGCTTGAGTTCAATAAAAGCATAAAATGCACTCTAAAATTTATAACAACTGTTTTTTTGACGTTGAACACATTGAAGGAGAGTGAAAATGTTCCTATTCAAAGAAAACATGACGAGATAAAAAAATTTGTTGAAAATATGAATTTAAAGATGAAGAGTTATAAACTAACTGATCTTCATGGTGAATTTATGAAACAAAATCCTACACTTATAATATCAAAAAAAGAAATCAAGTCTGTAATCAATGAAGTGTATGGTGATAATGTACGTATGTTTTGCATACCCAAGGGAAAAGTCACTTTCCCAGGTTATCTATGCATCTAACGTTGACTATGGTTTGGTTGTATATAAAGTTTGATCTTGTGATGCTATTAACAATTGTGCTGCCATAATCTGTGAAGAGACCAAAAACTAACTTCAAATGAGGTGTAAAATTTTGTGATGCAAATGACCTAACAAGAGCTGAAATCGAGTACAGTGGTACCTCGACATACGAAATTAATCCGTTTCAGGGCGGCCTTCGTAACCTGAGCTTTTCGTATCTTGAACCGCATTTTACATGTAAATTGCCTAATTTGTTCCAAGCCCTACAAAAACACCCCAGTAAATTTTATAATGAAGCTAAATTGACAAATAAATAATGAAATACAACAATTTGGACCATTCAATACCTAACTTAATACGTACTGCTAATATACCTGTAAATAAAGTGTATTAGTGTACGTACATGGTATACAAGAAATACTGTATGTACATACGTATGTATGTAGTAAAATGTGGAAGCTTACCTTTCGAGTGCGGCTATCTCCAAAAGTGGCGACAGAGGAGGAGGACAAACGGCAGATACGTACGTACACTTAACTTTACGAAACATAAAAAAATGTAAGGAAAACGTAAACTAAACTTTACGAAACACATTAACAAAACTGTAACACTTAACTTTACAAAAAACTTAAAATTAAACTTTTTTTTTTTTTTGTCTTTTTGATTTTTACATTTTTTTTTTACTTTTTTATACTTTACTTTTTTTTTAATACAAAATTTCAACTTCTTCACAACATTCAACTTTCTGTTTTTCAGTATCACTTGGTTCTTCCTTTTTGCTTACTACTCCTACTAAAGGCCTCTTTAAAAAATAACTGTCCAAGGAAGATTGCTTCTGCCTACTTTTGACAATGTTCCTGAAACGACTCAGGCAAATCGAACTGTGCAAGCATACGACCTGTGTAAGCCTTTTCGGGGTGTCTCTTTTCTACGAATGATTGCACCTTATGAAAAGCAGCTAGAGCATCCTTAATTTCTGCCACTGTCATAGAGTCGTCGTCCTCCTCCTCACCGCTGCTAGAGAGCTCCTTTTGAACGACGTTATGTTGCATGGCCTCCAACTCCTTCAGGTCATCCGTTGTAAACTCCTCTTGGTGCTCCTCGAGAAGGTCATTGATGTCGTCCTCGTCGACATCCAGCCCCATGGACATGCCGAGTGCAACGATCTTGTCAAGATCTGGTTGTGAAACAGTTTCAGGATTGTCAACTGTTCCTGAATCTGCAGCACAAGCTTCGCCCACATCGAATCCCTCGAAGTCTCAGGCGGATACGGCATCAGGCCAGAGTTTCCTCCACGAAGAATTCAAGGTTAGCCTCGAAACCTTTTGCCAAGCTTGGTCGATGAGTCAGATCCATATTACGATATCGAAATGCTCCTTCCAAAATTGATGCAAGGTGAGGTTTGTGATATCGGTAATGTCGAAACATCTCTTGAAAGATGTTTTGTATACAGCTTCTTGAAGTTCGATATCACTTGCTGGTCCATGGGCTGGAGGATAGGGGTGGTGTTAGGGGGAAGATAAAGAACCTTGATGAAGGCATACTCCACTAGGATATCTTCCTCTAGGCCAAGAGGGAAGGGGTATTGTCCAACAACAGCAGGCATTTCAGAGGGAGGCGCTTCTCTTCCAAGAATTTTTTCACTGTCGGGCCGAAACACAGATTTACCCACTCAGTGAACAAAAGCCTCATTACCCAGACTTTCGCATTATACCTCCACATCACTGGAAGCTTCTCCTTAAGCATTTTGTGCCTTGAAGGCTCGAGGAGTCTCGGAATGATAGACAAGTAGGGGCTTCACCTTGCCATCCCCACAGGTGTTGGAACAAAGTGCGTGCGTAAGCCTGTCTTTCATAGGCTCATGCCCGGGTAGCTTCTTCTCTTCCTGAGTGATGTACGACTGACAAGGCATTTTTTTCCAAAAAAAAGGCCAGTCTCATCACAGTTGAAGACTTGCCGAGTGCTGTAGCCTTCGTTGAGAGTCATCTCGTCAAACGTCTTTTTAAAGGCTTCGGCTGCTTTCGTGTCCGAGCTGGCCGCCTCTCCATGCCGCACCACCGAATGGATGCCAGTCCGTTTACGGAATTTCTCGAACCACCCATGGGAAGCCTTGAAGTCTGGGGTTGGCGTTGATGTCCCTTCCTCCGTCGTCTTCGGCCTGGGCAATCAAATCACCGAAAATAGAGCTGGCCTTGTGGCAGATTGCCGTCTCCGTTATTGTATCGCCAGCGATTTCTTTGTCTTTTATCCAGACAAGAAGAAGCCTTTCCATTTCATCGTGCACGTGGGTCCTCTTGCTGGACAAAATAGTGACGCCCTTGGAAGGTGTAGCTGCTTTGATGACATTCTTCTGCTTAAGGATGGTGCCTATTGTCGACGGATTTCGGCCGCATTCCTTGGCGATCACACTCAATTGCATACCAGCTTCATACTTCTTGATAATCTCCATCTTCGTCTCCAAAGAGAGCATCCTCTTCTTTCCGTAAATTTCAACTTTCTTGGGACCCATGACTACGTATATACTGTACGTAATTATGTTATGTAGTACGTATACGCATGTAGTAAAGTTCTCACACAACACAATAAAGTATACTACGTACAACAAAATCACTAATGAATTTACATTAATGCACGAAATCGTTAGAACGAATGAATGCCGCATGTGTACGATACAGATGATGCCGTGCAGTGGCCGAAGAAGCACGCCGCTACGTAGATGCATCATGGGAGGGATGCTGACCAATAGGAGAGAAGGATCTCATGGCGGTGACTAGCATCAGGAACCAATGGGAGAACGGGAGGATGGTGGCGAGTCTACTCAGTTGGCGGTGCGCGAGTTTCAAAATTGTTATCGGTGGCCCTGGCAAATCTCGGACTTCGTATCTTGAACAATTTTCGTATGTAGAGGCGTAAAATTTTTCATATTTGCTTTCGTATCTCGAGTTTTTTGTAAGTTGAGCCTTTTGTATCTTGAGGTACCACTGTATTATTATCATTTGAAAATATTAATAAACATATTATACATACATGTACTATAAAAATCTCAAATCTCAGTAGAGAGAGAGAGAGAGAGAGAGAGAGAGAGAGAGAGAGAGAGAGAGAGAGAGAGAGAGAGAGAGAGAGAGAGAGAGAGAGAGAGAGAGAGAGAGCACTACCTCCCCTCAATTCACATTGTGATATATTTGACAGCTGTTGGACCTCAGTTAGGTACCTGGAGTTCGAAAGAAAGATGCATGAAGACTGTTATTTCCTTTATTCTTACATAATTTTTAAATTTACATACTAAATCTTAATAATTCAATATAGCATTTTCTTTAATGAATTGATTGCTCTTTACATTTATATTATTTGAAAATTACTAAATCATTTATTTATCATACAGAAAACACATCTCTGTAGGAAAGAGAGAGAGAGAATTATTATTGTTATTATTTGATATCATTTAATCTTATTAAACTTACTAATACAGTATTGATCAATATTAATATTTTTAAATTATTAAATCATTTTTGTATCAGAAAAATGTATTCAGTCATGAAAATAACATCAAAATACACAAATTGGGATTGTCGGAAAAAAGCCCGCGAAAAGGTGAATTCCCCGCAAATAATGGGGTAGATAAGGTCCAGAGAGAAATCCGCGAATCTGTGAGTCCGCAAATCCAGAGAACGCGAATACAGGGGCCCACTGTACCTGCATGTGCTTTTAACTCTTTCTTTGTGAAATTACTTAAAAGATTGTTGTAGTTGGTTTTTTGGTACTGGTAGGTGTGATAAGCCATGTTTTACTTGTGGGGTTTCACCATGATTCAACATCACAACTCATTTGTGGCATTGTCATGAGGTGTTGAAATTCAAGCTTCCAGAGAATATGGTGTTCATTAGGAAGAAGTAAGACGTGGTAGAGGGAAATACAGGAAGAAGACCCCAATTATTAAAAAAAAAAATGAGTCAATTAACAGACAGATAAAAACGTATTAAAATGTGAGAAGAATTGTATTAGGGTACTAATACATTAAACCTTCACTTGAACTGCTGAAATTCCAATTGCACAACTGCCTCTGGGAGGCTGTTGAAGGCTGTTCAACAGTCCAATGGTGTGAGAAATAAAGGACCTCTGGAGCTGAGAAGTTTGACAGTGAGGTACAATTACTGCAAATTGGTACCACTGCGTTTCAGTCTGAAAGATGCTTACCAGTAGAAGCACTTAACTTTACAAACTTGGATTAGGTAAGTATAAGCACAGGAAGATTCAACATCTCAACCTCCCGTTGTGATTGGTGATTCAGGTATTTGATGAATAGGATTGTGATGAAACGAAATACTATGTTTGTTCCAACAAGGTTTTTTTTATATGAGAGTTCTTTGGCCCAAAGCCAGTTCATTTGTTAGGAGAAGCCAGGTCTGAGTGAGTAGTACAACCACTGACCTAGCTATATACGTATCCTCACTTTTTCAACATGTCACTGCTCTGAACTTATAAGTTTAACCTTTGGTTTTTGTATTTTGCTGCTGCTTTGTCTGGTAATATTTTTGGGCGTTTCATTTTTAGCATGTCCGTCCATGATTCCTGTATGGCCATGAGGTGAGGTGGGATGAGGAACAGTTAGTCAGAAAAGTAGATATGGAAGTAGCATAACAAAATCAGTAGGAAGACCCAGAAAACCATGGAAAATGGCCAAGATGAAAACTTGGTTGAGCTGGGAATTCAGGCAGACACTACACAAAACATGAGATGGGAGAGATAACTCATTTCACAACTACCCTTTAAAGGGAAAATTAAATGTAAAATCATTGATGAGCTTAAACAAAATTTACTTGCATTGGAAATTCATGCCTGTAGCAGCATGAGTTTTTCAGAGAGAGAGAAAAAAATTCTTGTTATTGTTAGAAATCAGAAAGGATTGATATTTGTGTCCGACTGTGGGGAATGGCCGTTCGGTCGTTAGCTTCACTCGGAGCTTTATCTATTTTTCTTAATAAATTAAAAGTAAATAACTTAATGCTACTTAGTACAGTAACTATTAGCGTTAATGATAAGTAAAATGAATAATAAAATTAAACTTATGAATTAAATTATTTAAACTAGTAATTGCCCAATAGGCCTTAAGTTCGTGCGTGCGTAATATGTACCTGTCAAAGGTAAGAAGTAAATTACCTCGGAGGTTACCACAGCCACGGCGAACAGTTACAGTAAGAGTTTCTCATTAGCAAGGCCGGCATCTACATTGTAATAGGAAATTAACCCAGAACAAAACTGAACGTTCTAACTCCAAGACAACGACAATTTTGGAATACGTCAACGTCAACATTTGTGATAAGTGCTTTACATTATTATGTATCTTTGGCCATGTCTAGGGAAAAAGGTATTGTACGGCAATGTCACAAAGTTTTATTAGTGGATCTACTCTTTAATGTAAGTTGTTTTGGTTGTTGAATAATTGTTTTGTTTATTAAATATAAGTAAGATTGAAATTAAAATAAATTCCAACATAATTCCAAAATTGTCGTGTATTCCATATAATATTTCGGAGGTAAATATGTGTTTATCGTTCGGTGAAGTAAGTGATTTTTTAGAAACGGCTAACTGGCTAACTGTCTCTCGGTATTTCGAATGGTAAGCAATATGGAACTCAAGTGCGACGTAATTAGTAACTTATATTATGTATTATAATCTATTTCATGTTCATATATAATGTACTCGGTAACCCGTAAGCATCGATAACTTTAGGTGGGGTGTTATCTTTTAAATATTTGCAGGCTATTGATACTAAATCTATTGAGTATAATTAGTTAATCATGTCTGACAAAGAGGAAGAGTTTGTTAACCCTATGAATATCATATCATCCTTGAGGAGGATGCGGGGAATACACAAACGGAAGGTAACTATTTACTTAGAAAAGCTAACGGAGCTTCATGGTGATAATAGATTAACTTCTTCCTTTTGTAAGACTCAAATAACTGAAATCGAAAAAGAGATCGAGCAGGTTAAACAATTTGATGAAAAAATTAATAATGTTTTGGAGACACATGAAATAATGAACAGTGATGAACAATATTATAATGAGGAGTTAGATAGTCAGGCAGAATATAGCATTCAGGTTAGTATAGAGCTCGACCAATATGAACAATACATAAGTGAGTTAAGTGGGGCTTCTCGCAACATACCTGCCGATAAAGTTTTAGAAATGATGTCTAGAATGAATATGTCTGATGGGAAACCCCCTCCTTTAGAATGTGGAATCTTTAATGGAGAGGAGAAAGATAAATTTGCTTTCAATTCTTTCCTTAATCAATTTAATAATGTCATTGGGTCCAGAAAAAATCTGTCCGATTCTGCCAAACAAATATATTTACATGGGTACCTTAGGGGCTATGCCTTGAAGGTAGTTAAGCATTTGACTATTTCTGACCGTAACTACCACTTGGCAATTGAAATGTTAAAAGAAGAATTCCTTGACGTAGATTATATTGTTGACGAGACTTTTAAGAACATTTTGAGTGCTGCACCAAGTGCTGAATATGATCAAGAATTCTCGTCGGTGAAAGTTTACCTCAACGAAATCAAATCCTATCTGCATGAATTGAAAGCGCATAATATTGATTTCTGGGCTCAGCTCGTGTCGGCCTGTGAAATATCCTTAAGTTCATTATTTCTAGGTAAATAATCCTAATATTACCAGAGAAAAAATAAAATAAAGAAAATGTCAGTCGAACTGACTCGCTCACTCTATAAAAGAAGTGTCGGTATGGGAACGGGCGAGTGAGACCACTACCACGAGCCATTTACCATTTAGACCTTCCATCACAAAATCCCCCACCTGAGAGAGCTGATACCAAAGGGTGATGCGTCCGCTACTCCTACTACTACTGACGCCAAGCGGAGAGCAGCGCCTCTAGCGGCCATCCTTTATCATTAGCTCAACAACGCCAGTTGTGATTTTTGTCCCTCGTGTTGTTTACGCTTTTCTGGATTTATTTCTCTACGATGGAACGTGCTGCTATCGCTTCGGCTAAGTTAAGTGCTCGATAAGTCTAGTTTTCGTATTTTGGTCTTCCAGGGACCAGTATTTTCCGTTTTTTAGGTCATATACGGTCACCTGGTTGACTCGTGGCGGCCATGAGCCGCCTCGTGTTGTTAAGATTTCCCAGTCTCCCATACTGGGACATCTTATCCTTATGGGCTCTTATTTTGCGTTCATCATCTTATTACATCGTATTTTAGAATTAGGGTACACAGCCCATACCTTATTACCTATTATCACTTAGTTTGGTATTTAGGGCTATACTGTTATTCTCTCGCCCAGCATCCCAGCTCTTGCTCTTCATCGGCTACCGCTGGCTCCGAGTAGTCGACTGTTCTTAGGATCAGTTCGCCTCCTCCTGGGCTTCTTTCTCTCCTACTCAAGTGTCCCTTCTATTCTTTTACGATGTATTTATATTTATTTATTTATCAGTGTTATTTAGTGTGTTAGGCTAGCTCGGGCGCCTTGTACCTTGTGTTGGTACAGTTGGGTTCACGTGGCCCCTCTTGTGGTTGTGTTGCTACCGCGTCTTGGTCCACCACCGATCACGTGTCCCATTAGGCGCCTTACCCTCTCCCTTCCCTCCCTTCCACGTGGTAGGGAGGGGTCTGGTCGGGCCTCCTCAGTTGTTATGACAACCACTGTAGCCTTCCTCCCTCTCCCTCTGAGGGGGCCGGAGGAGTCCCGTACCAGCTGGGTGCCTGGGTGACCACTTTTGTCTTGGGTACCGGGGTACCCGATGAGTGGGAGTTTGGGGGGTTGGCCACCCCTCTCTCTCTCGCCCGCCGCGACCACCCCGGTGTTCCCGTCTGCTCTCCCTCTACCATACCCTGCCCCTACCATGACGGACGGAGCCCCTGCTCACTAGCCGGGGGCCCCTTCGGTTATCGGTTGTTTCTGGCTCCGCCAGCGGGCGGGGTAGGAATTTGCCAGTGGTCTATATAGCTTGCCTAGTATATCTTCTTTCTGCTACCGGAGGAGAGCTTGCTCACTTACCCGGGCCCTCCTCTAGTAGTCAGAAGAAAGGCATGTCTTATTCTATAAGTATACATGCCCTTACTGATGTTTTTATTTATACATATATATTTATCATCTTCACGCTGTTATTTTTCTGTCTACCTCCGTCGTGGTTCCTTGGGCTCCTCACCACTCCTGGTTGGTCTTCTTCCCCGTCCCCGGCGTACGCTGCGGACTCCAACCAAACCGCCTTACTAACCACACGTATTGCGGCGGAGGACTAGTTTTACTCTAACTTACATACTCTGGCATGCAACGGAGTCTATGTTAGGCTGTAAGTGTGTAATCTTGATACTCATGTATCCCTCCACTTACAGGCTACTAACTACCAGGAACCAGGCTGCAATGCAGTCCTCTACGACCCCTGTGCCCACGAAGAGTGCAGGACCCACGCCCCGTGCGCCACTACCCACGGCGAGCTATGACCTCGTGAGTCAGCTTTTGGGTGGGGTAAGTAGATTCCTGGACAACTTTCTTGTAATCAATTGTTTATCTCTAGTTTTAAGACTTACTTTAAGCTGTAACTCCGCCATCAGAGGCTTCATATCGCCTTCTCTTTCAGGCTGCCGCCGTGAAGGAAGTCGCCTTGGCAACCTTGAAAGTTTGGGTAGGCGGCTTCGGTAAGAACGCCGCCAAGGGACAACCTTATATTCTGGATAGGAAGTTGGCTATCCAGATCTTCCCCGGAGGGAAGGCGACGGGGTATGTCGACCCCGCCTCGGCAGCCCCACTCATAGCCTCAATTCAGCAGGAGGTGCAGCAGGCGTTTGGGTCCGTCTCGACGCAGGAAACGGTGCCGGATGTCGCGAACCTGGACTTAAATATTGAGCCAATGGCGGTAGGTGCCGAGGACTTGTTGGTCGAGGTAGGTGTTTCGGGCGCTCAAGGGCTACCTTTGAGCGCTCCTGGATCTTCTTCTCCTGTCCCTTCTTCTTCATCTTTCCAAGGCTTCACGGGATCTGAGATCCCTTCGCCTTCACCCGCTCTTTCTGTACCCCCGAAAGTGAAGGGACAAAGAGAGCAGAAGACCCTTCATAAGACGACTTCCAAAAAGTCGTCGTCTTCTTCGGCACGGAAGTCTTCGACATCCTACGCCGATGCGGTGAAGGGCAAGCCTAGCTCTTCCCACTCCAAGGGTTCAAGAAGAAAGGCTTCTAAGGAGAAGGCCCGAGCTCCGGCCGAGCCAGTTCCTTCTCCGGCATCCACTGGATCCGCTCCGGTGACTCCTGTTGGGGTGGCAGCATTTAGTGCTTTTGATCCCACCACCTTCTCAGCAGGAGTATTGCAGCAAGTGGGAGAGATGGTCGGCTCTCTCGGTACGAGATTTGAGCAAATGTTTGCTCAACTCTCTAGTACAATCAGTCAGTCCGGTCAGTCGATCCAAGACCTCTCTAACCGTGTTAGAGAACACGACGACCGTTTCGCTGGCCTGAGTCAGGCCCCGCAAGCGAACTTCCCAGTAGGAGGTACTGGTTTAGTCCAGCTACCACCCTACGAATCCCTGCCGGCTTTCTCTATGAATAATCCTTGGAGGGTGGCAGCTTATGCCCCCTTCAAGGACGGCATGATCTCTATTCCGGAGTGTGGAACGAGAAGGATTGAGGACTTCGAGTTCTACCCCCCCGGATTGACTCAGCCTTTCATAGGGTATGCCAGACTGATCCAAACAGCCCTCAATAGAGAAGACAAAATCTCTAGGGAGACTGTTTTATACAGTAGGGATCATGCCCAGAGGGAGTGGGTTCACTGCCTGGAGGATTGGGATTGCACGAATACCAAACTCCAGGCCTTCAAGAGCCCTTTCACTATCTTTGCCGCAGAGGAGGAGGCTTCTCTCCCATTTGCGACAAAGATGGTGGAAACGACTCTTCAAGCCGTTCTTAAGGACGAACCCGTTCTGCAGTTAAGGGAGGCGGAACCAACATCTCCGCTCTTCCCTGCGTTCGGCGAACTGTGGGAGAACTTACCAGCTACTTTCACAGTGGGGAAGCTGAAGCCGGACTGTGCTATGGACCAGTTCGGTGAGAAGCTCCCTAGACTGCCTGATAGCCTTATTCAGGCAGAATTTGATGCCCGAACTAGATTTGGGAGGTCACTTAACTCCCTGATCATCACGGAGATGGCTGCCCTCTCGTACGCCACCGAACCACTCTTTAAGATCCTGGCGAAGTCTCAGCTCCAGTCAGTGCAAGCTGATGCTTTCGATTTTTTCACGGCCAGACGGAATTGTCGAAAGCATGTGTTGCAAGAAGCCACTATTAGGCATGAACCTAATAGGCTTCTTGCTTCCAGCATGTGGGGTGCGGACCTCTTCCCAGAAGCTTCTGTGAATGAGGTACATCACGAGGCTGCAAGGCTTAACCAGAGCCTTAGAGCCAGATGGGGTATCTCATCCAAAAGGAAGCAAGAGAACCCACCCGCTTCTGGTAAGAAGTTGAAGAAGACTAGTAGAAGATTCCAGCCATACCAGAAGCAGCAGCAGCAGCAGCAGCAGCAGCAGCAGCAGCAGCAACACTTCGTCCAGGCTGTCCCAGTTACTCAACAGGGGCAGCCCTCGACTTCAAAGCAGAGTCAACCCATCCTCCTGTTGTCTCCTCAAAATCAGCCCTCGACCTCATACACCGTCTCGCCGGCTTTCAACTCTATGTATGAGAGCCAAGCATTCCCGACCTTTAACAGGTTCCTAGGGGAAGCAGGGCGAGAGGTCACTTTCGTCAGCGAGGTTCAGGAAGAGCTGCAAGAGGCAAGCACTTCAGAGGAGGGCGCGGAGGTCAACCCGCTCAGCAGCAGTGAGGCTCCCCAGGTAGGAGGGAGGCTGTTCCTCTTCCGTCACAGGTGGGGGTTCAGCAAATGGGCACAGAGCATTGTGTCCAAGGGATTAGGTTGGAGTTGGATCAAAGATCCCCCACCAAACAAATCATTCTTTCAGATACCATCAAAGGAGTTGACAGATTATGTGGAGGAACTCCTTCAGAAAGGAGCTATTGCGAGAGTCAAGCATCTAAAATTTCAAGGGCGCTTGTTCAGCGTGCCAAAGAAAGGCTCATCAAAAAGAAGGGTAATCTTAGACTTGTCAAAGCTAAACTCTTTCATTCGTTGCGACAAGTTCAAAATGCTGACCATCTCGCAGGTGCGGACCTTACTTCCCCGTGGGGCCGTCACCACCTCTATCGATCTTACAGACGCATACTATCATATCCCTATAGCGAGGCACTTCCGTCCATTCCTAGACTTCAAGCTAGGAAATCAGACGTTCTCCTTCAAAGGGATGCCCTTCGGACTGAATGTAGCCCCCAAGGTATTCACGAAAATAGCGGAAGTAGTAGTCCAACAGTTGAGATCGCAAGGGATAATGGTAGTAGCTTACCTCGACGATTGGTTGATCTGGGCACCAACTGTCGAGGAATGTCTCAAAGCCACGAAGAAGGTAGTTCAATCCCTGGAACATCTCGGGTTCCAGATAAACAAAACGAAATCCAGATTCACTACGGAGACTCATTTTCAGTGGCTAGGCATTCAATGGGATTTATCCTCTCACAATCTGTCAATTCCGATGGCCAAAAGGAAAGAAATAGCCAAGTCAGTGAGGCAATTTCTCAAAAACAAATAAGCTTGGAGGAGAAACCAGGAAAGAATCCTATGTTCCCTTCAGTTTGCCTCAGTGACAGACATTCTTTTGAAAGCAAGACTGAAAGATATAAATCGAGTTTGGCGTTCAAGGGCAAACGCCAAATCTCGAGACAAGTTGTCAGTGATTCCACAAATCCTTCGCAACCAGCTCCGTCCATGGACAAAAGTGAAGAATCTCGCCAAGTTAGTTCCCCTTCAATATCCTCCTCCGGCGTTAACGATTCACACGGACGCCTCCCTGTCCGGTTGGGGAGGATACTCTCAATTCAGGCAAGTTCAGGGGACTTGGTCCGCCCAGTTCCGCCAGCTCCACATAAATGTGCTGGAAGCAATGGCGGTGTTTCTTACCTTAAAGAGACTCCTTCCCCCAAAGAAGTCTCACCTAAGATTAGTTTTGGACAGTGCAGTAGTAGTACACTGCAGTAGTAGTACACTGCATCAACAGAGGAGGGTCCAAATCCAAACACGTGAATCATGTTATGATAGCCATCTTTGCTCTAGCAAACAAGCACAAATGGCATCTTTCTGCCACCCACTTGGCAGGGGTAAGAAACGTTATAGCGGACGCATTGTCCCGGTCAGTCTCTCTGGAGTCAGAATGGTCTCTAGACGACAGGTCGTTCCAGTGGATATGCCAGAGAGTTCCAGGTCTCCAAGTAGATCTTTTCGCCTCACAGACGAACCACAAGCTCCCTTGCTATGTGGCCCCCAACCTGGACCCTCTGGCCTTTGCCACAGACGCCCTGTCGATAGACTGGAATCATTGGAAAAGGATCTATGTATTTCCTCCAGTGAATCTTCTTTTGAAAGTTCTGAGCAAACTGAGGACTTTCAAAGGTCTAGTAGCCCTGATTGCTCCAGACTGGCCAAAGAGCAACTGGTACCCTCTGCTTCTGGAGTTGGGTCTCCGGCCTCAACGGATTCCCAACCCCAAGCTGTCGCAACCAGTACAAATGAGGACTGTGTTTGCTTCCTCAGGAATTCTTCAGACCCTAACTTTATGGACTTCATGAAGTTTGCGGCTAAAAAAGATGCTAACATTGATCCCCAAAACATCCTTTTTCTAGAATCAGATAAAAGGGAATCAACTATTAGACAATATGACTCGGCTGTCAAGAAGTTAGCATCCTTCCTGAAAGAAACGGACACTACAACCATGACAGTTAATTTAGCTATATCCTTTTTCAGATCTTTGTTTGAAAAAGGCTTAGCAGCTAGCACCATTACTACCAATAAATCGGCTTTAAAGAAAATTTTTCAGTTGGGCTTCCAAATAGACTTAACAGAATCTTACTTTACGTCTATTCCCAAAGCCTGTGCTAGACTTAGACCTTCTGAAAGGCCTACTTCAGTTTCATGATTCTTAAACGACACCCTCAAACTAGCCTCAGATACTGACAACTCGTCTTGCACATTTATAATGCTACTTAGGAAGACGTTATTTTTATTAAGTCTGGCCTCAGGGGCCAGAATTTCAGAACTGTCGACTCTATCAAGGGATTCGGGTCATGTAGAATTTCTCCCCTCAGGAGAAGTTCTACTTTCTCCGGATCGCAGCTTTTTAGCTAAAAATGAGGATCCTCTTGCAAGGTGGGCCCCTTGGAAAGTCATCCCACTTCCGCAAGATCCTTCCCTTTGCCCAGTATTAACTTTAAGAACCTTTCTATCTCGTACATCCTTCAGATCCTCAGGTCCTCTTTTTATGAGAGAAAAAGGTGGCACCTTGTCAGTTAAAGGAATCAGACAACAGATCCTTTACTTCATTAAACAAGCTAACCCTGAATCATTTCCAAGAGCACATGATATCAGGGCAGTAGCTACTTCAATTAATTATTTCCAACATATGAATTTTGAGGATCTTAAAAAGTATACTAGATGGAAATCACCGACAGTCTTCAAACGTCATTATCTGAAGTCTTTGGAATCATTAAAATTTTCAGCAGTAGCAGCGGGAAACATAGTTTCCCCTGACTCTGCACAGTAGTTGTAGTATAAGATCCAGGTCTCCTTTCTGGGCTCAGCTCGTGTCGGCCTATGAAAGGATCCTTAATATCATTCTTTCTAGGCAAAATTAATCTAAAATTACCAGAGAAAAACAAAATTAAGAAAATGTCAGTAAAACTGACTCGCTCACTCTTTAAAAGAAGTGTCGGTATGATAATAGGGGCGAGTGAGAACACTACCACGAGACATTCACCAATTAGACCTTCCAATCAGAATCCCCACAAGAGAGAGCTGATACTAACGGGCGATGCGGCCGCTACTACTACTACTAGGGGACGCCACGGACAGCAGCGCCCCTAATGGTCATCCTTAATTATTAGCGCTAAGCGTCGTACGCATTTTCTTGCTTGTGTACTATTTTCTGGATTTACCTCATCATCCGTTATGGAACGTGCTGCCATCGCAACGGCTAAGTTAAGTGCCTCATAAGTAGTGTTTTACCGTATTTTAGTCTTCCAGGAACCAGTATTTTCCTTCTAATAGGTCATATACGGTTTCCCGGTCGACTCGTGGCGGCGCCATGCTGCCTCATTAAGAATTCCCGGTCTTCCATACTGGGACTTCTTATACTTATGGGCTTACTATATCACGTTCATCGTTTTTTACATCGCCTTTTTAGCTAGGTTAGCCCATTTACCAATTCTCTTAGTTTGGTATTTAGGGCTATTCTGTGTTTCTAGCCCAGCATCCCGGCTCTTGCTCTTCATCGGCTATCGCTGGCTCCGAGTAGGCTTCTGTTCCTCAGAACAGTTTGCCCCTCCTGGGCTTCTTTTTCTTTCTACTAAAAGTGTCTTTTCCATCTTTACGATGTAATTTTAGTTCTATTTAGGGTGTTAGGCTAGCCTAGGTGCATGTCCCATGTATTGGTACAGCCTGGTTCACGTGGCCCTTTCACGGTTGTGTTGCTATCGCGGCTTAGGCCACTTGCGGTCACGTGTTCCATCGCACCTTACCTTTCCCCTTCCCTCCCTACCAGGTATAGGGAGGGGTCTGGGGGACCCCTTGGTGCCATGACAACCTCAGTTGCCTTCCTCCCTCCCTCTCTGAGGAGGCCAGGGGTTCTCCCCAGCTGGGGTATAGGGCGACCACTTATCGGGTACCGGGTCACCGAGCGGGTAGTTGTTGGGACGGGGAGGAGTAGGCCACCCCCCCCCCTCTCTCTCTCCCGCCGTGTTACGCCGAGAACCCTCCCCCCCTCCCCAGTTGCTCAGCCACCTTTCCCCCACTATAACGAACGAGCCTTCCGCCGCAGCCGGGGCACCTTTGGTTATAGATTGCTGGCTCCGCCAGCGGGCGGGGTGGTCACTACTAGTGGTCTATTGCTTGCCTACTATATCCTTACCTTTTTCCCCCGCTACCGGAAGGGAGCTTGCTTCTTACCCGGGCACTCTTCTAGTAGACGGGGAGGAAAGGTTTGATAATTATTTTGTTATTTTTAAGGATATACCCTAGTTTTACGATGAATTCTATAATTATATTTATTTATATGTATACCATCTCCGCCGTTGTCCGTCGTGGTTTCATTTTCACCACCACACCTGGTTGGATTCTATCTCTTGTCTCCGGCGTAGCCTTGGACAAACCAACCATCTTACTACCACACGTATTATGGCGGGGCTTGGTTTAATCTAACTTTCTCGCTCCGGCACCAGTGGAGCAATTGTTAGGCTGTAAGTGTTTCTGATACTTATGTATCTTTCCACTTACAGGCTACCAACTGTCAGGTCCTTGGGTGCAATGCGACGTTATACGACCCCTGCGCCCACGATGAGTGCAGGTCTCACGCCCCGTGTGCCACGCCTTACAATGACATGATCGTCTGGCACCCGGAAGCCTGCGCCATCTGTTACGACCTGGTCAGTCAGCTGGTGGAGGGGGTAAGTCGATTATAGACTTTTTTATTGTATTACTAACAACACTTAGTCATAAGCTTGTTAACCCCGCTCCGCCATTAGAAGCTTCATTTCGCCTTCTCTTTCAGGCTGCCGGTGTGAGGGAAGTCGCCCTAGCAACCCTGAAAGCGTGGGTGGGCGGCTTCGGGAAGAACGCCGCCAAAGGCCAGCCTTACATATTGGACAAGAAGCTGGCCGTTCAGATCTTCCCCGGTGGCAAGTCAACAGGGTATGTTGACCCCATATCTGCAGCCCCTCTCATAGCCTCCATCCAGCAGGAGATGCAGCAGTCTTTCGGGTCGTGGCCACGCGAAGAGACGGCCCGTCCCCGGACGTCGCAACCTTGGACCTTAATATTGAGCCTATGGCGGTAGGTGCTGAGGATTTGTTGGTTGAGGTAGGTGTGTCGGGTGCCCAAGGTCTTTCCTTGGGCGCTCCTGGATCTTCTCCTGTCCCTTCTTCTACTGCTTCTTTCCAAGGCTTTTTGGGATCTGAGATCCCTACCCGCTCTCTCTGTACCCCCAAAGGTGAAGGGACAGAGAGAACAGAAGACCCTTGTTAAGACGACTTCTAAAAAGTCGTCGTCGTCTTCTTCAGCTAAGAAGTCTTCGACTTCCTATGCTGACGCGGTGAAGGCTAAGCCGAGCTCTTCATATTCAAAGAGCTCTAGAAGCAAGTCTTCTAAGGAGAAGGCTCGCGCTCCCGCTGAGCCAATGCCTTCTCCGGCCTCCACCGCATCCACTCCCCGGCAACGCCGGTTGGAGTAGCGGGACCTAGCACCTTTGATCCCACTGCTTTCTCAGCAGTGGTGATGCAACAGGTAGGTGAGATGGTTAGCTCACAAGTCTCCGCCCTAGGAACAAAGTTCGAGCAGATGTTCGCACAACTGTCGAGCACTCTGTCTCAGTCGGGCCAGTCCATCCAAGATCTCTCTAACAGAGTTAGAGAGAATGAGGACCGAGTAGCTGGGCTTGCTCAGGCTCCTCTTCCAGTCTCCCCAGTAGCAAGTGCTGGTATTCTCCAGCTTCCACCTTATGAGTCGCTACCAGCTTTCTCCATGGAGAACCCATGGAGAGTGGCCGCTTACGCTCCGTTCAAAGATGGTATGATCTCTGTCCCGGAGTGTGGAACTCGAAGGATTGAGGACTTCGAGTTTTATCCTCCGGGATTGACGCAGCCTTTCATTGGTTATGCTAGGCTGACCGTAGCCGGCGCTCACTAGGGAGGACAAGATCTCCAGGGAGAACGTTCTCTATAGTAGAGATCACGCTCAACGCGAATGGGTTCACTGCCTTGAGGACTGGGAGTGTACCAACACCAAGCTCCAGGCTTTCAAGAGTCCTTTTACTATTTTTGCGACGGAGGAGGAGGCTTCTCTTCCGTTCGCTACAAAAATAGTAGAAACGACTCTTCAGGCAGTCCTCAAGGATGAGCCCATGCCACAGCTGAGGGAAGCAGAGTCTACTTCTCCGCTCTTCCCAGCTTTCGGAGAATTGTGGGAGAACTTGCCTGCCACTTTCACGCTTGGTAAGCTCAAACCGGACTGTGCTATGGACCAGTTTGGCGAAAAGCTCCCAAGGCTGCCTGATTCCTTGATTCAGGCAGAGTTCGACGCTCGAACTAGGTTTGGCAGGTCCCTCAATTCTCTGATTATCACAGAGATGGCTGCTCTCTCGTATGGCACGGAACCTTTGTTTAAGATTCTGGCCAAGTCCCAGCTTCAGACGGTTTCAGACGGATGCTTTCGACTTTCTTCCAAGCTAGGAGGAATTGCCGAAAGCACGTTCTGCAGGAGTGCACTATTAGGCACGAACCTAATAGACTCCTGGCTTCCAGCATGTGGGGAGCGGATCTCTTCCCAGAGTTCGCTGTAAATGAGGTACACCACGAGGCTGCTAGGCTCAACCAGAGCCTTAGAGCTAGGTGGAGTATCTCATCTAAGAGGAAGCAAGAATCCGCCCCCGCTGCTGGTAAGAAACCAAAGAAGTCTGGTAAAAGGTTCCAGCCTTACCAGAAACACCAGCAACAGCAGCAATTCGTTCAGGCCGTCCCGGTACCCAACAGGGACAACCTTCTACATCCAAGCAGACCCAGCCCATCCTCCTGCTGTCTCCTCAGTCACAACCCTCGACCTCCTACGCACTCTCGCGGCCTTCAACCCTATGTATGAAGGTCAGGCTTACCCTCCCTTCAATAGGCAATCGAGAGGTAGGGTGGCGAGAGGCCACTTTCGCCAGTTGTGGCACAGGAAGGGCGGCAAGGAGTAGGCAGTTCAGAGGAGGGCGTGGAGGTCAACCCGCCCATCAACAATGAGGCTCCCAGGTAGGAGGGAGGCTGTTCCTCTTCCGTCACAGGTGGGGGTTCAGCAATTGGGCACAGAGCATAGTGTCCAAGGGATTGGGTTGGAGTTGGATCAAAGATCCCCCTCCAATCAAATCATTCCGCCAAGTACCATCAAAGGAATTGACAGATTATGCGGAGGAACTCCTTCAGAAAGGAGCTATTGCGAGAGTCAAGCATCTAAAATTTCAAGGGTGCGCTTATTCAGCGTAGCCAAAGAAAGGCTCAACAAAAAGAAGGGTAATCTTAGACTTGTCAAGGCTAAACTCTTTCATTCGTTGCGACAAGTTCAAAATGCTTACCCTCTCGCAAGTAAGGACCTTACTTCCTCGTGGAGCCGTCACATGCTCCATCGATCTTACAGACGCATACTATCATATCCCTATAGCCACACTTCCGCCCATTCCTAGGATTCAGGCTAGGAAATCAGACATTCTCATTCAAAGTGATGCCCTTCGGTCTGAATGTAGCCCCCAGGGTATTCACGAAAATAGCAGAAGTAGTGGTGCAACAATTGAGAACTCAGGGAATAATGATAGCAGCATACCTCGACGATTGGTTGATCTGGGCACAACAGTCGAGGAATGACTCAAAGCCACCAAAAAGGTAGTTCAATTTCTGGAACATCTGGGGTTCCAGATAAACAAAACGAAATCCAGACTTACTCCGGAGTCTCGTTTTCAGTGGCTAGGAATCCAATGGGATTTGTCTTCCCACAATCTGTCAATTCCAGTGGCCAAACGGAAAGAGATAGCAAAGTCTGTCAGACATTTTCTCAAATGCAAGCAAACATCAAGGAGAAGCCAGGAAAGAATCCTAGGTTCCCTTCAGTTTGCTTCAGTGACAGATATCCTCCTGAAAGCAAGGCTGAAAGATATAAATCGAGTTTGGCGATCGAGAGCAAACGCCAAATCTCGAGACAAGTTGTCAGTAATTCCACAGATCCTTCGCAATCAACTCCGTCCATGGACAAAAGTAAAGAACCTGGCCAAGCGGGTACCCCTTCAATATCCCCTTCCAGTGTTAATCATTCACACGGATGCCTCCCTGTCCGGGTGGGGGGGATATTCTCAGTTCAAACAGGTTCAGGGGACTTGGTCAGTTCAATTCCGCCAGCTCCACATAAACGTTCTGGAAGCAATGGCAGTATTTCTTACCCTGAAGAGACTTCTTCCCCCGGAAAAGTCTCATCTAAAGACTAGTTTTGGACAGTGCAGTGGTAGTTCATTGCATCAACAGAGGAGGTCCAAATCCAAGCATGTGAACCATGTCATGATAGCCATCTTTGCCCTAGCAAACAAACACAAATGGCATCTGTCCGCCACTCACCTGGCGGGGGTAAGAAATGTGATAGCAGATGCCTTGTCCCGGTCAGTCCCTCTGCAATCAGAATGGTCCCTAGACGACGGGTCATTCCAGTGGATATGCCGGAGAGTCCCAGGTCTCCAAGTAGATCTCTTCGCCTCACAAGCGAACCACAAGCTCCCTTGCTATGTGGCCCCCAACCTGGACCCTCTGGCTTATGCCACGGACGCCCTGTCGTTAGATTGGAATCAGTGGAGAAAAATTTATGTTTTTCCTCCAGTGAATCTTCTCTTGAAAGTCTTGAGCAAGCTGAGGACTTTCAAGGGACTAGTAGCCCTGATTGCTCCAGACTGGCCCAAGAGCAACTGGTATCCTCTGCTTCTGGAATTGGGTCTCCGACCTCAACGGATTCCCAATCCCAAGCTGTCACAATCAGTACAAATGAGGACTGTGTTCGCTTCCTCAGGAATTCTTCAGACCCTAACTTTATGGACTTCATGAAGTTTGCGGCTAATAAAGATGCTAACATTGATCCACAAAAACATCCTCTTCCTAGAATCAGATAAGAGAGAGTCAACTATTAGACAATATGACTCAGCTGTTAAAAAAATTAGCATCCTTCCTGAAAGAATCAAACACTACAACCATGACAGTTAATTTAGCAATATCCTTTTTCAGATCCTTGTTTGAAAAAGGTTTTAGCGCTAGCACTATTACTACTCATAAATCGGCTTTGAAGAAGATCTTTCAGTTAGGTTTCCAGATAGATCTGACTGAATCTTATTTTACGTCTATCCCTAAAGCCTGTGCTAGACTTAGACCTTCTCAAAAGGCCTACTGCAGTCTCATGGTTCTTAAATGATGTCCTCAAACTAGCATCAGATACTGACAACTCGTCTTGTACATTCACAATGCTTCTTAGAAAGACATTATTCTTATTAAGCCTAGCTTCAGGAGCTAGAATTTCAGAACTGTCGGCTCTATCCAGAGATGCGGGTCATGTGGAATTCCTCCCCTCAGGAGAAGTTCTGCTTGCTCCGGATCGTAGTTTTTGGCTAAAAATGAGGATCCTCTTGCAAGGTGGGCCCCTTGGAAAGTCATCCCACTTCCGCAAGACCCTTCTCTCTGCCCAGTATCAACTTTAAGAGCCTTTCTATCTCGTACATCCTCAAGATCCTCAGGTTCTCTCTTCATGAGAGAAAAAGGTGGTACTTTATCAGTAAAAGGTAATAGCAACAAATCCTTTACTTCATTAAACAAGCCAATCCTGATTCATTTTCCAAAGCCACATGACCATTCAGGGGAGTAGCCACCTCAATTAATTACTTTCAACATATGAACTTTGAGGATCTTAAAAAGTATACTGGATGGAAATCTCCGACCGTCTTTAAAACGTCATTATCTAAAGTCCTTGGAATCTTTTAAATTTTCGCAGTAGCAGCGGGAAACATTGTTTCCCCTGATACTGTATAGTAGTCGTAGTATAGATCCAGGTCTCCTCTCTACCTACCTCATCCCAACATGCCTCACCCTATCGCCATGCTACTCGGATATTCTAGCCTTAGCCGCTGAGATCATATTAGTGGATTGTCCCTTATTTTTTTGCTAGGGACATCCACACTATGTACTGATAATGTACTTCAGTGTACCTACCCTTATTTTTATGCTAGGGTAGGACACAATGTGTTTGTATATTTTGTAAATAAAGTTATCTAAGTAAATCTATTTTGTCAAATTACACTGCATTTTTGTACTTTTACTATGTTACTGTAATTTTAAGTACTTTACATTACTAACTTTCTTTTATGTCATTGTTTAAATAAGTTAGCCTTAATACTTAGTTTATATGCTGTAATACAACTGATACTTTATATTATATCCCTCATTTTACAACTGTTTTTTCATATGTCCTTTTTTCCCATCTTGTCTGTTTCTCTGGTACTCTTTCATAGGCCGACACGAGCTGAGCCCAGAAAAGGGATTTTGACGAAGGAAAAATCTATTTCTGGGTGATTGGCTCGTGTCGCCCTATGAAACCCACCCTGTATTGATTGCCCCCCCCCTGCAGGACAAGATGTTCTTAGATTAAGGATGACCGCTAGGGGCGCTGCTGTCCGTGGCGTCCCCTAGTAGTAGTATCAGCTCTCTCTAGTGGGGATTCTGATTGGAAGGTCTAATTGGTGAATGTCTCGTGGTAGTGTTCTCACCTCGCCCCTATATCGCCCACATACCGACACTTCTTTTAAAGAGTGAGCGAGTCAGTTTTAACTGACATTTTCTTAATTTTGTTTTCTCTGGAATTTTTAGATTAATTTGCTAGAAAGAATGATATTAAGGATCCTTTCATAGGGCGACACGAGCCAATCACCCAGAAATAGATTTTTCCTTCGTCAAAATCCCTTTTCTACCTACCTTGTCCAACATGCCTCACCCTACTGCTATGATCTTCGTGGTACTCTAGCCTTAGCCGCTAGGATCCTGCCCCTTATTTTTTTGCTAGGGGCACCCACACATTATGCATATAAATATGCTTCAGTGTCTCTGCCCTTATTTTTATGCTAGGGTAGAACACAATGTGTTTGTATATTTTGTAAATACCATTTAATCTTAGTGAATCTTCATATATGATTGTATTATGTACTTACCATTATTTAATTTAAGCTAATTTTAAGTACCTTATGTTAATATAGTGTAATTGGTTCCTTGATTCGCTTATATTATATATTAATCTTTTTACAGTTTTGTTTCATTTTGACCCTTCATTATCATCTTGTCTGTTTCTCTGGTACTATTTCACAGGCCGACACGAGCTGAGCCCAGAAAAGGGATTTTGACGAAGGAAAAATCTATTTCTGGGTGATTGGCTCGTGTCGCCCTGTGAAACCCACACTGTTTTTTTTTTTTTTTTTTCCCTTTCCCACCCTGCAGAACAAGATGATCATTTTATAAAGGATGGCCGCTAGAGGCGCTGCTCTCCGCTTGGCGTCAGTAGTAGTAGTAGTAGCGGACGCATCACCCTTTGGTATCAGCTCTCTCAGGTGGGGGATTTTGTGATGGAAGGTCTAAATGGTAAATGGCTCGTGGTAGTGGTCTCACTCGCCCCTGTTCCCATACCGACACTTCTTTTATAGAGTGAGCGAGTCAGTTCGACTGACATTTTCTTGATTTTATTTTTTCTCTGGTAATATTAGGATTATTTACCTAGAAATAATGAACTTAAGGATATTTCACAGGGCGACACGAGCCAATCACCCAGAAATAGATTTTTCCTTCGTCAAAATCCCTTTTATTGGAAGTGGGCTCCTCTGGGCATAAATTTGTGAGTCATATAGTATTTAATAAACTCCCCATACCAGTAAAGAGAGAGTTGGTTCACAAATTAAATACAAATTATCCTAATATATCTGACATTCTTTCTAATTATAATGAAATTATCAAAACTTTATCCAAAACTGTTTCCAATAGAAAAAAGACCCTCACTAAAACCTCTAGTAAACCTAGTCCTAGCAGTTCATTTAAACCTAAAGAAAATAAGGTAAGTGTAAGTACGATTCAAAATTTTAAATTTGCAAATAAAGTAACTAAGTTAATTTGTAAATTGTGTGCAGCTGAAGGCCATACTTTGGGAAAATGTGTTAACTTTAATAATTATAATGATAAATTGGCCAGACTGAGGGAACTTTCACTATGCACTAGATGCGCTGGTTCAGGGCACGAAGACAATGAATGTTACGGGAAACAAAATAAGTTAAGGTTTGAATGTCTGTTGTGTAGAAAGAGGGAACACATAACTCCATTGTGCCCTTCTTTGAATAAAGCCGAACTAACTACTAAAACTAATGTAAGCTTATGTTTTGCTCAAAGAAGTTTTGATGCGTCTCACATTTTACCCACTATGACTTTGTATTTAAGAAATGGCAAAAAGGCTAGGAAAGTCAGATGTTTGTTTGACACTGGCAGTCAGTGGTCATATATTTCCGAATCTGCAGCTAAAGATCTTTGTCAGGATGTAGAGGCGTTGTATGCTTTGGAATGTGATGTAAGCACATATATAGGGCAAGAAACTAAGGGCTTCAAGCAAATGTCCACTGGAATAAATATAAACAATAATTTAATATTCATACCTTTATTAGTTGACAAATCGCTCAATATAAATTTTGAAGTGCCCGGCATGAATCAAATAATAAATAAAATTAAAGAAAATAATATTGCTTTATTGGATGAGACTTTTTGTGACCACAGAAACCATGAAAGTATGAAAGTTGACATGTTGTTAGGAATAGATATCATTCAGTTTTTACTTTCGGTAACTTGGACTAAAAGGTGTGTGGAGCTTGTTTAGTCGTAAAATAATAGAGTAGCTCCTGTAGGTAATGTGTTTCAACTTTTTGGATGAGGCAGAAAGTAGAACTGTTATGGACTCCACGGTTAATAAGAAAACACTGAATGTTAAAACAAAAAGCGTGGTAAATTTAGTAATGGATCCTCTAAAATCTTATTTCAATCCATTAGAGCATATATTAGAAGACAGTGAGGTAGACAATGGACTTGAACACCTTTTTAGTCTTGAATCCTTGGGAATAAAAAAGTGTGAAAAAGAATTGGTCTCCTTTGATAAAGAACAAATTGACAGATTTAGAGAGGGGATCTCTTTTGATAATGGATTTTATCATGTAGAATTGCCCTGGTATACTGATAAAATTGACAGCGTCCCATCTAATCATTTTGTTTCACTTAAGGTATTAGACAGAACAGTAGAGTATCTTGGTAAAAAGGGTCTCATTGACAAATACCAGGACGTTTTTGATAAACAACTTGAGGATGGTATAATTGAGGAAATTAAAGTAAGTCCTTCTGACTATCATAAGTATATATGGATTCCCCATAGACCAGTTATAAAATTAGAAGAGCAAGTTACCACAAAAATCAGGCCAGTATTTTAACTGTTCTTTAAAAAACTTACAGGGAATTGCCTTCACTTAATGAAGCAGCTTATCCTGGATAGATTTAATGGGCTCAATACTGAAATTGCTCTTTTACTTTAGAACTAATAAATATGTAATGTTGAGCGACGTCAAACAAGCTTTTTTGAGGATTAAATTAAAAAATGAAGTGGACAAAAATAGATTTTGTTTCTTTTGGAAACGGGGAAATAAATTAGTATCTTATCGCTACAAAACAATAGTTTTTGGTTACACTTCTTCACCTTTTATATTAAATTTTATGAAACATCACGCAGAAAGTTATCCTGATGATAAGTGTAAAGAAATCTTAACTAATAACTTTTATGTAGACAATCTTCTTGTAACTGGTAACAACATTGATGAAATGAAAAATTTGTATAAGCAAGCTAATGATAGGATGGAACAAGGGGGCTTTATCTTAAGGTCTTGGAATTCCAATTGTGTAGAGTTGAGAGAAGAAATGGCGTCTGATAATAGACTTGTTGAACATTCTTGCGAAGAGGATAAAGTATTGGGTTATAGATTCAATGTAAATAATGATTCTTTTAGTCTTGTCCGCCTTGTTAAAATAGACCCCAGAAGCAGACACAAAAAGAAAAGTATTGTCACAAACTTCTAAAATATTTGATCCTTTGAATATAGTCCTTCCTGTAACAATAAGAGGCAAAATTTAATGAGAAAAATATGGAAATTAGATGTTGTTGGGATCAAAATTTTACCTAAAGACATTTGTGGGGGAAATGAAAATTATTAGTAGAGATTTTGAAATGTTATCTGAACTTAAATTTCCTAGAGAGTCCCTTAATGAACTAGACTCGTATGGTCTTCACATTTTTGTGATAGCTCTGTGGAAGCCTATGGGTTTGTGGCCTATGCGGTTAATCAAAATGATAAAAGTTCTTATTTGTTCTCCAAATCTAAATTGGCTCCACTGAATAAGAGAAATGAGCATAGTGTCCCCACTTTGGAACTAATTGGAGTAATTCTAGCTTTTAAATGTTTATCTTCTTTACTAGAAGCCTACAATAATATAAATTTTCAATTCATTAATATTTATGTTGATGCTCAAGTGGTTTTAAATTGGCTATTGACCAGAGAAACTAAAATAAAATCTAAATTTGTTAGAAATAGAGTACTTGAGGCAGATGGTCTTAAAGTTGAAATATCTAAGCTATTTAAACTACCTGTCTTATATCACTGTGTAAATACAGAAAGAAAATCCTGCTGACATGATCACCAGAGGTTTATCCTATACTAAATTTTATTTAAGTAATCAACTTATTGGCTAGAATAGGTCCAGAATGGTTGAGTAATGATTTTGACAAGTGGCCTCTTTACCCTTTATTGAGCATATCGCCTTACTATAAGCATCAAATAAGTACAGTATGCACTATGCAAATAAATAAAGTAAACGCTGGTATTCTCAATATAAATAAAATGTCAAATTATGAACAATTGTTAAGAATTACCAGTTACTTGTTCAAATTTTGTAGTAGATTAATTAAAGGGTGGTGATCCTAAAAAGAAAGCCTTAGAGTATTGGGTGAAAATTGCACAGAAAGAATACTTTACAGTAGAATTAGATTTTTTACAAAGCAGTGCCAATGTTACTAATAATATACCTCCTCTAGTGTCCAATTTAAATTTATTTTTAGATTCAAAGGGTATAATTAGGTCTAGGGGAAGAATATCTAAGTGTTTGTACTTTGACTTTGATGTTCATAACCCAGTATTGCTTCCTAAAGAGCATAGGTTCACCTCATTGTTAATAAAGCATTGTCATTTGAAGGTACAGCATTTAGGAATAGGCACTACATTAAACTACCTTAGGGAACAGGGATTTTGGATTCCCAAGGGTAGGTCAGCAGTAAAGACTGAGCTGAGTAGTTGTAATATATGTAGGAAATATAATGCCTTAGCTTACAGATACCCGAAGTTTACAGATATGCCTAAACACCACATGAATTTAGTCTAGCCTTTTCAGCATGTAGGTATTGATTTCACCGGACACCTTTGGGTTAGGGATGAGTTGAGTGGTAAGACCACAAAAATGTTCATATTAGTTTTCACTTGTCTTAACGTGCGCGCTGTGCACTTTGAATTGTTACCAGACATGTCCACTAAAAATTTTGTTCTCGCTTTCCAAAGATTTAGTAATATGTACACAATACCACAATACCTGTACAGTGACAATGTTAAGTCTTTTCTCAAGGGTGGAAGTATCCTTGAAAGGTCATTGGAGTCGCAGGAATTTCAATCTGAATTAAGGAAATGTAATATCAAACACATTAAAATTCCTTTATATTCAGCATGGGTTGGTTCTGCTTGGGAGAGATTGATTAGAGTATTAAAGAATTGTCTTTATAAAGTAATAGGAAGGTCTAAATGAACTTACTTTGAATTATTAACTACCCTTTCTAATATTCAATTAGCGATAAATTCCAGGCCTTTAACATATAGATCAAGCTCAGAAAATTTAGAGTTTATAACTCCAAATTCCTTTATCAAATTGCATGGTAATTCATCCCTCATTTTGAGAAAAGAGGATAGTGATGTTTGGTTGGACGATTCTAGTCAACCTTCTTTAGAGAGAACTGTAGAAATACAGGAAGAAATAGGGAAAATTGAAAATTTTAATAAATTGTGGTTATGAAAATTCATCTCTTAAGCCTGAGAGAAAACATCGTAGAAATTTGTACCAAAGTAAGTGGGAAAATAGAATTAAAGTTGGTGACATTGTCCTAATTAAAGCAATAAATAAGCCCAGACCATTTTGGATGATGGGTAAGGTATTAGAATTAATATTAGGATTTGACAATAATATTAGGTCAGTGAAACTAAAGCAAACTAATGGGGCTGTAGAATATCATTCTATTTGCAATCTTTATCCTATGGAACTGTCAGTGACACATGCTATAAGAGAAAGGCAAACCAGAGATAATTCAATGGAAATGGAGGTAGAAACAGGCAGTATAAATAAACCTGAATCTATTCACGTTGAACAAGGCGAAAGGTCTGTAAGACCCAAAAGAAAGGCTACCGAAAGATTTGAAAGAATGCTAAGGGAGAATTTCGATAATTTGTAAATACTGCTTTTCAGTATATTATTTTACTGTAATTACTAATAATCAAGTTTTTATTTTGACTAAAATGCTACACACTCGAAACTTTTTCAGTGTGAGGATATACTTTATTAAATGCTTTATTCTTTAACTTTAAACAAGGATTAAGGGCATTGCAAATAATTACTTTTTAGGTAATAAATAAATAAAACTAAATACGTAAACAAAAAGTAAAATTAAGAGATAGCCTATAGTAAACTAAGCTAAGCTAAAATTGGTGTAAATATTTAAATAAAATGCTACACTTAAAATAAAGTGAAGACTTAAGTTAAAATGCTACACTTTTAGTAATGTGAGGATGATACTAAAGTAACTTACCCATACTTTTATTTAGCGTTGTTGGAAATAGTTGTTTAACGCAGTAACCAGATTTAAGGTGGCCTTAATAAATAATGTATGGTTAAAGAAGATATTCATTGCAATTCTATAATCGCAATCCTTTGTGGGGAGTGTGTTAGAAATCAGAAAGGATTGATATTTGTGTCCGACTGTGGGGAATGGCCGTTCGGTCGTTAGCTTCACTCGGAGCTTTATCTATTTTTCTTAATAAATTAAAAGTAAATAACTTAATGCTACTTAGTATAGTAACTATTAGTGTTAATGATAAGTAAAATGAATAATAAAATTAAACTTATGAATTAAATTTTTTAAACTAGTAATTGCCCAATAGGCCTTAAGTTCGTGCGTGCGTAATATGTACCTGTCAAAGGTAAGAAGTAAATTACCTCGGAGGTTACCACAGCCACGGCGAACAGTTACAATAAGAGTTTCTCATTAGCAAGGCCGGCATCTACATTGTAATAGGAAATTAACCCAGAACAAAACTGAACGTTCTAACTCCAAGACAACGACAATTTTGGAATACGTCAACGTCAACATTTGTGATAAGTGCTTTACATTATTATGTATCTTTGGCCATGTCTAGGGAAAAAGGTAATGTACGGCAATGTCACAAAGTTTTATTAGTGGATCTACTCTTTAATATAAGTTGTTTTGGTTGTTGAATAATTATTTTGTTTATTAAATATAAGTAAGATTGAAATTAAAATAAATTCCAACATTATGTAGTTGTGCACTGTACTTAGGTTAAGTAAACCTTGCAAGTGTTAGTACTTTAAATCTAAATTTAATGTTGCTCTTATTTCAGGTAATACAGTATTGTTACATGAAAACTTATTTTCCCCTTTTCAGCTTGATGAGTGGTGGGTTGTTGATGACATGTTTACCTTTGACAACATTGGTTTCTCACACACGGTCGGAAGCACCAAGTATTTGGTGTGTGCGGACTGTGAACGTGGCCCCGTCGGGTGGCATGACAACAATACCAGAAAGAGCTATGTTGCACTTGCCAGGGTGAAACATACGTAGCCTTTCCTGTTATTTCAATAACAATCAAACTGGCAACTCAGAACATGCACAAGATCCATCTGTGTACTTTACTGTAAAAAAAAAAAAAAAAACAAAAAAAAAAAAAAAAAAATAACCAGAAAAAAGTTTTGCTTTCTTCTGAATACATGTACAGTACTCTTAGAATTTGTATTTAATATTTTTCACAGACTTTTATCCATAAGTTGATAGGTTCTTTGTGTATAAAATATCTTCACAACAATTATATGTGATTAGCAATATAGTATAGTATGTACTTTTACAGAAGGAATATGTTGATTGTTTTACTTGAGTATGGTGCAATAATCATGAAGTTATCATGACCAAATAATTTTTAAGTATAATGATATATAAAATTGTTTGTCCATTAATTCAGCTTCAGTCCCTTTTCTTGGTGATAGCAAATGGTGTGGTATGGTTTTGTTAAGTAAACATCCATTGTATTTTGATAGGTATTTAGGTTATCTTTTGTGGTGTGTAGTAATAAAATAGGTAAATGTAATACGTATACAATAGAAAATGGTATGTTCATAATTGTCACAATTTTATTGTTGGTTACCCCTGTAACATTAACTTGCAAATATGCAGTCTATCTGCTTTTATTATAACTCCTGGAAATTTGTTGTAATTTGCTCAAGGAAGCTTGGTAATGGGACCTAATAGTTTCTGGCCCTTGGCCATAATATTCTCCCTGTTTTGAAGGAGAATCTAACAGCTAGTTAATGTAGTATTTTACTTGGAAGTGGGTGTGTTTTAGTCAGTTGAGGATCAAGTCTACATTGCCTTGTAATACTCAGGTGGTCAAGTTTCTCTCTTGCTATTTTACCTTGTGATGCTGTATTATTTCATAACCATTTCTTGTAGCTAGATAGATACTGACACATTGTTTTTCATGGTTGTTTACCCGCTACACTATTTCCTTCAATGATCTTAAGGGTGTACAATAGGCTTGTTATTGTCATATCTATTACACATGGTCAAGTTTTGTAATGGACAATTGTGGCACTATATAGCCTTGTATAATATTGTTTCCTGTCCTACACATTCCATGATTTTACTAGAAAGAATGAAATGCTCTACCAAAATTGCTTGAAAACACCTCTAGTAATTTTGGTTAGCTTATCTTATTGTTTATTAATTTTTATTACCAATTTTGAGTTATGCAATTTTTGCTATATGGGGACTTTCACATATTTCCTCTATGTATTTTAGAAATTGAGCAATTGAGTCTGTTTAATCTGCATTTTCTTTTGTATATTTCCATCAACAGCTTTTTATCCTTGTCCTCCCTTTGGACAGGTACCAATTACAGTTGGTGGTATGAAATGTTTTTTGCAGTGGCCCCTCAGTCCAAGCTGAATTGCTTCTGCCTCTACTTTTATCTCTTCTTTCCTAGCTGTCTAATTTAAAAGTTGACCTTCTTGTAATCTATTTTTCATGTGAGAGCACATCCTTTTAGATTGCATATGAAACTAGAAATGATTCAGTGGTCTCACACTAATTTACAATAAGATCTTCCCTTTTTAATTATTTGGCACACTATATTAGTAATTGTAATTTATGAAATTTAATATGTCTAGCCATGCTAAGGGCACTTATGACAATGAAATAAATCGAGCTGGAGTTGTTGTATACAAAGATGAAGAAATCTAGGTATTAACGGAAATGAAGTATACAAGGATCTGAAGGTGGAACTGGGAGAAACCCTGACAGATGCAATAAGAAGTAACAGTTAGAGGTGTTGAGAGCAAGACAAGAATAAAAGCAAGAATGCAGTTAAAAGTAAAAGGCTAAAAAGTGGAAGTAACTAGGGACCAAAGGAACACTGCAAACACCCGTTAGTAATGCTTACAGTGCACCACAGGAGATGCACTGACAGTGTTGTCCTCTTCAAGGAGACATTCTGTATTGGCAACTTTTCAATCTTGTCATGTATGTATAGAGGTTTGCTTCCTCCTTTGTTCAAACAATTCCCAAATTATTTTTAAATTTTAATTAAATTAAGACAAGTGCATGGTGCCTTTTTATTTTGGATTATAAGCTATGGCTCCCACGTAATCACATATACGATTAGTGATGCTAATCATTATTCCACTGATCTGCTCCTATTCTACAATACCTGTACTATTTAGTAATTAAAATCCCCAAAAAACAAGAAGAGGGCTCAGGGAAATTTCAAACAGGAATGGAAAGAGAAATGGTAGAATGATAAATGATGCCACTGTGAGTAGTAACAGATTTAGTTGTGTTGGCAGCAAAATGTACAGAATGAACAAGAAAAAATTTTCAGCTTTTGCATTGTAACTTTCTGATATTCCAGTGTTGATATAAAGAATTTCTTGGTTAGAATATCAGAAAACATATAATAGAAAGTTTAAGCGGACTGTGGCAAAGTATTTTTGGCAGGAGAAAGTTTCGATTTTGTTTTAGGCTACTGAGTAATGAGAAAATACAAAAATTAGCCTTAAGCAACTGTGTTCTTAAATTGAAATCTTTTCTGGATGGTTTTTCTGTTTGAATTTCTTTTTATTTTATTGTATAGTATTAGGTGGTGTGTAGACTAAAAGTGGAGGTGCAGTCATTTGTCACTGAATAAAGCAGCTTGCTGTTAACAGAATGAAGCATATTTAGGTTTATGACTTATGAATAAAACATTGCTGACTGACATAGGCACAGAACTGAAGGAGAATCTGGTGAGCTGAGCTGAGACAAGTTAAGATAAAGACTAAGAACTCTAATGAGGACCATTATTTATTGGCAATTTCAAAGAATAAGTTTATATATGGTTATTTTACAAAACATAACTTTGATAAGCACTAACTCCTTAAAAACAGACAAAGCAAGGTATGATGACGTTGACTTCATGAATTAAAAATACTAATATGTAATGTGAAGTTGAAATGGCATTTAGAAACTTTCATAAGATACACTGTATAAATTACCTAAAGAATATGTATTACATTTACCATCATTAAACTACATTGACTTTTATTTACATTAGCCTATTTTAATGGTAGAAGTCTTAAATTTAAGTCAGAAGACATTGTTAGTTTATTGGTGTAACGTGTAATTAGATCTGGCTAAAACCAAATTTTTATATTCCAGCAACCAGCATTTTCTGTATATGTTTCTAACAAAATGCAAAGGCCAAATGTACAATTGCGAGAGTACCCATTGTCCATGGATTTTCAAACCAGCTGTGTCCATGTACATGAATAAAAATAAAATCTTTATTTTGACATCAGTGATGGTTGGCATGAATTTTTTGGGTCTAGTCAAAAGGAACAAGTAACTATAAAGAAGTCGTCCCCTTCCAACCTCACTCAATTTTTGATGATTTCCCCTGATTTGGTTCCTTCATTTGTAAGAAGTTTACCACCATTGCTATGATAAATTACTACATGGCACATGGGGATAATTTAAGCTTAAGCCTCTCTTCCACAGTTAAGAGATGAATAAACCCTTCAAAATATACTTGTTGGGTCTCATGATGACAGGAAAAATCTCATATGCATTATAGTGGAAAAAATGTTATGTTAAATGGTACATGACTGGCTAATTGTGTGAATAAATAACATTTCAATTTTATATACTGCAATGATGGTGGAAATAACAGCTTTTTCTAATAATGTCAATATTAATGCTAAATCAGTTAAGAGAATCTGGAAATCTTGTATATGGGTGTAACTCATAAATTATATAATGGATCTATTGAAAAGAAAAACACCTTCAGACCTTACTCAACTTTTTAGGCAACATATTCACCTTCCTTCATTTTTTTCCATTCACAGTTCCATAGCCCACCAGCACTTTTACAAAGACGTGCTCTCATGCAAATGATATTGATGGAATTTAAGACTCATGAAGATGATTTTAAGGTGTAAAATTTTCAGCACCTTTTATTTGTTTGTGAGCGTTGGTGCCACATACTATATATTACTGAATACTGTAGCTATGTCTGAAGACACTTAAATACAGTTTATACTATTTTTCTGTCTTGTAAATTATATATTTAATAAGTATTAAACAGAATGGAGCCAAGAAGAACATTTTTTCATATTTAAAAATCAATAAATGATAACATTTAAGAGGAGAGGTGATAAAAACAGAGTAATTAAAATAATGTAATGCATTTTGTTGTATGTGGTACATATGCATTGGCTTTATTCAGTTTCCATTTCCAGTAGTAGCATTTGTTATGTGAATGTAGTAAGGTTATTCACTTAACAAATGGATGTTGGTAATTAACAAGTAAATACTCCTGGTTTGTTTAACTAAATTCTTGGTAGGTTTTCTAAGAGTAATTTGTAATTTTAATTCACTATATATGACAGCTGGCCTGGAAATTAAGTTTCTTCAAACCTAACAACATCAACAATTCATAAATAATTAACTCTTTGACATTTCTGGATCTTGGCAAAACTTGTCTGTGGTACTTTTAAAGCTAAATTTTTTTTCTGTCTGCTCACGAACTTTATGGTGCTGTACATTCTTTGATCATTCCAGAAGTCGGTTTCACAGTGGGATAACGTTATTTTGAAGCTGACTTGTATTTTATTTTAATAATATATGCTCAACATGAATAGTCACAATGGCTATTATAAGATAGCCAAGAGCATTATTTGTTGACTTTGCTATAAGAAAATATTTGTACAAATCAGGAAATATATATATACAGTAGAGTATAAATGTTTTTTGCATCATGCAAAACTAAAGTGAACTGGTGATTATATATAATTTTCTGGTACATATATTTATGCTAGCTGTTGCACAGCAAATTTCAAGGGAAATATTGCAATAATTTTGTTATAATTTGCTGGCCATAATTTGCTAACGCAGGTAGAGCTGATGTTACCTAGATATTCCTACTTGGGTTAAATGTGTTAAATTATCCCTTAGAATTCTGCAAAAGTCATCTAATTGATTCCATACCCAGAAATACTTTTTAATGAATTTTCCGGTAATTTCAGAGGTTGAAAATTGTTAACTATATCAGAATTTTAGAAGGTTACTGGATATATGGAGTCATGGAAAAAAAAGTGAACATAGTATTTGTTTGCCATTATCTGTGTTCTGTTTGCAGAAAATCACACATTCTTAGCAAAAATTAACAGATATTTATGCACTGGGGTACAGATATTTGATTTGTTTATAAGAAATTGTATGGGATCATTTTTTTATATCAGTTTGATCATGGAAATTTTTATCATACTATTTTTAAGGTCGGTGAAAAATATTTATAATTTCACACTCGGATTTTTTCAAGGTACAGTGTTCTGGAGGGAATTGTCATTATGGAAACTAAAGTTCCTTCAACTATAATTGAGGGTTAATATTCATCTGCTATTGGACTTCAAAGAAATGCATGTCACCAGCTTCAAATAATAAGTTTAGATAAATTATCAGGTTATTAGCACTGGGTATAACCATATCAGGAGATTAAATGAGCATATCCAGTTTCATTGAGTCGGTGAAAGATTTTAAAGTATCACTGCAGGACAATAATTGTTTGGTATTTTTTTAAGTTAATAAAGAGCTGAAGATTTTTTTGCTATGTTATACAGAAGTGGCAATAACTGCAAATTGTTGCATGGTAGCTTTATGTACATTTCCAATATAAAACTTTTGCATTTGTCTTGTTCATTTTCCTTGAGTACCTTTTTCAAAACACAAAGCATTTATAAGCTAACACAAGTTTTTCATACAAACCCATCAGTCATATGCCCATATTATGAATTCTGATAATCCCTAACCTAGAAAAAATCTTTTGGTCACAAAAGAGGGATAATATTGCTCTTTATTGACTTGACATACAATACCTGGACCTTCAGTCATCCATTGATCAACTGCCACATACACGCAACTGAGAGACTGGGTTTATTACGAGTAAAAATAAGTGTTCAGCCAAAATGTATCAATCATCTTATGTCTAAAATTGTTATTAAATTGGAAGGCCAAGTCACCGAATGTCCCATGTTGTTTGAGAAATCCTGGTGTATCCAGGAGAGTGAGTGATTGATTTATGGTTACTAAAACTAGTATCCCAACATCTAGGTTATTGACAGTATAATAAAAATAAGTAGGAAACTAAAGTATAAAGAAATAAATGTAAAAGGAATCTCATATAAGAAATATTCAATATACATACATACATATAGATATATATATATATATATATATATATATATATATATATATATATATATATATAATATATATATATATATATATATATATATATATATATATATATATATATATATATATATATATATATATATATATATATATATATATATATATATATATATATATATATATATATATATATATATATATATATATATATATATATATATATATATATATATATATATATAATATATATATATATATTATATATATATATATATATATATATATATATATATATATATATATATATATATATATATATATATATATATAAGTCTATCACATTACCGTGATTCATATTCATATATCGAACTAGTACAAATGTCCTTTAATATCTAATTCGCTCTACCTCGGAATTAATATATATTCATATATGATTAACCGAGGGGGAATTTATTAAGCGATAATAGAATTGGCGATCGACAGGGGCGAACCATCGACCTCTCAATTCCAGGACTGGCAGTGAAGCCCAAGACCACCCCACCACCGCAAGAGATATAAGTATATGACGCCTCCCACCTCGTATACCTGCCGCGCACAGATATTTTTTGTTTTGGAGGCTGCGTGGTAGTGCTTTTGCCTGCACGTAGTCATTAAAAAGTCTATCACATTACCGTGATTCATATACATATATATCGAACTACAAATGTCCTTTAATATCTAATTCGCTCTACCTCGGAATTAATATATTTTCATATATGTTTAACCGAGGGGGAATTTATTAAGCAATAATAGAATTGGCGATCGACAGGCGCGAACCATCGACCTCTCAATTCCAGGACTGGCTGTGAAGCCCCAGACCACCCCGCCACCGCAATTGATATAAGTATATGCCGCCTCCCACCTCATATACCTGCCGCGCACAGGTATTTTTTGTTTTGGAGACTGCAAACAGCCCATCTCATTCTCGGATGCATGGTAGTGCTTTTGCCCGCACGCAGTCATTATATAGGTCTATCACATTACTGTGATTCATATACATATATCGAACTACAAATGTCCTTTAATATCTAATTCGCTCTACCTCGGAATTAGTATATTTTCATATATGTTTAACCGAGGGGGAATTTATTAAGCGATAATAGAATTGGCGATCGACAGGTTAAACATATATGAAAATATATTAATTCCGAGGTAGAGCGAATTAGATATTAAAGGACATTTGTAGTTCGATATATGTATATGACTACGTGCGGGCAAAAGCACTACCACACAACCGAGAACGAGATGGGCTCTATGCAGTCTCCAAAAAAACAAAAAATACCTGTGCGCGGCAGGTATATGAGGTGGGAGGCGGCATATACTTACATCTCTTGCGGTGGCGGGGTGGTCTGGGGCTTCACTGCCAGTCCTGGAATTGAGAGGTCGATGGTTTGCGCCTGTCGATGGCCAATTCTATTATCGCTTAATAAATTCCCCTTCGGTTAAACATATATGAAAATATATTAATTTCGAGGTAGAGCGAATTAGATATTAAAGGACATTTGTAGTTCGACATATGTATATGAATCACGGTAATGTGATAGACTTATATAATGACTACATGCGGGCAAAAGCACTACCACGCAACCGAGAACGAGATGGGCTGTATGCAGTCTCCAAAAAAAAAAATACCTGTGCGCGGCAGGTATATGAGGTGGGAGGCAGCATATACTTATATCTCTTGCAGTGGCGGGGTGGTCTGGGGCTTCACTGCCAGTCCTGGAATTAAGAGGTCGATGGTTCGCACCTGTCGATCGCCAATTCTATTATCGCTTAATAAATTCCCCCTCGGTTAAACATATATGAAAATATATTAATTCCAAGGTAGAGTGAATTAGATATTAAAGGACATTTGTAGTTTGATATATGTATATGAATCACGGTAATGTGATAGACTTATATAATGACTACGTGTGGGCAAAAGCACTACCACGCAACCGAGAACGAGATGGGCTGTATGCAGTCTCCAAAACAAAAAATACCTGTGTGCGGCAGGTATATGAGGTGGGAGGCGGCATATACTTATATCTCTTGCGGTGGCGGGGTGGTCTGGGGCTTCACTGCCAGTCCTGGCATTGAGAAGTTGATGGTTCGCGCCTGTCGATCGACAATTCTATTATCGCTTAATAAATTCCCCCTCGGTTAAACATATATGAAAATATATTAATACCGAGGTAGAGCGAATTAGATATTAAAGGACATTTGTAGTTTGATATACATATATATATATATATATATATATATATATATATATATATAAATAAAGGTTTTTGCCACAAAGGAAAAAAATGAAAAGCGAGATAGCCAAGTACTTTCGGTCTAATCCGACCCTTTACTCAGGGTTGTGCCTGAGAAAAGGGTCGCACTAGACTGAAAGTGCTTGGTTATCTCGCTTTTCATTTTTTTCCTTCGTGGCAAAAACCTTTATTTATACATAGCATCACGTTCTATATATTTTGTGATCAAGTTATTCATATATATATATATATATATATATATATATATATGTATATATATATATATATATATTATATATATATATATATATATATATATATATATATATATATATATATTAACAATGGGAGCGTCGCCCCCGCAATTTTCATATTTGGTAAGCGTTTAGCCAGAGCGGAAAACGAACTGGTAACACTTTGTCCCTCCTCTCTCTCTCTCTCAAGGCGATCACTGACAATAGCCTTCTCTCTCTCTCTCTCTCTCTCTCTCTCTCTCTCTCGCCATTCCACCAGGTCATCAAATCAGAGTCGGAGCTACAAAAATATACGTTTATTCAAAGCAAATTACTAATTGAATAATTCAGGTTCTTACAGGATAATTAATAGAATGATAATTCATAGCTCAAGTCTCACAGACAACCCCCCGGTATTTAAATAGTCTTAATCAGTAATTAGTCACACTAATTATCTCTTCTCCAAAACACAGTCCCCTCACTAGGACACTTAGTCCCCTCACTAGGACACTTATTCCCCTCCACTAGATCCGCCTGTTTAAAAGACAGAGCACACTAGTGAGCACACACAATTGTAAAGACAAAGTTAAAAGATTAAATGAAATAGAACATTTTTTCAAAATGTCAAAAACAGAAACAAGCCATCCCTTTGGCTAAAGCATTTTGACTCTTACCCATCACAGCTTGGAACATCACACACAGAAACAAATATAACTTTTGCAGAGCTATCCCGGCATTCTGCCTTTTCTCCCTGTAGCTGTTCTCCATCCTTCTGCCTAGTTACCTTTCGTTAGGAACGAAAGAGGCGCACACATACAGATGAATTCACACTCTTCGGTAACTGGTTGTAGCCAGTTTTCAAAGGCACCTTGAACAAGCCCTCATGGCACTGATATGCTTAGGTAAGGAACTTTACCATCGCACATAACTACAGGACGATCATTGACCTGCTTAGGTACATCACGCCACCCAAAAAAAGAGATATCAGCATGCTTAGGCTGTCGCTCGGACTCTGTCTCCATGGGAAGTTGAATATGATAAGTCTGCACATTCCTCCTTTCAACAGATTAGCTCGGCCACCATCCTGGCTAGTCCCTGCCTAGCCACAGGCCACATATAAAATAGCTCAATATATATAAAAATAAACACATTGGCCGGCTCAAAACGCAAAATATAGTAGTAACTGCACGTCTTTGGCAGCACAAAGTAATGTCTGTCACGCTTCATCTCCAAAAACAATTGGGTGTAGAAACTTTTTCTGCATCTTGGACTCTTGAATATCCCTCTTTGCCTGCAATTGCCTGTACAGACTCCTAGCACGCTGTAGGAAGGCGAAACGTCTCCCTGCGGAAGACATCTAACGGCATCTGTAGACCTAAAAGAGCTGTAGAACTCTGTAGACTTGTAGAAACTCTCGCAAGCGGGCAAACGATAGCAACATCTCTGCAACGGCTGGTGGGCGTCTTGCTAGCGTCGGGGAACTACGATTATGGTGTGTTTAAGTATGTCAGTCAAGTTATCGGTCAATCAAAAAAGAAAATTAACCCCAGACATACTACTTCTATCAAATAATGACCACAAAAATTCAGAAATACTAACTGAATGTCTCCCAATTAACTCCATTTAATATGACCACTGAACTAATTTCTAACTTCAACTCGTGAAGGAACTCCATATGACCACTAAATCATAAGTCATTATCACAACCCTGCAAAAACAAAAAAAATATTAAGTTCTCTAACCTAATTCTCCAAACTCGCACACTAACACACACAATCCAAAACTCAGACTCACAGGAACTCCACGGACTTCTGTCATCACATTTCAAACTCGCAAATTCTCATAAGTAAAAATAAGAAAAAAGTAATTAGTCCAAGAAAAAAAAAATCACGTAACAAGCCCAGCCCCAAAATTATCGCTGAAAAATGTTCTCTCAAGCTCTGATATTTCAACAACCCACAAAATCAGTAAAAACACTGTACTGTCTAACAGCAAAAACCTCTCACTGCTCATATAATTAATATCAATGAGACTTAATGTCAAACGCCCATTATACAATTCACAAAGCCCAATAAATTACATCTGTCCAAAAAGAAATGCTATTTAAAGCTCAATCCCCAATTAAATCTCTCGTAGGAAAAGGAAAAAAAAAAGAAAAATAAAAAAAAGATAACAAGAAGTGAACTTCCCCAATTGCAAAGCACATATATCGGACACGGCCAGAAAGCAACCCATTACACATGCACTTTCATGAAATGCTATGGTCAACATTTCCAGATATTGCAAAAAATCTGAGCAATCACCACTAGAGGAAAAGAGTCATCACACCGGACTCATCACAGCATTGTCAGCAAAAATCTACCTGAGGACACGTCAGGTGCACGAACTGCAGCATAAAAATGTCTAGTCAGACTTCCAACTTCGGAAACCCATGATTCTCAAAAAAAGGTTCTATACTGTCATTATATCAACACATTTCACAAAATTATCTCAGGATATGACTAAGGTGCTTAAAAATTTGTCTCAAAGACATAACTCTCACATGATACTGCCCAATTACATAAAAAAAATTATCACCTATCCGGGATAAAAAAAAAACTAATGTAAACTCACAAGTCAGCAATTATATGCCTCCAAAAATAACTCACTGGTGAACATAAAAAATCACAACATCTACTTAGGACCACAATGCAGTAATGCCACTCACTTCCAACTAGTCACGAACCAAAAAGAACCACAAAACTCTTCTCTTGGCTCGCAAAACTCCCAGAAAAAAAGTCATAACCACAAAAAAAAAGGTCACCCCCAAAGATTAATGCCATCCACACACACACACACACATATATATATATATATATATATATACACACACACATATATATATATATATATATATATATATATATATATATATATATATATATATATATATATATTAGGGCTTGTGCCTTGTATGATAAGGCGCCCTATGAGGTAATGTTAGACTAGCGATAATCTTACGCTAAGTCGGTTGGTATTGCACTTCCATCTTCAATGGAGTGTCTGGGGGTTTGTAGATCACTTACGAAGTCGGTATTATCTTGTTGGTTGTTACCACGAGTGTTTAAACTCATGTTGGTTCGGTGAGGAGGTTCTTGTAAGAAAACACTAAGTATAAAAAATTATATATTCTTCTGAAGTTTTACATGGTGAAGATCAGGTATGATTGTATAAGTCTTCTAATAACGATAGCTTGATCGCTTCTGCCAATGATGATGGCTAATCCTATTCCTCTACATGATAAAGCTTAGGTAAAGAGGTACAGGTCTTCTAATGACGATAGCTAACTCTGTTCTGCCTGTCTACCATCTCTGTTACAAGTTATGAAGGAACAGACAGTAGTTCGAACATATGAACATACATACAAATGACATAGTTTCATACGAACACACAATCAAAATGAGACACGCTACAGATCACGTAGGCGGTAGTTGTCTCAAGCAGGGAGCTTGGACTAATGTTTATAAACAATTGAATGACTACAGGTGACGGCATGTTATCTTAGCCTACATACTTATGGTATACGTCATCTTTAGCGTCTCTAGTTCTGATCACATTCCTGCAAGCAATCTGGTTGACCTCTTTAGTTTTAGACTTTTATATATATGGACTAACATTCGATATTTTATTATGTAAACACTTACATCAGCTCGGTCAGCTACCAAAACCAACTACTGAATATTACTCAAACTTGACTTGCATTTGACTTATAGGAGTGTGATACAGACACTATGTGAATATATTATATATATATATATATATATATATATATATATATATATATAAGTAAATAAAAATTTCATGGTGTACATGAATTTGATTCAAGTAATAAAATATAAAACAATGATATTGGTAAATAATAGTGATCACGTGATATATAATGATACAGTTTTTCACTTCATCTCATTAAGATACATATGCTACAGAAAAATACTAATGTACTCTGATAATTGCATAGAATGAAGATTAACATGATAAAAATCATATTTTAACTGATAAAAAATTTCATATATGAATTGATAAAACTATTAATGTTTATGCTGATTGATTCGTTGATTTTTATGCTAAATGTTATATATCTGATACATTAATCAATATACTAACTCATATAACTGCAGATATTGGTAAGATAAAAGGTAACAGATTGATTATAGGCTACCTGATTTGTTTATACATATGTATATGGATCATATTAATTATGATTAATTAATATGTGCACTTTAAATAGATTCCTACTGCGTACACGCAAAGATATATTTAGATTCTGTTATTTATGATCATTTATATAAGAGATTCCTATTGCGTACACGCAAAGATATATTTCGACTCTGTTATTATGATCAATTATATATAGGATACATGATACTTATTATATATAGGATACATGACCGAGGTTATACTACTTCACTTTTAACTAGCTTTCGAACAACTTTTCGTCCATTACACAGTTCCAGACAACCACCTTTAGCCAAATGAAACGGCCTTTTTCAATGGTTAAAACAAGGGGAAAATTTGCCTGGGCGGGTCCAACGTTCCATTTTGCGCTCATACTTATTCTCTGCATCCTAAGCTACACGATTACGTTCGCGATGAATAAAAAAACATCCCCAGCACGAGTCCTTCGCCAGCAAAGTAGAGTTGAATATCCTTCGGGTCGTAATTGTCGGAAGTATGTCCCATTCGTAGTCGATTCCGACAGCCGCCGGAGCGTTCCGCATTAAAACGAGATTAACGACGAGATACGGTGTCGGTCGAAGAAGTCCATGAAATTCCTTTCACATTGTAGGCGGTTGTTACTTGACTGTAGTCGTCCGCTGCGACGAACGATTTTTTTTGAAGTTGCGATGTGAAACTCTCGTACTGCAGGATACTGTAACAGGTTCCATTAATCAGCCTGCAAGTGAAATTATACTTGTCACAAGGGACAAAGTAAATTCAGACGACATCCAAATACAGGGAGGGGAGAGAGCCATTTAGACCAGACTTAACCCACATGAAATTCGCTGATATTTGGAATTCAAAAGAGTCCGCTGTACAAACTTTTTTATCCATGGCATTAACAATGTGAACCTATCCAGGTCTATGATGACTTGTAAAAATATCCATAATTATAAAAAATAAATAGATATCATTACGAATCTCAAAGAAAATTCGATTATTACTGGTAGTAAGGTACTAGACAAAAGTGGAAAACGGAGCTATTGTAAGATTGCCAGGCATCATAAGAGTCAAGAGAAGATTAATCATGATTCTGTAGTTCTCTATGCTAACTGAAATTAAGTTGTGATAAAACTGATCCTATGTGCCCTAACAAAAGTTTCATATTCAATTTTCTCGTGCGCATCCTCTGAGGTTAATTTTTAAACTTTATTAATAGGTAGGAGATGCAACGAAAAAACCCACTATGTAACTAATTTCTAAATAAACTCTGGGTTTTTCAAGAAAATGTGACATTTTCCCATGAATGTTTTACTTGAATTGTAATAGGCTAATGTTGCAAGTAAATATTTCATATATACATATCTTGATACTTCTAAATGTCTATGAGGTTCAGAGAAAAAAAAAATTAATTCATCTTGTTGTTATAGAAATTCTATTTGCTTATTTTTGTTCATTAATTTTAAAATGATTGCAAGTCCTTAACTAATTGCATTACACACACGGATAAGAATATGTTTATGTGGGCCTGTCATGTGACCTATGAACCACATGTGAAGTTCATGAACTAAGCATTCCTTTCCCCAGTCAATCTGCTTTGCAATCGCGAGATGAAGCTGTGTAAGCAGATTATTGAGGTTAAAAGGAACAAATGCTGATACGGCAATGATGACGTCGTCACTTGGCAGGAGATTGCTCTCAGCCAGCTAAGAGTTACGTTACTTGCTGTAAGAGATACGACTTTAGGATAAATTTTTTGTTTTTTAATACTCGACCCAAATGAGAAGAATGTCTGAAAAAAAACAGTACCAAAATTGAACAATATATTAGTTTCATGTTGGAAATCTGCATAATTGTAATTATGTTAAATTAAATATTCCTTATTCAAACTACATGAAAAAGGTTTCCATACAAATTCTATATATATATTAGCCCATTGTAAAAGATTAATATAGGATTATTTCATAGATCATTTTCACTTCTAGACTTCCTGACTTTAAAATCTCTTTTATTTTATTTTATTTTGATTTTATTTATTTATTTATTTATTTATTTTTTTTTTTTTCATTGACTACGAATATAAATCACCGGGACAGACAATATGTCAGTAGATTTTGGATTGGATAGTGTTTGAACTTTAAGCTTATTTGTCATTACTAAAGCGTTAAGGTTAGAGTTCAAATCTTACGCATATATATGGATATTTAATTATCTATGGTTACGTTTTGCTTATTGATTTATCGTGATTCCTTTTTTATTATAATTTGTAACCCTTCCGACTTCTTACGGAGTGTATTATATTGACTCCACTTGTATCCATATTTATTTTATTTTTTTATATTTATTTATTTATATATTTTTTTTTATATATTTATTTGATAAATTAATGGTTGGCTTGAATATGTGGAAAAGGTGTTCTAGCGGAACGTACCCGTATAAGGCTACTTGCGGCATCAATTCTATAGATACAAGATATAAATGATAAAGGTATTCAAACCGCGAGAACCGCTATAATCCAGTTCGGATCCAATATCACGAGTTGTAACTCGTAAGACATTGACACTTCCTATTTAATTATCCGGTATTCTACCAAACCGATGACTCTGGGTGATAAAATATATATGGTTTTCTTAATGGAAAGGAATTCACACAAAGTGTTAAGGAGATTATATTGAATTTACACCACCCGAGTCACAGATTATTATGTGTTGAATTCCATATTTATTGATTTAGCACTCATAAATATTCGTAACGCACTCAATTGCGGTGTTTGTTTTTAGTGCTATTAATTCTATATAACGTGTCAAGGAAACTATTAACACTAAGAAGTGTTTTATTCCCTCTGTCAGACTCGTAATTCTGTTTAATAATTCTACGTATACTCTTTCAAGGAAGTTGATTTTGTTTGGCACAGGATAGGCCCTTAACTGACAGGTGTCTTAGTGTGTCCCCTTGTTTTCATGACACGTGTTACAATCAGTTATGTGCTTTTTATATCTGTAAGCATTGTAGGCCAGTAAAACATGGATTTGGCTTTCTGTGACATAGTAGGGAACCCTGGATGACGGAATGCAACCAAGTTATGACGATGGTATGAAAGAGATTATACTAATACCTGGTCGTTAGTCATCCGCTGTGTTCTTCGGGTTTTCCTCGTCACAGACCTACATATAATATTACATTTGATTACATTATTCTGATACACATACTTTAAATATACTTTTGCTTTAGGGTTTCTGCTCGAAGTGTTTATTGTTTTTGCCTAGCCACTGACCCTGTTTCCGTTTCGAAGTGTTTATTGTTTGGTGTTTATTGTTTTGCTTATCGCTGTTGACACTTGCTTTGTTCAGTTTGTAACAGTTCTGCGCTCCGACCCAGATATTCAATGCTCGCGATCTCTTGGGTTAAGGAATTTTCTTGTTTAGATACGGTTTTAACAATAGGCACGGATGTTTCTATATTATTTAGTCTAATTAATGGTCTTTGCAGTATGGTGCGGCTTGCGGGATAATGCGTCAGCTATGATAATTGCTTTCCCAGGTAGATATCTTATCTTGGCTCCAAAGACCTGAATGATCATTTGTCACCGAGTTCCTTTTGGACTGTGATTAAAGCCTTTGAAAAACTCGGTAAAGGACTCATGTTCAGTAAGGACTTTAATCAGGATAGCCATAGATTATGAACTTAAAATGTACTAGTGTTAAAGATACCTACCTAGCCTTCCTTGCCTATTACTGCATATTTACTTTCAGAGGGCTTAGTTTACATGAATAAAAAGCTATAGGAAAGAACTGTTTATCATATTGCTGAAGTAGTATCCCTCTTACCCCTTGGTCTGAGGCGTCTGTTGCAATATAAAAAAAAAATTCCTTATTTAAATCAGGGATTTTTAAGTTAGGTAAGCTGCATTTTCCGCTTTTAAGATATCGAAACGCCTGTTGATGCTTTTCAGACCATAATAAATCTACGCTCTTCTTCGTAAGATCTGTTAAAGGAGCTGTCATGATTGAAGAGTTACATATTTACATACGATTGTTATACCCACTACAGCGCAAAAGTGCTGCATCCCCCCTTTCACGTTAATTAGGTACCGGAAGTTTATGAATAGCCGACACCTTACTTGGACTACTTTAAGACCTTGACGAGACACATAAAACCTAGATAAACATGTTCGGTTTTTTAAAACTCACATTTAGATATTTTACTCCTGAGATTATTTGTCTTTGTCTCTGTAGCACTAGCTCTAGTTTATGTGAATGTACTTCTAAGGTATTAGAAAAGATTATAAGACCAACCATATAAGCATGTAGGGTATCCCCTAAAAGTCTCCAAACACTATATTATAATTTGGGGCGCAACGTAAGCCGAGGCATACGTAAAAAATTGATAATGTCCCCTGAGTGTGCTGAAAACGGTGTATGAGGTACAATACTTAGGTAATGGTATCATGTACAAAAACTTTTAAGTAAGTCCAAGTTGGTGAAAAAAATTATTCTAAGCTAACAGAGATAAGATGTCGTCGGTACATGGCACTGGAAACTATCGGGGAGTCGTTTCCTTGTTTAAGCGACAGAAATCTACGCAGATACGCCAAGTCCGATCTTTTATGGCATGACGTTTTGAGGGAAAATTATATGGGCTATTTGATTTCCTAATGGCTCCTATTACTAACATATTTCAACTTCGTCATTTATCTCTATTTTGAAATTGCAGTGAGAGTCTATACGAAGGTACGTATATAGCTTTATGTTTGTCCTTAGACCGTATTTTGTGTTAAATTACATCCGTTTTTTCCCAGAGATCACTCGCTAGTGGAGAAACTTCCTGGTATTCAGGTAAAAGATAAAAAAAAAAAAATCTGCTGAATCACCTCTGCTTGAATGACTTTACTGATATTACTTTAGATAGATTATCAGAGAGATTCATCCATGACTGGTTGGGCGTGATTAAAAAATTAGCAACAATAAAAAAAATGCGATATTTATAACTTCCGTATCCACGATATGTATACTTTTAGGGCTTTGTTCGCGGGAAATCGTTATATTTCAGAGTGTCGGGAAGGATTAAAATTTCATTTCCCAGCAAAGTCTTTTTTACACGCACTAAGACATCGAGGGTGCAATGCTTCTCGAGATTTTGCGTGCAAAGTGCGACTGTTGGTGGGCGTTGTGGGAGAATTCTGTTGGGTCATTTGAACAATGTTACGATTTATGAGACAAATGTATAGTTCCTCTATATAAGTTATTATTTGATTAACTGTCTCTTTTTTTTGTTTTTTTCAAACGCGTATTTCAATATGTTTGAAGGTTTATAGGATTTTCATTTGATAAACACGCCTTATTTTGCAGGATGTAAGATAATATTTTGTATACCCCAACCCCCCCTTAGATGAATCTTACAATTACACTAGATACAGATCAATGTTTTTTATAACTATAGAGGTATCTGTAAGCGCTCGCTTATCCGGACTTCTCATTAGGGAAGTTCGAACAACAGACAGTAGTCCGTAAATACAGGATATTACGTTTACTAAGGAATAAACAAGATATTCTAATTTTTACTGCGCGTACAGTCGGGCTTTATCCACCACTACTTATAATAACTTACGTATAAAAAAAACGAAAACCTGCTCTGATTACTTTATACGGTCGTGTGTTTCATAGGAAAAATCCTTTTAATTCAAAAGATATTGGCATGTATAAACCACATCGCTTTTCCCCACTCTGCTAGAGTCGCTTATTGTGTGGAACTTTGCTATGCTTTGAACACTTCGGCAGTTTTTTGACTGACCTTGACCGCTTGACTAGGTGACACAGTCACCGAGTTTGCTTGTTTGATTCTGAACGGGCTACTGTTTCTATTTCTTTTTGTAATAATTAGGATCCTTCTCTTTATTACCATCGGCAACGTATGTGTGTTTTAGCATTATGTTGCTGGTTACGTATAAAGCAATGAATGACGAACTATTAGGAAACTGAGCGATTACTAATAAGACAAGTTATCACTACTGCATTCAATATTAACTGTTTGTACTTCACTCTTTGCTAAAATTTGAAGTAGTGAGGGATCCTGGTCAGCGCATTTAGCCTGATGAAAGTTTTTTATAGGCATGTTATTTCCTGCAAGCCAGCCGTATTTTTAAAGTTAAGTTGAGTCATTGAGGTTCGATATTTTATATAACTCAAAAAACTCAAGGCTAAAACTGCGATCGGGACTTGCAAAGGAGCATTTATTGTCATGACCCGAAATAGTGTTACCTCTAATTTATCTAGATTTGTACGGGTGTTCCACTTGTTTTTGTGTGTTTTCTAATCACTACGGTGCTTAACGACCCTATCCATGCATCTGTATAAATACAGACTTCCACTGCGTAAACGCATATTCACTGTTTAATATGATTTGTTACGTAAGGGATTAATAATCACCCAAAATGATAAAATTAACATAGTATATGATTATGATATTTCAGTAGAACTTCTGGAAACAGACACTCAAAAAAAAGATAAAAACTCGCAGTAGCGAAATCTCAATGATGTTGATAATTTCTGTAAAAAAGTAAGATTAAGAATGTGTTCTCGTAACTTCAGCCACAGGAATAACGAAATTCGACCTGCAAAGGAAACACTCAAAGTTACTCCAAATGGAATAAAAATTGTACTTAGCTTGCTTTTGTGGGAAGTCACGGTGTTCCGATAACGACACACGGCCTTGGTCCTCCTTCTCTATTTAGCGGATGACCTGGTTTGGCTTCAGTTTCCCCCGTGTGCATTGTTTCGATGATTCGAGCCCTTGAAGATTCCGATGCTGCAGACGCGTTCGGTTTGTTTCTTGCAGTGCCGGAAACGCTCACTAACGATGTTTTCTTTGAATGATTCTAATGAGAGACGAAAGCTTCCGTTGCCGTAGGAATAGGACACGTTGTTTTTGTTTCTTGAAGTTATTCACTAAACGATGATACTAAGTTGCTTGACGAATCTTGTTGTTTTCTGAAGTCGACTCACTAACGATGATACTAGGTTGCTTGAAGAATCTGCTGCTTCCGTCGTCGTGACTTCTTATGATACATGATTTATTATTCTGGTTTTTTCTCGTAGGACGTTGTAGAGTTCTTCTGGTCCGCTGGCCACCAATATTAGGCTTTGTGCCTTGTATGATAAGGCGCCCTATGAGGTAATGTTAGACTAGCGATAATCTTACGCTAAGTCGGTTGTATTGCACTTCCATCTTCAATGGAGTGTCTGGGGGTTTGTAGATCACTTACGAAGTCGGTATTATCTTGTTGGTTGTTACGACGATGTGTTAAACTCATGTTGGTTCGGTGAGGAGGTTCTTGTAGAAAACACTAAGTAGTAAAAAAATTATATATTCTTCTGAAGTTTTACATGGTGAAGATCAGGTATGATTGTATAAGTCTTCTAATAACGATAGCTTGATCGCTTCTGCCAATGATGATGGCTAATCTACCTCCTACATGATAAAGCTTAGGTAAAGAGGTACAGGTCTTCTAATGACGATAGCTAACTCTGTTCTGCCTGTCTACCATCTCTGTTACAAGTATGAACGGAACAGACAGTAGTTCGAACATAGAAACATACATACAAATGACATAGTTTCATACGAACACACAATCAAAATGAGACACGCTACAGATCACGTAGGCGGTAGTTGTCTCAAGCAGGGAGCTTGGACTAATGTTTATAAACAATTGAATGACTACAGGTGACGGCATGTTATCTTAGCCTACATACTTATGGTATACGTCATCTTTAGCGTCTCTAGTCTGATCACATTCCTGCAAGCAATCTGGTTGACCTCTTTAGTTTTAGACTTTTATATATATGGACTAACATTCCATATTTTTATTAAGTAAACACTTACATATATATATATAAATCACCATCTTAATAATAACACCACTCTGGTGATAAAAATATTACTTCCATTTAATTAATAACCACACCACCATATTCCCTCTTGCTTCACCAATAACCACATGTGGAATAAAACAAGTCACCAAAAAATATTATATCTCCAAGCAGGATAATAAAAAAATGTTACTCCATCTCCAAAAAAATGCACTCAAAGCATCAAGCTGACACACTAAAACAATATTGTCCCATGTCTCCTCAAAAATGTCTCTATTTGCAACAAAGATGGCTGCAAAATAATTGAACTAAACATAGCTCTCACCACCATAGGCCTAAACTGTTGAAATTATATTTCCAAAAAAATAAAATACCAAATGGCCCAAAATATTATATCTCAAATTATATCTCCAATTCTCCAAGAAAATAACTCAATATTATAGTAAAAAACTATAAACTCTCTGTTTAGCATAACTGCTAAGAAAGGGCAAAAACTCGGCAAATAAAATTGTCCAGGAAATTCCAGAAAAAATCACCAATGTGCCACAACTCATTATAACAACTCCAAATTCAGTGTCTAAGCAAAGACTTCTCCATATGCACTACGGCATAGACCACTAGAAACTTAACCAAGTTTCCTATCTCTGGCAAAATTGTCACAAATACAGCAAAGGTATTGTGCAAGAAACCCACAACTTCTGGAACACAAATATCCAGAAAGAAAAATGTAGTGCTATTTCATATGCATTCAAAAAAAAAAATGCAAAAATTCTCCCATAAATCTCTCTGCAGCATCAAACAGCTGAAATTATAAACACATTCCCGCACAATGACTCCAAGTCACGAACTGAGATATTAAAAAAAAATAAAAATTCACACAAACTGGAGAGAAATATAAATTCAAATTCACCCATGATAAAAAAACTTACGTCAGCAATGGCTAACTTCCAAAAAAGGGAAAAAGAAAAATCAACAGCACTGTTAACTATCCCCGTGACTCACATAGATGTCAAGCAATTTTCTGCTTAACTCATAAAAAAAAGGAAAACTAAAAAAAGTGTCGTTAGTACCTCCCAAATCCAAAAAAAAACACCACCCTTGATAGCATTACAACACCCATGATAGTATATAAAAAAAATCACCATTATTAGTATAACAAGCATCACCAATGTTAATGCTTGCCCATTCACCAAACATTCAGCACAAAATTCACCAGAAGTTCAGCAAATTTCAGCACAATTCACCAAAAATTCAGCCAGATTCATCACCCATGAACCACTGACATATTCTCCAAAGTCATGGAAACTCAATAAATAATTAACCCCAAAACTTCTCCCATAATTCATTGTAATAATTCTCCATAATATAATTCTCTGTAATAATTATAAAATCATCTCCCATAAAATATCTCAAATAATGATAATTCTACTTAAGTACCTCTCCCGTAAAATATCTCAAGTCATGACAATAATAATAATTCTCCATAGTAATAATTCTCCAGCAAATATCTCAAGTGAGGGCATTAATATTGCCATTCCCCAATATTTATCATATTGCCACACCAAAACTCAACACCACTTCCCCAGTATACACCAAATACAACATGAGGCACCCATCCACCACCAATGGCGACACCACCTGACAACATCAGTCAGCAATCATCATCAGTCAGCACCACCAGGCATCACCATTCACCACCACTCGGCAATGACCATCACTCAGCACCATTTTAAAGTAATCTCCCCCACACCAATCAAACCTCTATTAAAAAAATAATCACTGTGTCCCCATTTATAATTATGCCTTCCAAAGCATAAGGAAAACTTACACCACATCCATATGCATTTCATTTCCTTTTCTCTTCACTCAAGAGAAAGAAAATCTCTTTCTAAAAAAAACTTTACGGGCATCTCACATCATCAACCAATCATTATAAGCTGATGTCCTTTGGCATTGGAAATTTCCTTATCCAAGGGCAAACTCGTCCCCGATGCCCCGACACACACACACACACACACACACACACACACACACACACACAGTTCACCCCCCACTAAAAAAAAAAAAAAAAAAAAAGAGAGAGAGAGAGAGAGAGAGCTTCATCCTCCCGGTCAAGCAATGCCCCCCAACGCAGACCACTACTCGCCTTCCCCTTGCAATACCCCTCTGGGTCGGTTCAGCAGAAAATGGGCTGAGCGCGTAAGAACAAGTGGGCGCGCTCTGTCTCCAAGAGGCAAAACCACAGTTTTGCATGTATGAAAACCATTCATACACACACGTATGTATTAACACAAAGATGAATGCGTCTCTTCTAAATATGCGCCAATAAAGGAACACATCACTTTCTACTCCTATGGGGAAAAAATGTGGTATCCTAAACCAATCTCACAATTCACAAAATGATTAAAAAAAAACTCCAGGCCTAAAAAAAAAAAAAAAAAAAAAACATTGAAACACTTACCCCTTCACAATGAAAGAAAACCCGGAATCTGTGCAATTATAAACACGCTAACACACACACCATCTGAAAGACTCCACATTACGGGCGAGAAAACACTTGGCAGCACGCACTCAAAAGTCTCACTGATCAACAAACACCTCGAGGTATCTCGCTCTGGGCAAAATGCTGAGCCAAGTTCAATTCTCCCCGCCTCATTACCACAGTTAACGGACGGATATTTCTCATTCCCTCTCACCTAGTAACTGAAATCTAACAATTTTCCACAATCTCACAAAAGGCTTTTTCGTTCGACCACCGCTCGCCAACCACTATTAACAACGGGAGCGTCGCCCCCGCTATTTTCATATTTGGTATGCGTTTAGCCAGAGCGGAAAACGAACTGGTAACACTTTGTCCCTCCTCTCTCTCTCTCTCTCTCTCTCTCTCTCTCTCAAGGCGATCACTGGCAATGGCCTTCTCTCTCTCTCTCCATTCCACCAGGTCATCAAATCAGAGTCGGAGCTACAAAAATATACGTTTATTCAAAGCAAATTACTAATTGAATAATTCAGGTTCTTACAGGATAATTAATAGAATGATAATTCATAGCTCAAGTCTCACAGACAACCCCCCGGTATTTAAATAGTCTTAATCAGTAATTAGTCACACCAATTATCTCTTCTCCAAAACACAGTCCCCTCACTAGGACACTTAATCCCCTCCACTAGATCCGCCTGTTTAAAAGACAGGAGAACACACTAGTGAGCACACACAATAGTAAAGACAAAGCTAAAAGATTAAATGAAATAGAACATCTTTACAAAATGTCAAAAACAGAAACAAGCCATCCCTTTGGCTAAAGCATATTGACTCTTACCCATTACAGCTTGAAACGTCACACACAGAAACAAATATAACTTTCGCAGAGCTATCCCGGCATTCTGCCTTTTCTCCTCGTAGCTGTCTCCATCCTTCTGCCTAGTTACCTTCCGTTAAGAACGAAAGAGGCGCACACATACAGATGAATTCACACTCTTCGGTAACTGGTTGTAGCCAGTTTTCAAAGGCACCTTGAACAAGCCCTCATGGCACTGATATGCTTAGGTAAGGAACTTTACCATTGCACATAACTACAGGACGATCATTGACCTACTTAGGTACATCACGCCACCCAAAAAAAATAGTTATCAGCATGCTTAAACTGTTGCTCGGACTCTGTCTCCATGGGAAGTTAAATATGATAAGTCTGCACATTCCTCCCTTCTTTCAATCTATATATATATATATATATATTTATATATATATATATATATATATATATATATATATATATATATATATATGTTGAAAGGAGGGAGGAATGTATATATATATGTTGAAAGGAGGGAGGAATATATACATATATATCTATATATATATATATATATATATATATAGCTATATATATATATATATATATATATATATATATATATATATATATATATATATATATATATATATATACTATACATATATATATATATATATATATATATATATATAATTATTAGAAAGGTTTTAATAACTTGAAAAAGTTTAAAATTACACACAGGATGGTGGAAACTCCCACACATACACAATGGCACCATTGGATACAAGTGTACTATACAATACTTTCATTTCCTTTAAAAAACCTTTTGGATGGAATTTCCTCTACCTATCCTCTGCCAAAAAACCTTAAAACTCCTCTATCTCATCCTCCGTGAAGAGTTCTTCTGCTGAAGGAAAGCTTAGTTAACTATTTGAGGTTTCGGGGACTAGTGGATCATGCATGTCTTCACCCCCATTAGGCCTAACAAACTTGCTTACAAGCGCCTTTCCACGTGGCCTGTCTCAGTTGCTTTGTCCGGCACGTTCACTATGTAATTGTTTTCATGTAAATTTATTCTATGATATAAAAAAACTGACGAAAACTCTAAATTTGATATGAAATTACAATTTCTTAAAAAGTAATGATAAAAATTCAAAATTCAACATGAAATGAGAGTTTCTAGAAAAGTTTAGATTGAGCAATTCTCTCTCTCTCTCTCTCTCTCTCTCTCTCTCTCAAACACATCTGGTTCTCTGTTAATCACTTTCACTAGTCATTTTCATCAAAACCTATTTCAACAATTGAAAAAATAAATGATCAAATGCCAAAAGTTAGTCAAAACAAGTTAACCTAGAAAAAAATTCTTACTTCGTGTTCAGCAATGATGAATTTCAAGTTGTCGACTGCTGCCAAAATGGACGTTGCTCCTGCCTTGATCTTTAACTTAAGGGTAAGCTTTTTACTTTTGAGGAAATAGTTCTTCCTCTTCGATTTCTAGGCAGATGTATGCATGATGCGGATGATCAGAATACACTTCACAGATCTGAATAATAAGTATGGCGATGATGATGATATTGATCATTCATACACACTGCTATGATGTCACAAATGGTTGAGGCGGAGCCTTCCGTCTTAGCTAATGGCTGAGCAGAAGCCTTCAGAATACACTTCGCAGATCTGAATAATACCTATGGCGATGATGGTGATACTGATCATTCAGAATACACTTCGCAGATCTGAATAATACATATGACAATGGTGATGATACCGATCATTCATACACACTGTGCTATGACGTCACAAATGCGTGAGGCAGAGCCTTCCGTCTTAGCTGATGGGTGAGCAGGAAATCTTTCTCTCGCATTCCCACTTTGAGGAATAATAGTTCTTTTTCATCCAAGCATTCCCCCCACCCCTTCTCTCAGATACCAGCGAACCTCCCCCCACCCACCTAAAATACTTGCAAAGACAATAGATTTGATACAATTTGTGGCGCGTGACTCGCAGACTTTGAACAGCTTCGCAGATACAGAAAATCTATTTTTGAGAACTAGCGACCACATAAAATGGGAATCGCACAATTCAAACACGCATAATTCGGGACCGGACTGTACATTGTTATGACCTGCTCATTCCCTCCTTGAAAACGTAGTCTAACACTCTTATAAATGGCCTTGACTGGAGGGACGAGAGTTATCACAAACAAAAAGTCTACGGCAGAAGGCTGATATTACTGAAAAAGGAGGAATTTACATAAACTCTGGACTTAAGTTTTAAATGAACTATACTTACATTAAGTTACGGTAGGTCCAGGAACTAATGAGGTGGTTGATTGCCGATCCACTGGAAACACTCGGCTGGGAAATGAACCAGACACTGAGATCAGAATTTGCGCAAAATGGGTTATTTTAATGCAAGCCTTATTCCTTAGGGTTCCCAATTTCTCTCACAATCAGCCACAGTGCTTGTTTGCAAAGAGATTGCATTCTAGCATCAGTACTAAGGTGAGGAACACATGGGGAACGTTACACACTACTTGCTCTTGGCTAAAAATATTACAACCCACTCAAGGGGCACGAAATGGCTGGGCATGTACACAGAAAGGACTATTACGTTGCTTGAATTAACTAGAGGATGTTTGGTAGTCTTCTTATCTGCTGATATTTCGGTGCACTATGGAGGTATAAGAACACTTGTGGGATCCACCAGGGGGGGCAAGGGAGCAAAAGGAGTGAAGTGGAGTGCAGAGATTGAGAAAGTCTGAGGAAGTTCTGAGGCAGAGCAGCTGGAGCCTTGTCCTTTTAAAATCTCGCCTGGATAGGCCATTCCTTCATCCAAGGCCCCCAGTAGAGAGTAAATCCAGAGCAGCCAATGGGAGCAAAGAGGAGTTTAGACAGAATGGAGGCTTCCAGTTCAAAGGGCAACTTGCATATAGGCAAGGATGAATGCATCTGGTTATGAAGGGGTCCTACTTTTCCTTGGTTCTGGCTTAAAATTCTGAACACCTCCCCATCTAGAGGACATTTCAACTGTAGATGAGTTGGAATGAAGAAGACAAGCCTGAAACAAGGATAAATGACAAATATAAATTACTGAGCCTTCCATACTCCCTTGAGTGGACTTATAATGTAAACTAGATTAAAGCTCTGCTGATGATAATATTCATGAAGGTTTACTCGACAGGTAGAGAGTTTAAAATAATTTTAGAGAATAAAGTGTGATGTGAATAAAAGGCTAACAACTTGCTATATTCCAATAAAGTAAAATCAAATTTGATTACTCCTAAAATATAATCGTCACACTGAGAATGACTGTTAAAATGAACAGCAAATAATGATTAGATATAACTTAATCTACAGGGTTACTAGTATACTTAATTCTATCACATAATACTGCCAGCTTAATTGTTTAAGGCAACACACTATTAGTTTTCCCTGATGGGGTAATATGACGCATTCAGAGGTGTGTAAATAGCCCTATGATTTCTTAAGTGACTTTATCTCGTAACATGAAGACACCTAATATCAATTTCATCATAGGGAACATTAGTACAAACTAACAAGGATAAAATTAATGAAGTAATTCTCCGTAGAGAGGAAGTAAGATTACACAAAATGTAAGTCTCACCAGACATTGGCAATTTCACAAAATATAGAGACTAGGAAGTAACACTAATTCAGCAATTAAATCAAAACAATGTATAAACAAGCCAGGCAATTTTTGCTGGCTACAATTCTTCCTAGTCGAATGGAATGCTAATTACCTAGAATAGGGCACTGTGCCAATTGTGGCTCTTTTATAATAGTAATTTATGACAAAATACTAATTTATAAGGCCAGAATAGCTGGTGGATGTGGCTCTGCTTAGCCTAAGCAGAGCATACAATGGGAGTAAATGCCTAAAGGCGATGATGACGAGGAAAGGAACCTATGGAAGAGAAGACATATACAGTACAAAACATAGAAAGTTACAGATGGATAAGAAGGAAGTAAAAGTAGCAGAATCTGGCACTCTCCCCTGGATGGAGAGTCAGAATTCTCTATAAGAGGGTGACACTATGCCAGGCACTAGTGTGGAGAGACTATTGACTCTTGTAAGGTTTCTGAAAACCTCGACACCCTTTTGGCCTTCTTCCTTAGACCTCTCCGAGGCCGGTTTGACGTTGCTGTGGGGGCCCTTGAAAGACTCAAGCCCTTTGAAGATGCTGGAGGGGCATCGGCTCCAGCTGCTGCGACAACCGGGGTCTTGGCACTCATCCCCATGCCTAATGCTGCGTGGCTCCGTTCCCCGAGTTCTTCGGCCAAATAGGATTCGGCAGAGTCATTATACTTCGGGATTGGTTAGCTGTTGGCGGAGTAGGAGTGGATGAGGTAACGGTATTCGGGATGGGCTTACCCGTTGGGATGACCGACTCCAGGGCAGTTTGCGAGGCTGCACTGTTGGTGGAGTGTCCGCTGTGATCATGGGTGTCCTGGAGGATTCCTATTGGAATTGGCTCTTTCTTGACTGCCAGCATGGGTAGCGGGGCCATGCCAGCGGAGGGAAGCAACTGGGGCTTAGAGCTCTTGGCTTAGTGAGAGGATTCGAACGTGGCTCACTGTCCATGAGGGACAGAACCTGGAACTACCTGGCACCTTCAAGTGGCACTGGATGTGCAGAGGTAGTTCTTGGAGGCCCATGCAACAGGTCTGGAAATATGTAAGGGCGGGGCCCTGATATGGTACAAAGGTAGACGGAGACTTAAAATCTTGTCCTAGCAGGATGTCATAACTTCCTGGAAAACAGGTTGCTACTATCATGGTACATATCTTTGAACAGTGAAGTTGTGTGACTCTCTGCCGGACAGTACATCTTGACATGGTTGGGGGCTCTTTATCGTGATAAATTAGTGCCTAGCAACCTGAGCTCCATAAGGAATTTTATCCTCTCGAATGATGGATACCTGTGCACCAGTGTCATCGAAAGCTCGGACCTGGTGGGCAGGATAGTGATCTCTGGGAGGTGCGACAAATATGGGGCACTGAGCAGGAGGGCCTAGAGCTGAAGGATTTGTCACTGCCATAGCAATGGCAGAAACAGGAGCTTTCTTGGGACATCCCACCCAGGCAGCAGTGTGGCCATGCACTTTACATGAGTCACAGACACTCTTGCTAAAATCAGGCCTGGGCCTGTTGTTTCTGTTCCAGTGGCTGTTATTCTTGTTATTAGGATGATGGGGTAGTCCATTCTGAGGAGTAGCGGCAGCTTGCTGAGGAGGATCCACCTTTGAGAGGCACTGCTTTGTGGTGTGACCTGGTTTATTGCAATGCCCACTCACAGGTTTCCGTGGAGGAATATTGGGGTGCTGGGTAGGCTGAGAGGTGGCAGCAGGAGTGAGAGGGAGAGCAGGATGTATTTTCTTCTTGAAAGAACTGCAGTGGATGATGGGTGTCACAGGCGTCCGCCCATTTACAGCACTCCAAAATAGTTTTATGAGCCTTGTCCACTAAGTGGGTTGCAAAATCAGGGGGAGCATAGGACAGGAAGTTCTCTAATTTAAAGAGTTCTAAGACCTCCTCAACAGATGCTGCGTTAGAGGCCTTCATCCACTATGGAGTGCCGGTGTCTTCTTGGCTACCCACTATGTCCATGTTTGGTTGACTGCCTTGGGCATGGTCCTCCATTTCTTCCTCCACCGTTCTGGGTGTAACTCATAAACCCCAAGGATTGCCTCTCGGACGAGGGCGAGATCTTGTCATTCATTCAGGGGAATGGCCTTGAGTGCAATCCGCCCTTTGCTAGCGAGACGCTTATCAAGGAGGAGGGCTACTTCCTGAGGGGTTGGATATAAGTTCTCGAACACCTGCTCGACATGATCGAGCCAAGTGTCGGGTCCGCTATCATCCCAAGTCCTTATGAGGGCGCCCATGCTGTGGAAGTGAGTGTGAAGGAGGGGGCGTGGCACTCAGGGGTCAGAGTGGCACTCTGGACTTCCATAGCGAGTTGATGTGCTATTTCTTTCTCCTTTTTGGCTGTTTGGAATACTCTTTCAGCTGCTTCTCTTTTCTCTTATGCTTCCCTCTCGGCTGCTTCTGTTTCCTCTTGTGCTTCTCTCCTTCTCCCTTTTGGCTCCCTGGTCGGCTCTCTCTGCGGCTTCTTGCATTTTATCGTTCACCCAATTTATCAGTTTTGCACCCTCCAGCCCCATAACTCTTCCGGCTTTGGTGAAGGCCCTGACCTCGTCCAATGCTGCATTACTGGCCATCTTCTCAGCGGTAAAATGCAAGTAGCCTAGCCTGAGAATAATAGGATGGAAGGCAGTTGTAAAACTGCAAATGTTGCCAGGGGTATGCAGAATATTCAATGCTATACCAGGGAAATAACAAGGATCCCTATGGCTGGAATATCTGCAGAAGCAGACGAAATGACAGCCAAAAGGCTGAAAATGTCCTCCACATTGTGTGGAAATCTCACGCAGGTGATGTGGGAAATAAAAAACAAAATTGTAAATGCCTCACGCAATTAGCGTAGGAATGGTATTCTAATTAGACCGAATGAAATCCACTCTGGTTCGGAAAACTCACGCAGGCGACACGGAAATAATAGTAAACAAATTGTAAGCGCGTATTGCAGGTGCGGAAATTCACACAAATGTTGTTGTAAATAAAGTTAGACCCGGTAAATAACAGCGCAATTATGCTGTAATGGTCATGTAGATTAATACTATGTATGGGCGGAAATACTCAATGCCGATACTTAGCATGATGGCCATAAAATCCCTGTAAATACAGTTACTACTGGCGCATAGCGTGGCAGAAAACTCATGCTGTAAAATCTCTGTAATTTACAGTTCGGCAGAAGACTCGGTGCCGATTATGGATTTAACAATACATTTCGTAAACACGGAAACCTCAATGTGAGTATTGGCTTTTAAATAGAAAAAAGGAATCTTGTCAAAAATTCATAGAAAACTCAACATGAAAAGCCGTGATGTTGCAAATGAACTTTATAAATTCGGAAACCTCAACACGAGTACTGGTTTGTGAATAAAAAAAAAGGCATCTTGCCACGAATTCACGGAAAAGTCATGGTGTAGCAAATGAATTTTGTAAATGCAGAAACCTCAATGCGAGTACTGGTTTGTAAATAGAAAAAAAAAAACAAAAAAAAAAAGAATCTTGCCACGAATTCACGGAAAACTCAACGTGAAAAGTCGTGGCATCGCAAATGAACTTAGTAAATGTGGAAACCTCAACACGAGTACGGCTTTGTAATGGGATCTGTAAACGCCAATTCAATTGGGTCGTAAATAACAAATAAATAAAGGATTTGGTACCACGCATTCATGGAAAACTCAACGTGAAAAAACGTGGTCCATGCAGTTGATAAAATGGGGTCTTTTTCTTTTATTGCCTCAAGGATGAAGACGAAAAGGGGATACATTTTTTTTCTTTTTTTACCAATGCAGATCCTTGGTCCACCTAGCTATGCTCAGAATTCGTATTTTTATACTAGTTTCTTAAGTACCAAAGGGAAGAGGAAGAACCAGAATGAAAATTCTCTCACTGCTGCATAATTAAAGACTCTACACAACTCCCTACATACCCTTTTTACCCTAGCTGTCTGTTGAGAACCTAAGACCTCCCAATTCTGCCAATTTAAATCCCCGGAGAATTTGGCCTTCACATGGGTCGGCTAGACAGAAGGGGCTTTTCAAGGCCGCGTTATTGGAAGTTAGGGAAAGGAAAAACCATGTGCCCTTAGTGGAAAGCAATAAGTATTTACTATTACCATTTCTCTGCACAGAAAAAAATGCTTACTTTTTAGTTTCCTTATTCTAATGTTAAATGAATTTACGCTAACACTTCTTTTTAGTTATTTACTCTTCTGTTCTTTTATTCATAAACGGGGCAATGGATAGAGCTCAATTAGACACGTGGCCAGGGATTTAAATTCTGCTATCCTGTCTAAACCTGTGAGCAACAGAGAGAGAGAGAGAGAGAGAGAGAGAGAGAGAGAGAGAGAGAGAGAGAGAGAGAGAGGGGGGGGGGGGAGATAATGCGCTTCAGGCACAATGAACAGCGAGCTGATTCACGTTAAAAATCCTAACAACGAAATCTCTTTACAACATGGGATTTAACGATTTACACTTGGAATTCACGAAATATGGTGCTTATTTCTGTTTTGAATTTACTCCCTAAATACCTATATACTTTTGCTATAATGTCAGTCAGATTGTATACACCCCTAACTAGAATACCTAGTTCTACACAAATAACTATTAAATAAAATTTATTTTTTTCTGCCTGGTTTGGGGAATTGGGAAACCTTGTTTTTTGCTTGTTCATAAAAATATTAAAAGGAATTCAGAGTCGTTTCTTTCATGGTACCAGTTTAACGATCGCTATAACTGGAAATGAAAATTATTTTTCACACAATATTCTTGAAAACGTAGTCTAACACTCTTAAAAATGGCCTTGACTGGAGGGATGAGAGTTATCACAAACAAAAAGTCTATGGCAGAAGGCCGATGTAACTGAAAAAGGAGGAATATAAACTCTGGACTTTAGTTTTAAATTAACTATATTTACATCAGTTATGGTAGGGCCAAGAACTAATGAGGTAGTTGATTGTCGTTCCACTGGAAACATGTGGCTGGGAAATGAACCAGCCACAAAGATCAGAATTTGCTCAAAACTGATTATTTCAATGCAAGCCTTATTTCAAAGGGTTCCCAATTTCTCCCACAATCAGGCACAGTGTTTGTCTGCAAAGAGATTGCATTCTAGCATCAGTACTATGGCGAGGAACACGTGGGGAACGTTACACACTACTTGCTCTTAGCTAAAAATATTACAACCCACTCAAGGAGCATGAAATGACTTGGCGTTTACACAGAAAGGACTATTACATTCCTTGAATTAACTGGGGATGTTTACTAGCATCACAAAGGAATTAATCACAGCATTGAACCAAAATTGGGGAGTGAGAAGCTGAACAAAGAAGGGAGGAAATTCGCCTTGGAAAAATGGAAATGAAATACAGACAAGAGACAAAATGATTCCCTGACTGCACTAGAAATTATATCTCACAGTACCTGGAAATCTTGGGTTTGGAAGTCTTCTTATCTTCTATCTGCTGATATTTCTGTGCACTGTGGAGGTACAAGGAGACTTGTGGGATCCCCCAAGGGGGCAGGGGAGCAGAAGGGGTGAAGTGGAGTCTGCAAGGCTTGAAAATGTCTGAGGAAGTTCTGAGGCAGAGTGGCTGGAATCCTTTCCTTTTAAAATCTCACCTGGATAGGCGACTCCTTCATCCAAGGCCCCCTGTGGAGAGTAAATCCAAAGCAGCCAATGGGAGCAAAGAGGGGTTTAGAGGGAATGGAGGCTTCCAGTTCGCAGGGGCAACTTGCATATAGGCCTGGATGAATGAATCTGGTTATAAAGTGGTCTTACTTTTCCTTGGTTGAACAATATATATATATATATATATATATTATATATATATATATAATATATATATATATATATATATATATATATATATATATTATATATATATTATATATATATATAT
>NC_087200.1:152272830-152300330 GCF_015104395.2 Macrobrachium nipponense
CTCCAAAAGGTATGTGGCCATTTCCCTATAATACCCATCTTTATGTATGTTACATAATCACTCATAGAGAGATTCACACTTGATCTTGTCATTTGATTTGCTTCTTTGGCTGCTTTGTCAGCCTCTTCATTTCCTTTGATCCCTACATGAGCAGGGATCCATCATATTTCTACACTTTTCCCAATACTATCTAATTTATGAAGTGATAATTTAATTTGTTGTACAATATTATTTTTTAGTTTGTAACTCTGGATGGATTCTATGGCACTTCTTGAGTCACTAAAAATCACAAAATTATTGAGTGATGTTTCTTTAATTATTTTTATGGCCGAGGCAACTGTGCAAAGCTCCGCTGTGAATATTGAAGCTGTATTAGGTAGAGAGAACTAATATGATTTGTCCTGGGATACTGCAGCTTATCCCACTCCATGTTCCGATTTAGATCCATCTGTGTATATTGCATAATGTGGACCTTCTCGGTTCATATGCTCTATGTATGATGTCTATGGTGTGATGGCGTATATAAGTATTTTTTTGATAAATATTTTAATTGTGTGCAAGTTTTCATTTTATTCATTGTTCAGGGCGGAGGTAATTTTACTATTGGAGGAATTTTGTATATTCACATTTAGTGACTAAAACAATTTTCTAGCTCTAATTGGGAAAGGGGTGGATGATTGTTTATAAATATGTCTCTTAGTTCAAATAATTTTTTTGTTGGAGAATTGCTTGTCCTAATTCTCAGAGCACTCTTCATTATTACCATCTCTCTATGGAGAGAGAGAGGTAGTTCACTACATTCAACCTGTAAAGAAGAGGTTGGTGATGATTTAAAGGCTCCTGAACATATTCTAAGACCCTCATTATGAACTGGGTCCATATATTTCGCTACCATAATCAATGATAGACAGGACTGTTGCTTTACACAGTAATGTAAGGGTTTGTCTATCGGCTCCCCAAGTAGTGTTTGATAATTTTATAATTAGATTTAATGCTTTTTTACATTTTGATTTCAAGTATGTTATGTGGGGTTTCCAGTTTAAGTGAGTATCAAACACTTAACCTAAAATTATTCTAGTTTGTCTAATTGGTATAGTATGATTTCTGATTTTTAAATCTATTACTTCACCATTCATCCACCTTTCATCTTTATAAAACACTACTGCTTGAGTCTTATGTATGGATAACTTAAATCCTACAGATGAGGTCCATTCATTTATTTTTATTATACTTTTATTAATGAGGAGTTCTGCATGTTTAATACGAGAGGCTGAATAATATATGGCAAAATCATCCATGTATAGGTTGCTTTTAATTCCAGAAGGTAGATATTTATTAATATCATTAATTGCTAGGGTAAACAGTGTGCCACTAAGGACACTTCCCTGTGGAACACCATTTTCAAGTGGAAATGTTCTGGAAAATACTTGGATGAACCTAGGTGAATGTACGCAGATGTTATTTTGTAGAGTTTTTAATATAGGGTACCTCCATGTAGTATCATAAGCCTTTTCAATGTCAATAAAGACTGCTACCGTTATTAGTTTTCGCTCAAATCCTCTACGTATATGATCTTCGAGGTTAGAAAGAGAATCTAACGTAGATCTGTTGCACTGTGGCCCAAATTGAATGGGAGTCAAGATTTTCTTTTCTTGAATGTGCCATGTTAATCGAGCATTTACCATTTTTTCTAATATTTTGCATAAGCAACTTGTTAGAGAAATTGGTCTGTAGTTATTTGCATTACTTGGATGTTTTCCAGGTTTGGGGATAAGAATTACTATTGCTTTATGCAATTCATCGGAAATAAATTTCTAAGCCATAAATGACTAAAAAATTGCAACAAGTATGTCTTCGCCAGAGGTACTAAGTGGCAGATCATCTCAAAACAAATATTGTCACCTCCAGGAGCAGATTTATTGCTGTTTGTGAGAGCATATTCCAACTCTTCCATATTAAATTTTCTATTATATATATGTCTTCTATTTCTTCGAAATTTATTGTTATTAGTTCTATATTATTTTTCTTTGTGCGGAAGTGGTCATCTAAATTTCTATCACTACTTACATTAGCTAAGTTTTCTCCTGTTATATTACTTATTTCTTTTTGATCGAGTATTCTTTTTCCATCTTTTAATATGGCATGTCTGGGTGGTTTCACATGGGTACCATTTATTTTTCTGAATTTTTCCCTTATTTTTTGTATGGGAGTATTATTAGAGAGATCTGATACATATTTCCTCCAAGAAATTATTCATCCTTGAATTACTTCCTTTTTAAATTTTGCAGATATTTTGTTGTATAGAGGCTTTAACACATCAATTTCTAGCAACAATATAGTCATTTTTTGTAAAGCACCTTTTAATATTGGTAATGTTTTATTTGTTTTACTGAACTTTCTATTCAAATTATCCAATTGTCTACCTATTGAGTGTTTTATATTTATTAATCATGTTAGCTTATCGGACCACCATGGAACTTTGTGTTTTGTTGGATGGGGTTTAGAGTTTGGTGTTGCTTTATCAGCAGCATTTTTGATGAAATTAACAAGAAACTTATTAGCTTCATTATGGTCTTTTAGATATTCAAATGGTGGTATACTTCTAGTATATGCTTTATAAATGTTATAGTGAGGAACATGTTTTGCTGGATTATTTGTAAAAAGGAAATTAATATTGGGAAATGATCACTGGTGTACAAGTCATCAATTGTGTTCCAATCTAACCTGTCAACTATAGTTGTTGAACATAGAGTTAAGTTTACAGAAGAAAATGTTCCATTTGTTTTTTAATAATATGTGCTAACTTCATCATCATTTATTCTACACATGTCATGTGAATCTATAAGTTCTTCTACTTTACTTCCTGCTCTATTTGAGTTTGAACAGTTACAATCCCATATTGGGTTGTGAGCATTAAAATCCCCTATTATTAATATAGGTTCTTTGGCATTTTTAATTATTTCTCCAAGTTTATCAATATCGTAATTTTTATTTGGTTGGTTGTATAAATTATAAATGATATAATTATCGTTTTTAATTCGAATTTTAATACCTGATATTTGGAGGTCAGCAATGTTTACAGGTACTTTGTCATAACATACTTTGTTATGTACATAAATGGCTTTACCTAAATTTCCTTCTTCTTCCTGTGATGTTGATATTAAGGTATATTAACTATTGTTGGTATTGTATTATTGACATGTTGTAAACATAATATCATTGGTTCATATTCCTTTAATAACCTTTGTACTTCTCCTAGGTGTAATCTGGTCTGTAGACCATTACGTTCCATTGTATAGTATAACTATTGAAAATATTGTTATAGTGGTTGTGTTTTGTTTTCTTTTTTGTATTATTATCAACTTCAATTTTTTTATAAAATTTTATCTACTACATTCAGTTGTTTATCTTTATAATATTTTAAGTGTTCAATACACATACATCCTTTTTCATGGGTGTTTAAATCGGTAGCCTCTTTCTTTCTATATTTCATAAAATTTCTTTTAATGTTTGTTATTATTGCACAATGCAAAGAAGCAATCATTGCAGCCACATGTGTTGTCATGTATATCTACTGCTTTATTTGTTCTTGTTGTACCGATTATTGGTGATGGAGTATAATCTCATCACCCTTGACATAAGTCACCATCATCCATGGTATGGTTCTCCTCCACTTCTTTGGTGTTTTGGATCTCTGCATCTATAGGTTTTATTATTATTTTAGGAGATAAAGGTATGTTCTCATTTTGTGTTTGTTCTTTCTTCATATCTTTGGTCTTTGGTTTGACCGATGTTTCTCTAATTATAGTTGGTTTCTTTGTTTTGGGTGGTGTTCTCTCTAAGGGTCTTTTTTTTTTCTTTAATTTCCGTTACATCACAACTTCCTCCTTCCACCACTGTGGTAGTATCTTCTTGTGCTTCTATATGAATTAACACTTCAAATGAATTTTATAGAATATTATCCTGATTGTTTACTATCTTGGTTTTATCCTGTATATTACTGACTTCTTGAGACCTACTTTGCTGCATCTAGTTACTTCTATCTATATGTTTTTGCGTTTCATTACTGGTTCCTGTTATACAAGAATATGTACGTTTCTTGGCAGGATCTTGAATTCCTCTCACTTTCAATTCTAATTTAGCCTCTGTTATAGACATTCCTGTTCTTTCTTTCAACACTTTCAATTCCGTGTTGTATGTGTAATGCATGCATTCTTTGGATCTTGCATGATGATTCTGATCACAGTTTACACACTTAAGTTCACCACACTTCCATTGTGTGGTGTGTTCTGTAGATCCACAGTAAGTGCATACCGGTTCATTCCTGCAATTTCTCTTTGTGTGTCCATACTTACTGCAATTTTGACACTGCAGTGCCTTCGGAATATAGGGTCTTAACTCTCTATTTTGACCTAAAATTTTTATTTTTTGAGGAAGATCTGAACTTTCAAATTTTATTTTTGCTATTTTTACTACTTGTTTACTGCCTCTTTTACTTGTCATATCATACACCTCGCAATCCTCAACCTTGGGGTATCTCTTTTTGAGAGAGTCTAAAATCTTATGAATTGCTTCGTCGTTATTGTCAGAAAGTACAATGGTCCCTGAATGCTGTTCATATTATCATGCTTTTCCACTTTATCATTAATGGTATCTATAATTCTTAAACACAAATAGTCTTCTGACTGTCTTTTTCTTGTGGCTTCTATAAGCCAAGTCTTCTCTTTTATTTTTCTGAACAACATTTCTGCTGTTAGATATCTATTTAGTAAAAAAATGTCTAATTTCAAGGCTGAAATATTTTGTCCAGCTTCCATGGTTAGAAACCTTGACCAACTTCCACTCCCAAAGAGGGAGTCAAAGTGAGACAAGGTTGGGTCATGACGGTGTTGAGGTTTCCTAGGTTTAGTATATGGTATTAACGTTTTAATACCAACCTGGTCTTTGTGAGCTGAGCTTCCTTTAGAATGGTCCAAATCTGTGCCAGAAGTCGTGGGGATATTTTTTAATTTTCCATATAATAAAAGTGTAAATTTCGTCCAGGATGAGGTCCCTCTCACCAGGAAGGCCCAACTAGGGGAGAAGCAATACTGTTACACAGTGGTAACTGCTCTGGGACATTCACCTGGATATACGCCAGCCTTAAGGGTCGTCAGTCCCATAAGATCGGACCCAGCACTGCAGGCATAGCTTGACATAAAAATTTCCCCTCGCTCAACCACATCAGGTACTCTAGTTTTATGGGTGGAGTGGCATGCCGTCCAACTCCACCCTCCATCAAGTTAGAAGAGCGGTCAATTCAATACTCCAAAACCACGCTAAGGTCGTTAACAAAAGAAGAAGGAGGGAAGGGGGAAAATCTAGAGGAGGAGTACAGTGGATCCCAAAGCCCCCACACCTCGTCAAAGAGTTGGGATCAAGGGGTATCAATGCCAGATAATGCTTATCCCATTAGCGAATAGTTTAGTGTTCACTATCCTCAATAGATGCCGTTGTGCTTTGTTTACGTTTTGGTGGCGGCATTCAAATGCCCCCTGATCGCTGAAATTCATACATTATTTTTCATCTCACTACCTCTACAATAAATATAAATGACAAAGAAACTGATAGCGATAATCATGAAATATCAAATTTTGAATGTGAAAGTCATTGCTAAATAATGTGCAGATTCTTAGAAAATTTTAGTATTGTATTGACTTACTAGTAGGCTAACTCGGGAATGTTGGCTAAATGTGTTATACAAAGTATACTATTTTTAAGAAAATTACACATTATGAAGTTAAAATATATGAGTAATAAAATGATAAAAAGCCTTGTTAAAACTTTGATAAGTAGTAGGCTATGTAGGAAACTAGTTCTGTGTATAATAACGCGTTTAACGACGTGATCGCTGGAACAGAAGAACCCCGTCGTTAAACAAGGACTACCTGTATGTATGTATGTGTGCATATATATATATATATATATATATATATATATATATATATATATATATATATATATGATATATATATATATATATATATACAATATATATATATATATATACATATATATATACATATATATATATATTACATATATATGTATATATATACATACATATAATATATATATATATATATATATATATATATATATATATATATATATATATATATATATATGTATATATATATGTAGTATATACATACACACACATACATTATATATATATATATATATATATATATATATATATATATATATATATATATATATATATATATTAGATCATCCTATTAACTGGCGTCAAGAAAGAGCCTTAATCCCATGTAATGACACAGTTAAGAATCTTGTTTCATCAAGTTAAAATTAAATGTTCTAAATTAAAGTCTTGGTTTATTTAAACTCGATGCCTTCATAATGAAAAAATTAGTAGATAAATATAAGCAACAAAATTAATATATTCAGTTTTTACATGTTTTGGACTACAGATACTTTGTAGTTTCTGTTTGGGTTAAATCTATGTTTAGGTTTGTGACCATGTGATATCCGATAATCCTGGATTATCTCTTTAACTTTTACCCTTTTGACAATTAACCATCTGGTATCTTTGATCTAGTTGTTTACCTGATAAGTTTCTCTCCAATTGTATTTCATTCGTTCCTTGACAATGTCTTAGTAAAGACGAAAGCGCTTGGATTTCTGACTATCATTTTCCTGCCTGGTATTTGCTTATTTATATATTATATAAATAATATATTATTAATATATAATATTATTAATATATAAATAATTATATATCATATATATATATTTTATAATATAATAATATAATAATAATAATAATATAATAAAATAATAACACAACCACAAGGGGACCAGTGGGGGCACCTTCTCCTGTATAGGTGCATCAACCAGTGTGGCGAGGCTGTATCACGGTGAGGTACTCAGGCACAGAAGGCGGCAAGAGCACACTCCACCTATGCAGGCAAGCTGCCTGTGGTTGGAGGTCTACAGATGATGAGGCTCTCACCTCATCTTTTCCATCTCCTACTTTTATAGTCGTAAATCTATCACAGGCAGAATCTACCTGATCTAATGCAGTTGGAACAGGTAAGAAACCCCCAAGAAGGGAAGGACTCCCTCAGGCTCTCCCCCATGTACTCCAAATAAATTTGTTGCGGTACATAACAGAATATAGTGTGCTTAGCTCAAGTGAAGCGCAAGTACTTCAGTGGAACCTAAAAACAAAGGAAAAATTATGGTTCAAATTGCAACAGATGAAATAAAAATCGCAAGGGTAATTACATAAAATCATCTATTTCTAGACCACCCAAAGAAGAAAAAAAAGAAAGGTTTTCAAGTCTAATTTATAAGGGTTTTATTTAACATCCAACAATGGAACGGTAGAGGATTGCGTTCTCGTGCTGAAAATCTCAAGGTTCTCCTAAGAGAAACTAATTCTGGTGTAATTTGCTTGCAAGAAACTCAGTTAGGTCCAGAGAAGTTCAATCCTGGACTTCATTATGAGATAATCTCTACTCCTCCAATGGGTGATCAAGCACATGGAGGAGCTGCTATTACTATAAGCAAATCACTGGAATGCTCGCCTGCAGCCCTCAATACAAATTTACAGGCTGACACTCTTAAGATCATATTAGGCAAGCAGATTACTGTGTTCCACCTAGCTGCCTCCCATATCTAACTTCTCAAATGCTGACATCCAATCACTAATTGAGAAACTGCTCCACCCTAACCTATTTTTATTCTTGGTGATTTTAATGCCCATAATCCGTTACGGGGAGGACATATGAGAGTAAAATTATAGAAGATGAAGACATTATTAACAATAATTATACTAGTATTGTGCTTTTAAATGATGGTACTATGACTTACCATCATATATTTTTTAATTCTTACTCGACTATTGATCTGAGTATCTGCAATAGTTTTAGATTTTACTTGAACAGTAAATGAATTTTTAAATCGCAGTGATCACTAACCCACTTTTAAAGTATGCCGGAAATACCCCTACGGAAAAGCCACATAAATGGAAGCCATTAGAAGCTGACTGGAAAAAGTATAAGAAGAAATCCAACTAGATGAACTATTTGAATCTTCCAGTAACCACATAAAATCATATGATTATTGGACAAACACTGTTTTAGCCAGTGCAGTATCCTTTGTTACAAAAACTACTGGCAAGCCAAGGATAACAACTGTTCCATGGCGGGGAAAAGAGTGCCATCTTCAGAAAAATGACCAGGAGATGTTACAAGAAGTACAAATCAAACATATCAACCAGCTACTCTAAAATACCATCGAGGTTTGCATGGTAAAAAGTACAAAACTTGAAGAGAAATTTGTGCCACCCAAAGCTCCCTCGTTAAGAGTAGGAAATTTAAAAACCCTTCAGATGTAGCTGAATCATTGGCTCAACATTTCTCCAATATTTCTAGCCCTAATAAGTATTCTAGTGAATTCTTAAGAATCAGGAACACTCAGGTTAATCTGAATCTACCTGCTGATAACTGGGAGATACACAATGCAAGATTTTCTCTTCAAGAAGTACGTGAAACAGTCTCTTTAACGGATGACACTTATCCTGGTGGAGATGCTATTTTATATATAATGCTTAAGAAGTTAACTGAAGAGGCCAAATGCTACCTTCTTAAGATCATCACCAAGATTTGGGAAACGGATTATGCCGAGATCCTGGAAAATTTCCGTCGCAATCCTAGTTCAAAAACCAAATAAAGATACCTAACAAACTACAAGTTATAGACCCATAATACTAATAAGCTGTGTTCAGTAAAAAATAGATCAATCCTCGACCCACCTATCTGACTCAAAAATAGATTAACCCTCGACCCACTTATGAGAGACTCCAGTTCAGCAGGGTTTTGTCAATCTGTCAGACAATAGGGGTCTTCTTCGATTTGGGAAAAACCTATGATACTACCTGGCGCGATGGAATTCTTAAACAACTTCAGAAAATGGGTATTAAGGGCAACTTAATTAGGTTCATCCATTCCTTCTTATCCGTGAGATTTATAAAATCTAAGATTATGGAACCTCCTACCTTCCCCCTTTAGACAAGAGAAAGGTGTTCCACAAGGGAGTGTTCTCAGTGTGAACCCTCTTTGCTGTTGCCATAAATAGGTACCACCTTGGATGCAGTTCCAGGCCCTGTTCGAGCTTCACTGTTTGTGGACGATTTAGCCATTTAGTGCACCACTTACGATGCTCTATCTGCAATACCGATATCTACAGAAAGCTACAGATTGTCTCCAAATGGTCCAAGCTACATGGGTTTCAATTCCCAGCCATTAAGTGTTGCTGTCCGCTTTTCAAGGAACAGACTCGAGGGATCTATTTTGCCATATGCTGACGATGTTAAGCTTTTGAAATGACCTTTGACTAAAAACTCATTAGGGCCAAAAATACTGGTAACCTTATATGTAAAATAAAAACAACTTTTACTCTTTTGAAAATAGTCTCTAGACACGTGTGAGGGAGCTGACAAGAAATCTTTATTAAGCCTTTATGATGCACTTTGTAGATCAAAACTAGATTATGGGTGTCAAATTTATTTTTCAGCGAGTAAAAATTAAACTTACTGGCAATATTGTCCATAACATGGGATTACGAAAATCCTTCAAATAAGGTCATTCGCCAATTTGACAACGGAAAATCTAAACCAAGGTCATCTATTCCTTTCAAGGTAAGGCTACAGGTAAGGCCACATCAAGAAGTAAATAATGACATTAAAAAATTCTGAGTATTTTACAGTTGGTTGCCTCCAGATTCCCCTCCCCTCATGGCTTAGCCCTAAGGCAAATGTTTGTAAAATAAAAAAAATATTATGAAGAACCTTACTGATGAAATGGTCAAGAATTTATTTTGATTACACGATGTACCACATGATGGTGCATGTAAGATTTATACAGTGTTCTACCGAGAGAGGGAGTTGGTCTAACTGTACGTAATTACAGAAGTTTCTTACGAGGCTTCGGCACTATATACGGCAGAACTTTCTGCCATTAACAGAGCATTTTCTATTCATTGCATCAACAAAAAGACATTTGTAATACATTCGGATTCTAGAAGTGTTTTGGAAATTCTAGTCTCAATTCATCCCATCCTTTGATTCTCAAAGTTCATAAGTGGCATTTCGAATTTCTTGCTTGCACAAATCTATGTCATTCTGCTGGGTTCCTGCTCGTGTGGAGATCAAAGGTCATGGAAAAGCTGATAGAGAAGCACAAAAGGTATGTAATCAAAGATCACTGGATATCCATGAACTGCTATTCGTTGAAATGAAGTCTCCAATCTGAAGCTATGTACGCCGCAAATGGCAGGTGCGGTGGTATCCAAACCTCCTTGCCACAAATAAGAAACCGTAGGCAATTAGATCTTATTTGAATTTTTGGCAGTCTCCATTTCATAGACAGAGGAGGACTGAAATTGTTCTAACAAGACTTCGTATTGGTAATTCCCGGTTGACAGCTTTATTCTTGACGGAAGTGATGTTCCAGTCTGTGTCCGCTGTGGCAGTCTGTTAACAGTTGAGCAGTCTGGCGTCTTGTCCAATATATGGTGCTGACCGCAAGAAATCTGCGTATATTTTTCAAGACGCTGTTGATATTGACAACCTTGTGAGTAGAGGAAAAGACCTCATATAGACTCCACTTTTCTAATCACCCACCCTCCCCCCTCCTGATAAGCTCATGTACGTACGTGAGGCCTAAAAAGGGGTGGGGCAACCCCCAAAAGGGGCGTGGCCACCCTGACCCCATATAGACTCCACTATTCTGGGGGGCGTGGCCACCCTGACCCCATATAGACTCCACTATTCTGGGGGGCATGGCCACCCCTGACCCCAAATGGTCTCCACTTGTCTTACTGGCTCATATACGTAGATGACGTGCAAAAGGGGGCGTGGCCCCCCCGACCCCAAATAGACTCCACTTGTCTTATAAGCTGATATACGTAGATGAGGTGCAAAAGGGGGTGTGGCCACCCTTGACCCCAAATCGACTCCACATTATTGAGGAGCTCATGCACGTCCATGAGGTCCAAAAGGGGTGGGGGCGTGGCCACCTGTGACGTCATGTAACTATACGGGAATAAAACCATCATTTCAACCCCCACCACCGACCCCAAATTGACACCACTTTCCTACCCCCTGTGACATCACGTAACTCTTTGGGAATAAAACCACCATTCCATCCCCCCGACCCCAAATTAACTCCACTTTTCTACCCCCTGTGACGTAACATAACTCTTCGGGAATAAAACCATCCTTTCAAACCCCGACCCCAAATTGACTCCAACTTTCCTACCCCCCTGTGACGTCACATGACTCTACAGGAATAAAACCATCATTTCAACCCCCCCCCCCCCACACCCACCCCAAATTGACTCCACTTTTCTACCTCTGTGACGTCACGTAACTCTTTGGGAATAAAACCATCCTTTCAACCCCTGACCCCAAATTGACTCCACCTTTCCTACCCCCCGTGACATCACGTAACTCTTCGGGAATAAAACCATCCTTTCAACCCCCAACCCAAAATTAGCTCCACTTTTCTACCCCCGTGACGTCACATAACTCTACGGGAATATTATATATGCACATCCAGAATATAGCCTCTATCGACTTCTCTCTCTCTCTCTCTCTCTCTCTCCCTCCCTCTCTCTCTCTCTCTTAGCCGTTACATTTTGTTTATATTTACACAGATTTGGCGGCTGATTTCAACCTCACGTGAGACATATATTTATCAATTTGATATCTCCCCCAATAACCGACAGGGATGACGCACACACACGAGCTGACTCCACACTCACGTGAGACATATATTTATCAGTCTTAATCTCCATTTTCCCATGCCAAACTATACCCAATGACACAGTACCACATTTCAATTTTGTTTATTTATAAGTATAATATCGAGTTTGAAAGAAGTTAAATGAAAAATCAAATGACAGACAGAATTGTTATTTTATATTTGTAACCAATGCTAAATACAGGGGAATGAATTAATATCCCATACAAATACATACAATTGAAAATAACTGTACAAACACGTCAAAAACAATACTTCATCGAAACACACGGCCACACCACAAGCATAGTATATACCACATACGTCTTCCCCAACGGCTTCTCGACCGTGTATCAAAGACAACGTTTCATCTAATACCTCAAAGCTTTTAAATTTAGCTAAAAGTTTTTTATATATAAATCTTCCACGCAACTTTCCTCCAACAGGGATAAATTCTTTTTCATTACAGCCACGCAACATATTTTACCAATTTTGTTCATTTCATCACTGAATGTAGCTAACACAGGTAAATATTGATTCAACCAAGTCGTGTTAACCCGCCCGCTTTGACTGATGCCAGCAGGAAAGATAACATATTTGACATACTCATATGATGATTTAAATAATTCTTCCTTCAATTTCTTGACCGAAGAAAAGAAGTGATTGAATCTCATCTGTTTGCTATCTCTGCCCAAACGATCGGCGTGATCTTCATCTTTGTAATTATCCACGCTCTTTTGCACGTATTCATTATCTTCAATGGGGGCGCCGATACCGTATTGGGTTAATAAGGTAGCTATGGTGGGTAGATCAACTTCTTCGTAGCATTCCCAAGATGTGATATTTTCAGGTCTTTTCACAATGGTGGACCCTTCAATATCCCTATCACGAAGACAGGCATATGATGCACCAGTGCGAGAATATCGAAAACCTGCCAATTCGGCATATGGAGAAGCTCGAATGACGTCCGCAACCACACCGTAATTCCTGCAGGTCACACAATTAGTGGCCACTACTAAAACCCATATTCCTCTTCCTGAACTTATTTTCGGACAAGTTCTCAAAAACTAACTTGCACGAGGAGGTTGATGAAGCCATGGCGAGAGTTCATGTCTTGATGTGACAATCCTTCAAGAGCTAATGACCTACGAAAACCCCGCAACCCGAGCTCCCTGTATCACAAACACTGATTACAAACTAGTTGTGACGGACCATCAAACCTCCCTCACTCCCAGCCATGATTCACACTAACACGAATAAACAAGCCTTATTATTTCCTCACGCCAAAGGTCATATACCCACCATATGACTCATTAAAGATGTGCCTGTATCCATTTTAATCAAAATCAGTATCACGTGATTAAACAGCTCCGGTATCATTGTTCCTAAAATGTTAATAAGCCACCCACACATCCACCATGTTTCTTTTCTTCCACACACCCGCCATCTTGTTTTTCGCATGTCCCGCCCTCACCTTCCCACCCCCTCCTCCTCCTCCCGTTTTCACCATATTTCGGCACGTTTCGATTTGTTTTTTAATGGCTATATTCCTTAACATCCAATCTTTAACCCTAGCAATTTCAATGAAGTAGTGATAATTGGAAATATTATCAATCTGGGTTTTTTTATTCCCTTAAAATTCTCGAGCTATATCTAAAATATTATAACCTGCGAGTGGATGAGTTAAATCACCTTCTTTATTCCATTCAACCGTGTTAGAATCTTGTAAGTGCTTAAAAAAAGCCGTAACGTATGACTTTTGAGGTTTTTTAAAAAATATTGGAATAATGCCTGTTAAATCGGGATTGCTATTTTTGCGACTCATATCCCCTTTAATTGTTTTCAATGTAATCGGGATGTTTACCTCCTCCCCTCCAGTTACTGCACCTACACTTTTTATAGGAGGAGGAGGAGGAGGAGGAGGAGGTCCCATGAGCGGTTTTTGGATATTAAGGGGGACGTGTCTGCTACTACTAACAGCTGCTGTATCCAACTTGCCAGCACCCTCCAGGTTATTAATATCACCATCACAAACCTCTTTTCTATTCATTAACCTCTTGTAGGTAATGGCAGGGATAACGTGAAATTCCTTCATTTTCAATTAAAAAGACTTCCTACCAAATTCGCAGCAATAGGCAATAACACCGATAGAATAATCCGCCCTTTACGACTTTTCAGTATAATTTTCTTCTTAGATATGGACGTTGTTTTCAAGGACACAAGAGGAATTTCTCGTTTACAATTTCTTAGTGTTTAATAAACTTCTTATCTTGAGTTAGATTACTACAAAGAAAATTTCTAAAAATTTCCGAGAGAGTAGACACCAAACCACCGTTTAAGATGGGAAATTGGGAATGACTTTACTCCTTTCACTGGGTGATAAACCAGAAATGAATAAAATAAAGTTTTTATTTTTACGTATTAAAGGTTGCTTACAGTTCATATCCGTACAATTTGAGATTCATAAACCCAGGAATTGAATTGACTTGGATAACCTTTCCAATGAACGTAATATTGAGTTTTATTATTTTTCCTCCTCCTTCCCAGAATAGTGATATCATACGTTTCTGGTAGATTTGTGGGAATTAATTCTTCACGATAAAATAAGCCTTTTATTTCTTCACACGCTAAATCTTCCAAGAAGTATACGACCGGATTTTGCGTTGTATCCACTTTTCGGATTTTAAAAATTTCCAGATTTTGAATTGTACATCCCCTCCTAAAAATTGTGTTCCAACGCTCATCAGCAATACGTACAAAGTCTCCAACATTCAAGAGCGAAACGGCGGGAGGATTAACGAGAACAGCCTTTTTATACATACTCAAGAATTGACGTTCAATGTCATCTCTAGCCGTTAATGCATGAACCTCTTGCGGGGTGCAATCCAAACTTCTATGGGGGGTATGGTTATAACTCTAAACAATGTCACGCAAGGTGTTAATGTATTTTAAGGTATTCTTATGTGTGAGACATCTATATATCCGACCCTTAATAGTCCTTATGACTCTTTCAGCTATAAAGGATTTGATTTCTCTCGAATAAACGCTATATAATTTTATATCTTTACTATCTAGATATTCTCTGCGTGTTTGTTATAATATTCCCTACCCTCATCACTATTCAAACATGAAATTCCCGAAAATTCGGTAGATTCGATAACCTTCTTCAAAGCGTGACGCATAGTAACACCATCCTTCTTTTTCAAGGGAACAATTTATAGATATCTGGAAAACACATCAATAAAGACCAGCAAATATTTAAACCCATTATTATACCAAGCTAATTTGGACATATCAGCTAAATTGGTGCTCGCTATTACTCGTGGTTTGGGTGACATGATTTTTCTTCTGGGGAATTTTTTTCGAGTGACTTTATGCAGTGTGTAAGACTTTTGCTCGCGTAAGAATTCTTTAACATTTTCACGCGTAATTTGGCCATTCAGATTTTTCGCTACAAAGTTTTTAGCAGTTTTATCAGTTCTTTATCCATATTGGTAAGCTATTTGATATTCCGTTTCACCCAGAATATTAGTTTGGAGCTGTAACAGTTCAGGTGTTGATGAAGCGAAGTCTACTAACAAATAACCATAGCGGTTACGTGATAGGGCCTTTTTATATATGTCCGAAAAGGCTGAAGCTTTTTGACGGCCGAATAACTGCCGACCTAAAGTTTCAATTTGACTAAAATCACTATTTTTCATTAGAATATAATGTGAACAATTCAGGTTTATAATTCTACTAAACTTGCCCGAATGAAACATATTCTGCGTTATGAATAAAACTGAAATAGATGAATGATGTCCCGCTGTGAAGGCGTTAGTGACAAATTTATTACCACTAGCCTCGAGGAAGCAATCGTTGAGTATGAATAATAGACCCTTATTAACCTCCGTCTCCCCCCTTTTCAGCATAATCAAAGGGATTTAAAATTTCTTTGGATACTTTAAATTTGGGACCTATTGAGGGATGTGTTTCGAGGGGGTGATCAGATACCCCGCAATATAAAATGTATTGGAAACGCGTTTCAGAGTTCAATGATTTTTTGACATAGGATGGACTTGCCACTGTTACTAAACCCCGCGATGATAATACAAGCTGGATTAGCAAACGGGTCTAACAACTGCCCAGGGAATGAACCTGTCGCGGCCATGATGTTAGCGCATTCAACACTATAGTTGTGTACTTTGCGCGCTCCTTTTTATATACAAGCCTTAATAATAATTAGAGTGAATGGAAGTTGATGGCAATAATATTTGTTTAATTTTCATAATGAAATACATACAGGTTTTTTCCTACAATATAAAAATAGAACATACAGTAAAAATGCAATCTATAATAAAAAATACAATACAATAATTAAAAAATATAAAAAACTAACTGTGTATATGAATATATAATAAAAATACATTATATACAATATAATATATTAAAATATATGAATATAGGATAAAATATATAGTAAAATATACAAACTATGACACCCGGTCAAGGTGTGATATGCCTCCATTTAACTGGAGGAGAGGGTAAAACCATTTCCCATCGAGGAGAAGTCAAAGACGTCGAAGAGAGAGATGAATTAACATTGTATATTTTACTATTCTCTCTTCGATGTTTTGAACATCCTTTCACCCTTGGGAGATGATGTGATGGATGTAGAGTCGGAGGAATAGGAGTAGGAATTCTTGAGGTGCTAGGAGCGGGAATATTTAAAATTGGAGAGATTGCTGCTACTACTGGCGCCACCACTGCCCTCTCTAGCTCCTCCTCCTCCCTCTACCCCTTCTCCACCCCAATGTCTGGATGTCCATACGCCAACGATTTATAAGGTGTCACATAATCTCTCTTGTCCTCTAAAGGACAGAGAGATACCTTTCGCTGGCTCGTATGACACATCGTGCCTCCTGCTTTTTGTAAATTGTGCACACGAGTATAAGTAATCTCATTCTTTTCGATTACTGCTTGATACTGGTCATGCGGAATGGTCTTTGCCGGCGCCTTTGTACACCTTTCAAGGTGTTACTACGACTAGTTTCCGTCAGATACGAATAAACTTTAGGTTTAAGGCTGATAAATTCCGTCATGAGTACAGGCCCCGTTTCAACCTTGACTAACCCGAGTTCCCCCTTACGTGACTCATCATACAATTCGTGAGTTTTGGGGAAATTACTCAAATCCATGTAGGGTTTGAGCACACCCTCCAGTTCCCGATTGAGGTTATCAGTCACCAGGGAAAAGATCAAGCTGTCAGTGTCGGTATAAAGGAGCTGAACTCTGTGTCCATATTGCTTTCGAAGAACGTCGAAATAGAACCGATACATCATATGCTTCGCCATGTCTAGTATACTGAAACCAATATAAATCGAGGATTCAGCCATAACAGACTCTTTGCAATGGTTCACAATGTACCTATTGTTACCAAGTTTTTCCAAAGACTTGTACGTGTGTTTGGACACATTCCTGAGGAGAGAGGCTTCACCGGTGGTGACGACAGTTCGGGTAGAATAATTCAATTAATTTTTAATAGTGACACCGAAAAGACCATTCATTATGATTTTGATGGTGTTCCTCTTGTCTGGATTGGTCTCTTTAGCACGCCTTTCGGCATTCTCCAGAATATATTCCCTCAAATAAAAATCCTGTTTGAATTTGTACACTTTCCTTATTACATCAATTTCGAGACCGAGTCTTATAAACGTTTGTAATAAGGGAAGACAGATCAAGTGATTTCACATGGGTAAATGCGTACCCGTCAATTTAACATTTTTCTTGGGTAGCTTCACCTTGAACTTATTCATTAGGTTTTTACTAAAGGGCGATAGATCCAGGTGAGTCACATTCATGTGATGAACGGCGAGAGGGGGATCGTCCGTCTGTAGAGCAACATCCCGTCAAACTGGTTTGGTATCAAGCAGGATGAAATAGCCGTATTCACCCTGTGAATCAATGGCGGTAATATCACTAGCGGCAAAACTTTCTAATTCGGCAGGGGAAAGTTCAGTTATTTCACCCAAGGGCATTTTGTATTTACTCATAACTGTGGGATACAAACTGGTGAAATCAACGTATAATATATACGACTGAGGATCACCCACCCTAAAACTGGGATTTCACTCTGGATTATTAGCTACGCATTGCCTTCGAACTAGACTACAAAAACCACCGTGGATGTTTTTACAAATTAATTGACAGAGTTCACCATTCGAAATGAGGGGGAGACCAATTTTAGAGGAATATAGGAAAGCATCGAGTAATGTCGGCTAATAATTCCACATCCATTAACAAATACAAAATGGTGTAATCTAGAAGATTGGTGCAATTAGCGACATTCCAAACCTTGACCACTTGTGCATGGCCCCCTCTGGAAAGGGTTTCTCCCATAAGTTCTGAATCGAAACACTCTCGAGAAGGGATGCCAGGCTTTCGCAGGATATTGAAATCTGTCACATAATCATAAGGGTAGTACTTTTTACCCGTACCCAAAACTAAATCGAGACAATCCTGAGAATACTGGGTTAACAACTGATGTGCAATTTCGAGGGAACCTTTCTGTTTGATATGACTCGAGGCAAGACTAGAAAGGGTCCCTCTAATCACGTTGTTGCTATCCACGAATCTCAGATTGCCTGATCTAGCCGAGTAAAATTTACTACCCTCACATTTCAGAATTTCAAAATCATGCTGAGCCCCCGCCTCTTTCAAGACCAGGGCGATGTCATATGACAAATTGTGTACGAACGCTGTTAAAGTTGGCTCCTTAAATTGCATATTCAAATTACACTGTTGACACAGTGCACACACAAAGTTGTCCCATGCCACAAAATGAGCGTGATGTCGCATTTTCGTGACTCCAGCCTTGAATTCAACGCTTGCTTCAAACTTATGGGTGGATGCAGGAGTCATATGTAAAGGATACGCATGCATTCGTTCACGCAATAACACCCAGTCCCGGTTCATGTTCTGCAAACAATCAACGCATTTCTCTCTGTGACTTAGTCTATAGGTACAATATTCCCCCGTTCTACCGTCAACGATCACATAGCAGTAAGCGAAAGTTTTCTGCCGAGATACTATTCTCGGATCGTCTTCTCTGGTCTTCGGTTGAATATTATACGCCTCAAAATCCAGGAAAGCCATGTGCGAGATTGGCTGCAGAGCTTTAACTTTAGTAAACTGTTTAAATTGGCCGGGTTCTGGGCATTCGACAGTGGTTCGAGCAGTACAGGCCTGAGTGTGTTCCTCGCGGATGGTGGGACTATTAAACAAAGTCAAACAATTGTAACACATACCACCCGCGTGCTCAGTTCCCCGCCCCTGCTTGAATCTGTGTCGGAACTTCTTCACGAACGGCAACATATCCTTAATCAACGTGACGTGGTCGTCAGTAATTAATAATGTGACCAAATGAGGGCTTTGGGGGTTACCACCTTTCCTCGCCAGATGTACCGTCCAATGTTTTTTTCCGCGTTTCCCCATGATTATTAATTCACATAATTTATACAGATATATGTTGAGGTTATTCCCCTTTTCTAATGTTTTGAAAGTCATGGGTCAATAACATATCTGGCGAGTGTTTGATATTAAATTGTCCCCTCCCCATCCTCCTCATTAAGACACGAGGGAGGTTGTTATTACGTGTGGGAGGGTTATCCCAGAGTACAACGTACGCTTCAACGTTGTAATGACACAGTTGTACCCGGACTGAATATTGATAACCTGATCACTACCGCAGACTCCCTTGGGATACACCTTGAAGTTATTAATATTCACTAACTCACGCTGCGTGATATGAAGTTTAACCCTATCCAGCGAGGTCAAACACCAACCCGAACCCTCAGTATGGTTGAGTCTCTCTTCCAAGTTATTAGCTATAAACTCAATAGCCTCCTCGTAGTGAGGGTGGGTGGGGTACATACATAAAAAGCACTTTTTTCATTCATGTCGCCTAGCATCCTCACACTGGTGATAATAACACACAAGTTGAGCATAGCCGAGTGAATACCTCTTTCAAGAAAGTTACTGTGCACATCTTCACGTAATCGGGCTATGCTACTACTTAACTTCATTGCCACGCCAATGTGTGACCCTACTGCAGCCTCATAATGAATGGTACTCACTACCTTGTTACCCTCCGTTCTTTCCCTCGTGAGTGAAGATCCCCCTCTGGCTCCTATACCTCCACCAACGCGCGATGCTTCATTATTATTATTATTCCCCATCAAATCTTCATTTAATGGGAAGTCTTTAGCGAAGGGATCTGTAAAGATCGTGTTAAATAAGCACCGGAGCGAATGTGTATAATAATAATAATAATAATAATAATAATAATAATAATAATAATAATAATAATAATCAATAACTGCAAAAACAGCAATGATAATAATAATAATAATAATATTTTACCTGGATCAGAGGGTGGTGAGGATGATTCATCATGGCGGCTAGAGGCTTGGACATTTTCTTTAATGACGTGGCAATCTGTGAGATAACAAATTCATGAATATGGCGTGACATAACATGAACGTGGAGGTTTTTATGTACATATATTATAAACCCGATGCCCATTGTTAGTCATACAGTCTACATTCAACATGTGTAGCGATCACATCATATACGTGAATAGCAATGTATGTATAGGTACATTTCCAGAAAATCGGGCGTGTAAATTTACCAATAGGTTAGCCGCCCCTATATCATTACCAAAAGGAGTGGAATATGAAGTGGGGCTAGTGGGAGTTATTCTCCCGAAATTATATTACACTATTAAACCAGGAGACGTTGATTTTACTATTCAATTTAACGCGATCTATAATGAGTCAGATGGGAAACACGTTTATACGTATATTTATAAGTCCATTTCGGGTTTGTTGGGTGGTGATACGAATGTCATGACTAGAGCGTATAATACGGAAATTATTGAACAATTATCTGAATTTTACAGTGAGCATATTCGAGGAGCTATCCGCAGGGACGGTTTATTCTCATGGAATGATGACACGAAGAGAATGAGCATTCCACATATTGATGCAGGAGCAGCCAAAGTTGATATGATTGATTCAATTACGATTAAAATCAGTGCTAAAGCAGCTAATATGTTCGGTTTCAATGAAAAAGTCAGGTATTTAATATACAGTTCAGGTGCGTTGAGACCTCATGGCAGTAGAAATATATTCCATCAAGGCGTTGAATACGTTTACCTGTATTCGGGTATCGTTCAACCTACCATCTTGGGTGATAAAATGGTTAATCTCTTAGACTGTTTCACGTTAGGATGTGCATGTGGTAAAGGTACGCATAAAGCAATTTATAAACCTTTAAATACCATTGACGTATTGGATTACATTACCATCGATGTCTCGGATCAGAACGGTGAACAAATAATGTTTACTGAAAATGGGGTTGTATCATGCAGTCTGCATATAAGATCTAGATAAAATGCTATCACACTTTTCTTATAAATACCATACGTGACATATACCCGTCATAGTATTTAACCGACATGGCTGGTGAACACACCATATATTTGAGCAGTCTCGGTTGTTTAGACACGTATGCCAAAAATACACCTTCGAAATTTCCCAATAGATTACCTACACCTATATTATTACCTAATGGGGTTGAATATGAAGTAGGTTTAGCTTCGATCATGTTCCCGGGGAGTTATTATGCTATATTATCCAAAGATGATTTATTCACTCTCAAATTCATTACAGAGCGTCATAAACGTGATAGGCATACATATTTGTATAGACCGAGAATAGCCATGTTAGCGGGGGATATGAAGAGACTCGTGAGAGCTCTTAATAAGGACGTGTATGATTATTTGAAAGTTTATTACGGTGATAATTTCATATTTCCATAAATCAAGTTCTATCTGATAAATATATAGAATTTCGCGTTAATGGGGTGGCAGGTTCTTTCTTAGATTTGTCAAGTATGGCTTTAGAATTATATATCACAATAGATAGGGACGGCAAGCAATTAGCGGATGGTGTCCACGTGTCTGTCATTAATGGTATTAGTAATACATTATTTAAATCCGCTTCTGTTTTCTTGAATGAAAAGTTGGTGGAATCCTGTCCGGTATTTAACTATCAATCATATATTAAAATGTTGCAAATGATAAAACCCTCGGCATTACCTACCACCGGTCGGGCAAATTTTTATACGATGACTATCATGTAACACACGGGGTAACTCGGCAATTTACTGCCAATACTTTTGGTCAAACCAGCAGGTGGGAGACGAAAGTTATGGGTGACATTAAAACAAGGGGCGTGCATACATATTTTCCACTTCTTTTGGATATAGCGACTATAGAAATGTATTTACTGGATTCGGTTGATTTGAGACTTAGACTCGAATTAGCGAATAATAACTGGGTTATGGGCGCCCACACAGACGGACATTTAAATGTGCTGAATGTAGAAAAGGCTAAATTATGGATCGATAGAGTTACCCCACATTATAACGCAATGTCGGCTTTAAATGAGGCGATAGCAGTTAATCCTATACAATATATATTTGATAAGACTTTATACAAGACGTACGTTATTGGGGAAAATGAAAATTCGATTTTAATTGATCAGCCTTTTAACAGTTGTATACCCGAAAAAATCACATTGGCCATGATTGATATGGAAACATTTTCAGGTGATTACGCGACCAACAGTCTATATTTTCAATCTTTCGATTTAAATAATATACATATTACCATTAATGGGAATACTGTATATAATATTCAATGTTGTTTCCCTAATACCATCATGCATTATTTTACTTTTCGGGGATACCAAGGGTGTTTTAACGGTGGATGCAGATAGTGTTATTCGGTGTGATGTTAGAAGTTAAATGGAATGGATACAAAAGAAATTGAAATAAGTTTAAAATGTTCACTTGGTGACCAGGTTAAATATTTAGGTGCGTTCGCTTTGGATGAAGTAGGATTATTGACATTGCCAGAAAATAGAATTAAACCTTTAGTTTTTATATCATACATTATCTTCGTCTACTGATACTAATATTGTTGGTCATTGGGTATGTTTTTACGTGGAAAAATCACCTAGAAATATAATCTTTTTTGATAGTTACGGTATAAATCCAAAAGTTTATTCAAATGACTTCTCTAAATTTATGTATGCTCATCCCGAATATAGCCTCAATTGACTAATAAAACAAATACAACCCGATAAATCGTACAAGTGTGGTCTTTACATTAGTTTTTTTGTTCGTTGCATGAGTCACCGAGGTGTGAAAACAGTATTATCCTTAATACAAAATGTATTCTCATCCACTCGTTTGAGAGGTAATGATAAATGGATAACGGGATATTATTTTAAATATTTGAAAACGTTTAAATGTTCACAATGGAGGTCGGGGGTCAAACGTGCTATTACGTACAAGGAATGTCTCCGCATCTTTAACAACTAAGGTAAATGCATATTTTTCTTTGATTTTTATATTACCCCATTTACATTCTATTAAGGATATATTCTATATATGTATCATACACCTTGAATCACATAACTTTTTTTACTTATTTCAGGATGAGCTGTGAGAATAATTCACCCGTGAACGTCGGTGATAAACTGCTAAGACGTCTTAGTCGTTTCCTCTTAAACCCTTTTCGGAATATTCAGGTTATCATAAGAATACACGTGGACGTTATATTGGGATGCATGCTGAGGCGGTCTGACGGCGATTAGTGTATTGAATTTGTAAACTGTCTTTATGTGGTCAATAAATCCTTATGAATAATTATATACGTGTTTTTTACTATGCCCACAATACATTTGAAAGCAAAAACAGGGAAACGGAGAAAAAGAGTGCATGTTTCTATGGAATCAGGAACGGTTACTAAATAAATATATAACACATCGGTTTTACATACCTTCACCGGGGTTGCTTGTTCCTTCAGTAGCGGGTGGTGGCAAAGTTGGTCAGGGGTTGCACTGTTGTGGGGTGCCAGTGGGAGTTGTTGCATCTCCTGCTACTTCTCCTTCTTCTCCTGCTTCATGGTCATGACCCATTTTCACCTTCCTAATAAATGAGTTTGGGGCTCCAACACCATAATAGTAATGGTGTCTGACTTGAGTGGCTACTTCGTCGGCTGACAGTTCACTACTAGAGTTATTTCCCATTTCTGAAAGGGAGGAATAATGACTGTTCTACATATTCCGCTTCTTTCAACGGGTACATTATTTTATAAGAATATCTATTCCGTATACAGATGAATCTTATTGCTGTTTTTAATATTTACTATATGTTCAAGTAAATGGAAAGTGTTTTATATGCTACTTACTGAATAGTAACAGAGGGAAATGACATTCCGGTCAAGAGAAATACTTGTAGGGATGGAGGGTCGGCGAGCTGCACTTACTCTTATACACTTTGGGTAAGGAATAACATCAATTTTCCCTTGTCGGTTGTATTTATGGTGTTCAGTTGGGAAGTAATAATCAGGTGTGACATACAGTGTTTCGATGAAGTATTGTATTCCAAAGATGAAGTTCATGCCTTGTGGGATTTTCGTAGCGATAGAATTTATCCCCATTGGAGGAAAGATGTGTGGAAGATTTATATATGAGTCATATGTGTGTGTGAAGTGGATGACCTTTGGTGTGAGGAAATGATAAGGCTTGTTTATTCGTGTGAGTGTGAATCATTGGATGACCTTTGGCGTGAAGAAATGATAAGCTGTTTAATCACGTGATACTGATTTTGATAAAATGGATACAGGCACATCTTTAATGAGTCATATGGTGGGTATATGACCTTTGGTGTGAGGAAATAATAAGGCTTGTTTATTCGTGTTAGTGTGAATCATGGCTGGGAGTGAGGGAGGTTTGATGGTTCGTCACAACTAGTTTGTAATCAGTGTTTGTGATACAGGGAGCTCGGGTTGCGGGGTTTTCGTAGGTCATTAGCTATTGAAGGATTGTCGCATCAAGACGTGAGCTCTCGCCATGGCTTCATCAACCTCCTCGTGCAAGTTAGTTTCCGGGAACTTGTCCGAAGATAAGTTCAGGAAGAGGAATACGTGTTTGGTGGCCACTAATTGTGTGACCTGCAGGAATTACGGTGTGGTGGCGGACATCATTCGAGCTTATCCGTATGCCGAATTGGCAGGTTTTCGATATTCTCGCACTGGTGTATCATATGCCTGTCTTCGTGATAGGGGTATTGAAGGGTCCGCCATTGTGAAAAGACCTGAAAATATCACATCTTGGGAATGCGACGAATAAGTTGATCTACCCACCATAGCTACCTTATTAACCCAATACGGTATCGGCGCCCCCATTGAAGATAATGAATACGTGCAAAAGAGCGTGGCTTATTCCAAAGATGAAGATCACGCCGATCGTTTGGGCAGAGATAGCAAACAGATGAGCTTCAATCACTTTTTTTCTTCAGTCAAGAAATTGAAGGAAGAATTATTTAAATCATTGTATGACTATGTCAAATATGTTATCTTTCCCGCTGGCATCAGTCAAAGTGGGCGGGTTAACATGACTTGGCTGAATCAATATTTACCTGTGTTAGCTACATTCAGTGATGAAATGAACAAAATTGGTAAAATATGTTGCGTGGCTGTAATGAAAAAGAATTTATCCCTGTTGGAGGAAAGTTGCGTGGAAGATTTATACATAAAAAACTATTTAGCTAAATCTAAAAGCTTTGAGGTATTATATGAAACGTCGTCTTTGTTACACGGTCGGGGAGCCGTTGGGGAAGACATATGTGGTATATACTAGGCTTGTGGTGTGGCCGTGTGTTTCGATGAAGTATTGTTTTTGACGTGTTTGTACAGTTAGTTTCAATTGTATGTATTTGTATGGAATATTAATTCATTCCCCTGTATTTAGCATTGGTTACAAATATAAAATAACAATTCTGTCTGTCATTTGATTTTTCATTTAACCTCTTGCAAACTCGATATTATACTTATAAATAAACAAAATTGAAATGTGTGCTTGTGTCATTGGGTATAGTTTGGCATGGAAAAATGGAGATTAAAGACTGATAATCATATGTCTCACGTGAGTGTGGAGTCAGCTCGTGTGTGTGCATTATCCCTGTCGGTTATTGGGGGAGATATCAAATTGATAAATATATGGCTCACGTGAGGTTGAAATCAGCTGCCAAATATCCTTTTATCATGATACTCCGATATCTAAGCATCTGTGTAAATATAAAAAAAATGTAACGGCTGAGAGAGAGAGAGAGAGAGAGAGAGAGAGAGCGAGAGAGAGGCTATATTCTGGATGTGCATATATAATATTCCCGTAGATTTATGTGACGTCACAGGGGTAGAAAAGTGGAGTCAATTTTGGGTTGGGGGTTGAAAGGATGGTTTTATTCCCTTAGAGTCATGTGACGTCACGGGGGTTAGGAAAGGTGGAGAAAATTTGGGGTCCGGGATTGAAAGGATGGTTTTATTCCCGAAGAGTTATGTGACGTCACAGGGGGAATAAAGTGGAGTCAATTTGGGGTCCGGGGTTGAAAGGATGGTTTTATTCCCGAAGAGTTATGTGACGTCACAGGGGGAATAAAGTGGAGTCAATTTGGGGTCGGGGGGATGGAATGGTGGTTTTATTCCCGAAGAGTTACGTGACGTCACAGGGGTAGAAAAGTGGAGTCAATTCGGGGTCGGTGGTGGGGGGTTGAAACGATGGTTTTATTCCCATAGAGTTACGTGACGTCACAGGTGGCCACGCCCCCACCCCTTTTGGACCTCATGGACGTGCATGAGCTCCTCAATAATGTGGAGTCGATTTGGGGTCAAGGGTGGCCACACCCCCTTTTGCACGTCATTTACGTATATGAGCCAATAAGACAAGTGGAGTCCATTTGGGGTCAGGGGTGGCCACGCCCCCCAGAGTAGTGGAGTCTATATGGGGTAAGGGTGGCCATGCCCCCCAGAATAGTGGAGTCTATATGGGGTCAGGGTGGCCACGCCCCTTTTGGGGGTTTGGGGGGGTTGCCCTTTCCCTTTTTAGGCCTCACGTACGTACATGAGCTTATCAGGAGGGGGGAGGGTGGGTGATTAGAAAAGTGGAGTCTATATGAGGTCTTTTCTTCTACTCTTGTGAAATTATTAAAAGAGATTAATATATATACTAAAATTTCACTTACTTTACAAAGACCTAATTCTACCTGTTACCAATGAATACAGTTCATGCAATCATACTTTTCATTGTATTTCAATGAAAGAAAAATTAATCTTTTTATATTTACCTTTTTTAATGAAATATGGTTAGATTGTCGTTCCCTTTAGGTTACAATAATCTTCATTTATATTTCATTAATAATTTATTTCATTCCACTGGCGCTGAATGACCAAAATGTACGTACTAGTGCTTGGGCTCGTCCATAAAATTCATAATCCATCCATACATCTCTCTCTCTCTCTTTCACTAATATAAAAATACATGAATAGCTTGATCACGAAATATATAAAACGTGATGCTATGTATAAAATAAAGGTAATGCCACAGAGGAAAATCAAAAGGCGAGAAATGCCGAGATCTTTCGGTCTACACGACCCTTTACTTGAGGCAAGACTGATCAGAAAAAGAGCAAAAACATAGTACAAGTTAGCTTATTACAAATACTGACATTACAGGATTAGCATAAGGTCCAACTCACTTTAAAGAAACGAAAAAACGCCCGTGGGCTAGATTAGAGGTT
>NC_087200.1:152302830-152310330 GCF_015104395.2 Macrobrachium nipponense
CCTTGTCTGATGTCGTCTTCGGAACAACATGCAACCCTGAAAGGGGTTCACTTCTTTGCACATTCCTTTTCTAGCTGCATCCTACTTCACTCAGCAAAGACCTAAACGAGCTTCTGATTAACATCACATTCAATCCCAATCCAAAAGATTGGGCCTTCGAACAAACTGTCCGAAATGAATTTCCATGCCAAAGCCATCAAACACAGCTGTCATTTTTCTTACTTCTCGACTCCCTTCAAATTTGTCGTCACCACACCATCCCATGGATGTCCTTCACATTCCGACGCCTATGTTTTCCGAAAAGCCATTTCCCATAGACATAAAAGACAACCTTTCCCTATTATTTGATCATTTGTGTTCCACATTCATGTTTTTTGTTTACTGTGACCAAGAAAACAAGGACATGCAAATACGAGGTACAGCCCTCAGTAAAAAAAAAGCATCTACGCCGCTATTGTTGTTTATGAACCAGGTGTGCTCGTTTTATTTAAAAAAAAGCATGGCGGCGTCCTGTGTCTAAGGCAGATGCTGCAATATGCTAATTTCTTTTACAAATGCTGATGTGGGTTACAGGAAGAGAGAGTGGCCTCCATGGAACCAGGTTTTCCAACATAATACGATAAAGGAAACGTTATAAAAAATCTAAAAAGTTAAAGCATATTTAAATGAACAATATTAAAAAAGGAACCATTAAAAAGAAGAAGTTATCACCAAAGGGAGTGTCGTATCTGCTCTAGCAGCACAAGGAAATCGCAATCCCGTATTATCGGAAGTCATAATAGTAAAATTAGTAAAAGCAGTTGCATTGATTACTCAGGCAGTAATTAAAAGAGCGTTTGTAATAATTATAAATAAGTATAAAATGCAGCTTTATATTTTAATGAAAGTATCATGTAAAACTCGATTGTATTATTTGATAAAGAACCTTAAATTTAGTGAGAGCGCCGTTTTTATTTGCGATAGATTATCATCCATTTCGAAGACGGAGATCATTCATATGTCCGCACCAATCGTGTCGAGGTCTTTTTTCCCTCTCTACTGTCCAGGTCTGGAAGTGGGAAAAGATCTCTTCGTAGATCAGAACAGGTAGTAGTGCGACGGAAACAGAGCCGAAGGAGTGGCGCTTTTACGATGCAGACAATTCGTTTTTGTATTGTTTATTTGTATGATGTTTTTACGTTGCATGGAACCAGTGGTTATTCAGCTAGGGGACCAACGGCCTTACGCGACTTTCGAACCACGTCGAGAGTGAACTTCTATCACCAGAAATACACATCTCTCACTCCTCAATGGAATGGCCGAGAATCGAATCCGCGACCACCGAGGTGGCACGCTAATACCATACCAACCACGCCGCTGAGGCGCTCGCAGACAATTTGCAGCCTAGCGTTACATAACAGTGATAAATTCGCAGCCTAGCGTGACTATGAAGTAGCAGCAGTGCCACAGAACAGCACTCAGTTCAATAGATAGATACCTCGTTCTGTGGAAATGCCAGAGTGAGATGGCAGACCTGACTATCGCCGGACCGGTTTACTATTGTGACTGATGGCTTACGTGCTGAGGAGCACCACTCAGTTTACAACACACGACGCACACACCTACGTACGTACATGATTATTATTTCTAAATATTAAGATAGCATCGAAATAACAAAGTCATCGAGCCTGGAAGATGATTTTTATACACACACACACACACACACACACACACACACACACACACATATATATATATATATATATATATATATATATATATATATATATATATATATTATACACACACACGTATACATATTCCGTTGTCTTCTGGAAGAGACGGTATTTGAGTATAGCTAGCGACAGTATATCAGCAAAACAAAATATCTGAAAAGTAATAACTACAATAGGATAATTACATCTTGAAACAAAGGTCAGCCGGTAGCCCCTTATCAACAAATGATTTTGGAAAAGTGGGCAAAAAGCCTAAACGTGACTGAATGCAGGAGGCGCATGTATTTGTGGACTCTCCAGAATGTTTGTTTACATCTTTTCAACCTTGAAATTTGCTTCACACTACATAACGTTCAAGGATATCCGGTCACCCTGATTTCTGATAAATATAGCCGACTCACACGCACGCAAACCTGTTAATGAAAAATTATGATTTTTTTCTTTTTAAGAAGACAAGGCGAATATGTAACAATACAAAGCATCATTCTGGATCTTTTGTAGCGCCTTCCAAATGTGGAAAATCCGACGATGAGGGATTGGAAAAAGCGACTAGTTTTATGTTTTCATTTATATACTTTTTGCTAAAGGCCTGTCCACAATAGGAAACATTGTTTGCAAACAATGTTTGGAAACTGTTCGCAAACTTAGTTTGCAAACAATGTCTACTATAAAGAACAGGGCTTAAGTCTGTTTTGGGCCTGTTGCTGTGTCTATGTCAGTGTCAAGGGTATCCTCCTCTGTGGTCACCACCGACCTTGGGGAGAACTTCCTTGCTCACAATTATCGGACGCTTGAGATCAAACATTTGACAGGTTAAGAATTGCGGTGCGGTGTGTGTGTGTGTGTGTGTGTGTGTGTGTGTGTTCGTCTAGTTGCATGTGGTGCTGGGCTGAGAGTAAAGAATGGAAGGGGGGGGGGGGGTTTAGTGTGGGGGGGCAGCGCTCAGCCGGGGGAAGGTGTATCACTCTTGCTTCGGGTACTTCCCTTTGCTGACGTAAAAGCAAAGAGTAGCATTTCCTCAAGCGTACATAATCTGAAAGTTCCGACGTGCAAGCTGCGCCCAAGCAGGAATAAGAAATTCAGTTTAAGCATAAAAACAGGTAAGATATTTAGTTCAGAGAGCACTAGACGTGGGCACTATTTCTGACTGGCCTTTTGAAATCACAGATCTATAAATGACGACAGAATTAACCCAAGAAAACCTAGATGATAATTCTCAAAAAAATCTTAAGACAACTCTTATATCTATAATATCTCAATTCTTGGGACCTCCTTTGTTATTTTACTTAAGCTGCAGCATGAAATTACCTACAATCTTTAAACATCATTTGGTCTCATTTTTTGTTGGGTTCCTCTTTACATGAAAAAAGAAAAGAAAAGAAACGAAATATAAATTGAAACTTTTTATTTATTCTTAACTTTTTTTCTTGTACTGTGAACGCGATTGTTGCTTTTCAAGTAGTTTACCATTTATCAACCTTTTTACAATCAGTCGTTCACCCTAACTGCCAGCACAGCATTCTTCCTTACGTATTATTCTTGTAAGACGGAGAATTACGAAGCATTCTGACGCTTACGAGCGTTCTTCTGCTGAGCCGTGGAGCCTTATCTAACCATGATTTTTTTTCGTCAGAATTTCCACTTTCGTGTTTTCTTCTTAATCGTTCCCACGGTCTTAATCACATTAAGGTATAACGGTTATTGGTTAATGAGACACGACGTTATACGAAGCTAATCCTTGAACCTCCAAGGTTGGGCGATTTGGCAAAGTTCAAGTGCCCCGAACATAATGGCCTTGCTTGTTGCAAGCCGGGTATGACGTGCTCAAGATTGCGTCCCACATTACCTATGTGGGATGACTCTGTTCGAGTCGGGAGAGGGACTCCCCTCTCAGGTGCATGGAGACAAAAAACACTGAGAATCCACCTAAAAGTGGTAGCTGAGTCACACAAGCAAATAAGGAGCCATAAAAAAGGATAACTTGAAATTCGATGGAAGAAATCATACTTAACTAAGAGAACGAATCAACTGGTCAACTATTCAGGATCCTTACTGTAACTGTCCATGGACCGAATCGCCGGATGTCCCCTGGGCCCTGGGATAAAGCATCAGAATCTTAAATTCGCCTTCGCGGAGGGGAACATCAGAGGAATCTGGGAAAACAGAAGCGGAAACCAGGGAGAATTCCACAATTATAGAATGGAATCGAATATGAAATTTAAGCTTGAAGCCATGCCTAGGATTCCGAGGGATGATTATTCAGCGATGGTTTGAGATGAATGTGTCAATGAATTTATGAAATGAATAAATACAATAAAAGAATAATTTTCAAACTATGGTAAAAATTGATATTTGGTAAAAACTGATACGCCACAATCACATTTCCAGTTCTGAATACATTCAAAGGTTATGACGTTCAAACTTTTCCCCTTTTAGCCACAACTCACACGAAAACTAAAGGACTTCCTTTCATGCATACACCACAGTTTAAAAGACTGATTGCGTGTAGTGAAGCCCTTTTACTGTGTAGCAAAATGTTGTAATATGTTGAACTATTCCTTTTTTTAATCAGTCTCAAGCACAAACACATGTACCTACAGCACAAACATGCACGCATGTCGCAAACCAACCAAATCTACTACCAAATGACATCACGGATACAGCAACTTTCAGGAGGTCCGACAAAGACAGGGTACGATATAGAATGAACCCCACTTTTCCTACTAATCAGACCACAACGTCTCTGATTTACAGAAAAAAAAAAGCTGGGTACCACTGCATGCGATAGAAACTCGTCTTCATGAAACGGTCTTATATAATATCATATTAGTTGCGACTGCGACGTCAAAGCCACCAAATCTTAAGTTGTACTACTACTACAGTTCCAAGATTCTCAGTTACATCGAAGCTCCGAAAGGTGTTGATTAGGGAAACTACAGTACGCAGATTTCAAGGAAAATGGCAAAATCTCAGTATTTCAACGCCAGTTGCACGATTAGCACACAAGAGTATTAATGTTCTAAGATGCGAAAATACATTTAGGCCGAACACCATCACATCAAAATCTTGATCACAGAACTTCTAGGCGACGATGGCTTCAAAGAACCCCATCACTGATGGTGTCTCTCCTGATATTTAACATTTAAAGGCAATACTATTTTAAATATATATATATATTACTCAGTATTAGGTAATGTTACATTTAGCGGCACGAAACAATGCCATTGTCCAAGGTTTCTCATTTCACAGTTTTGAATATTATGAATCTTTCATTTTGGATCATGGAAGTTTTCTACGATACTGTCGTTCGAAACCATAGAGCGTCAATCACTGGAATGGCGATCTCCTTGATGCCAAGCGCGTGACCTCGGGCGGCCATATTGAAAGGTCTCAGTCCAGTTCACAGTGCTATATTTTATTACTATTATTTTTTATCTTTTTTACTAAAATTATCCTTACACAAACTGGTTGGCCTAAGCACTCCAACCACTGTGGTCAAGGCCTAAGCATCTGCTCTTTAATCTAAGCAGTGTCTTGCATAATTGGTCCCTGGAAATTACAGGATCTTTCTTGCTTACAGTCACTACACACTAACTAAACAGTGATGTACAATCACTAAACACTAACATTCCCAATGCACTCATATTCACTAAACACTAACATTCACAATACACTTATACTCACTAAACACTAACATTCACAATACACCTATACTCACTAAATACACTTACTATACACTTACACTCACTAAACACACATACTTAGCATACACTCACACTCAAAACACTAAACACTCATTGAATACTCAACACTCTGTAGGCACTCGCTATACACTAAATGCTCACTGAACACTTATAAAACACTAAACACTCACTATAAACTCTAAGATTCACTAAGCGCTCACTATACACTAAACACTCACTAAGCCCTAAACACTCATCAAACACCAAATACTCACTAAACCCTAAATGCTTATTAAACCTCTAAACACTCATTAAACGCTAAACAATGAATGAACATCCATTCATCACTCATTAAACACTCACTAAACACTGACACACCAAACATTCACAAAACACTAACATTCACAAGACATTCACTAAACACTCACTAAACATTCACTGAATACTTACTAAACGTTCACTAAACACTAACATGCACTAAACCTTCAGTAAACATTCACTGAATACTTACACACTAAACATTCACTATCATTCAAAAAACATTAACTAAACTCCCTAAAAACTCACTAAACATTCACTGAATACTTACGCTATAAACATTCACAATACATTGACTAAATCCTATGCACTAAACTGAATAATTACCTACTAAACATTCACTAAAATTGACAAAGCATTCACTAAAACCTAAACATTTGCTAAACAGGTAGTCATTAAACATTAATGATAAAGGAAATTCACAACTGCACTAATTTCAGGTTCAACTTGCATGTCACCAGACCTTTAAAGATGCCACAAGGCTCTGTAGCGCTACCCTGGTGAAAGACCACCAAACTATGCAGTACTGCTGTACAGATCGCAACTCCAGGTATATATATACGTATACCCTCTATGTTTGAAACACAATCAGACATAAAAAAACTGTTAGTTAACTAGTGCCCTACTTAGCCAAAAACTGTTATGGTGAACAATCTACGAATTCGACATATTTATTCAATGACTACCCTTCCATTCTCGTGGTCAGGTCGGCGACGTGACCTCGTTTTGATTATGGGACCCGGGTTCGCTTCCCGCTACCGGACATCATAACTGCTTAAAATTTCTTGCACTTGGATTTTAAGGCTTTATAATGAATGACAAGCGTATCCAACAAAACGCGAAAAATTCGAAAAGTTAAGAGAACATTGTGGCTATTACAATTACATATTATCTGGTAAAAACTGACCCTTTGACCACTCTTGGTTTTACAGTGTGGTCTTCTGCCCATAAGGGTTTTCAGCAGAAGTTTTAAAGAGAGAAAAAAATGCTCGAGTATGAAATCTGGTACTGACAATAAATATGAGGAAAAAGATGCATTCAGTTGCACATTGTGACGCCATCCAAGGAAAATGAGGCACATAATCTGAGCAGTGGAGCAAAATACGACCAGCTCACTCCACCCACTATGACTAAAACTATAAGATCTATTTTGAAGAGAAAAGCGATAAGTGGCATGAAATGAGTAATGAGTCACTTTAAAGAATTATATATTGTGGTGCAAAAGAATGCAACAGTGGCCATGCAGGATTCAGTGGCGGACCTAGAAATCTTTCATGGGGGGTGCTTAGGATTTTAGCATATACATACACACACATACGATACATATATATCAATATTCATATATGTATGCACACACATATACAAACTTAATTTACATCATATGCACATATATATTGTATGTACTCAATTACAAGGAGTTACAAGGATTAGAATGTCTCAAAGACTTATTAATCTATCCGAGGAAACATCGTGTGCTCACTTATCTTTAGGAGCAAGTTTTACAATTCATTCACAGTGTTCTAATGATTTTGTCTAGCTTTCTTTTGAATTATTCCTTTGCCGTGGGATATATATATATATATATATATATATATATATATATATTATATATATATATATATATATATATATATATATATATATATACATACGGAATTTCAATGGAGCTGTCACTCGTAGTTTCATCGCCGCTGTTGCTGGTGGAATTACCCATGTCTGCTTGTGGAGATGTTGTGGAGTGGTAGAGCAGCCTGTTGGCGAACTGATGTGGGTCTTGATGCTGT
>NC_087200.1:152315330-152322830 GCF_015104395.2 Macrobrachium nipponense
TCTGTTCCAGGATATGCGATGACGAGATCTGCCTCACACTCCGACGCCGCTCAGCTCTTTTTCTCTCGCTAACAAGACCTCCTACTATATAGCTACTTCTGTAGACGTCCTGAGCCTTCGACTAAACCAAATAGTAGATAGGTACCTCGTTGACGAGCTCATTCTCTACGGACAAGTTATCCTACACCGTTTCCAACGCGCTTTCCTACTTTTGTACGTAAATAGTTTAGACATGATCAGGCTCTGCGTTACTTTAGTTCTTTATTCTTTCCTGATTGAACTTTATTAAGAAGGTAGTGTTGCCAACTCTGTTCTGATCTGACTCCATGTTCCCGAAAAGGTTTCTCCTTTTTCCAAACTGAATTCTTCTGTTCCTGTCACGAACATCAGTTTTGCTTATCATCTCTTCCGCCAAGTTCATTTCGGTACTGACTGATGGAAAGCCATTTTCATCTTAACTGCTCCAGTTTTATATGCTGCCTCTCTTCTCTGATATAAATACTGTATTTTGTCGGTCTTGAAATTCATCTGACCTTGTCTCAAGTTATGGTCATCACAGCCCAATGACAAAGCTAAAGCGTAATTCCAGCCAGTGTCACAGGCCCCTTACAATTTCATCCAGAACCCTGTAATCAACGGATTAATTTCTCATATACCAATCTGCATTGTTTTCAATCGTACTTGAGTTTTAAATTATTTGGGCAAAGCTCGGAAATCCTGTACCATCAAAGTAATCTTTATTCAGCTACCTACAACCTTTCAATTTTCTTTTTAAAGGGGGTTGGTCCATTACTTATTTTGGGATTCTGTCCACTCCACGTTCCTCCATTTAGTTATATAAGAATCTGTTCACCTGCCGCCCTCTCAGATTACCCTCTCAAAGCTTAATCTCAGAAATAACTCTGCGTCCTTGCGTTTTCTAAGGCAAAACTTGGGCGATTTTCATGGAGAAACCAACTATATTTGACAAATTATGCTTAGATATAAGTCAATACTAAAACATTTCGATCGAAATATAAATACATATTTTTAAAAAAGTTATTCCGTTTTGACGCCGAAAAATTTTTTTTTTCACAGGCGTCATGCGAAGTAACATTATCTTGGCAAGACAGCAAAAGTCAAAAGAACAAAGAGTTGGCAATATGAAAGACTAACAATACCACTCTCTCTCTCTCTCTCAACTTGGGTATCATCGCCATCACATGTGACCAAGTGAGGCTCTGCAACCTAAGGATGATCACAGGAACGGTTTTCAAGGTGACCACAGTCATGTGTCAGGTAAAGAGGCAGAAGGAACAGCGCAGGGACTCCCACCCCACCCCGTCACCCCCAGGGGATGAATGACCGCCATTTATAACTGTGGTATACAAGGAAGTAATAACATCCGGTTGTTTCCTAACGTAGCGAGTAGTATACTCGTATTACGAAAACTAACGAACGTGGGATACAACACATCTTTAAAATAATCAAGATATGAGGTAATAATTAGTTACTAATGACAAGATAGAACCTATGCCAGAGGAAGTTCTTATATTAACACTGCATCATTTATGGAATAGGCCCTCCTTCAATACATAGCGAAAGCTCGATAATGTGAAGATGGTTACTTCAATGCGAGTAGTGTGTGTTAGCAGTTAGACACATATATAAGCGTCACGCACACGTTCATGGTAACAGACGAAAACCACAAATATTGCAGATATATATATATATATATATATATATATATATATATACATACATACATACATACATCTATATATATATATATATATATATATATATATATAATAATAATAATAACACATACATACATAAATACACACACACACGGATATAAAATGTATGTATATATATTATATATATATATATATATATATATATATATATATAGTATAATATATATATATGTATGTGTGAATTTTTACTTTTTTACGAGTGAATTTTATTCAATAACAATTTTAGCCTCGACTATCATTTACTGTCATATTAACAATAATTTAGGAATGACCAAGTATATTAAAAAAGTAATAATGATTTTTTAGTACTTCTGCCACGACCAGGTGCCAGGATTCAACCCTCCTGAAGAGAGCGGTCAATATCGACTGTTAGTTGCCGTTTCTCTTTTAGAACAAAAACCATAACAGTCGCCGTTTCTCTTTTAGAACAAAAACCAAAGTTCGAATCCCAGTCGAGAGAGACACAATAATCACTTTACGGAAGGTGCTATAAATTCGATATTAAGCGATATTAGTGGTTATATATATACACACATACTATATACTTACACATGGATGCATTGTATTGCAACTATACATCTTTTCTATAAAGGGTTGGCTCCACTGGTTCTCAACAGGATGACCATGACCCTATGGATGGTCAATGATGAATTTTTTGGTGTCCTGCAGGACGTTCACTATCTTTAATAATAAACTGGCAATTGGTGAATATATATAAAAAATGGAATACCAAATGTATTATCAAAATACAGCATTCTGTCAGCAACAAGCTGTAGGTTCATTATTCTGTAATCCCCTGGTCCACAATGTTAACCTTCATTCGGATAGGTAAGAGAGGGAATGTATGGAATTTAGGCCTTAGGAGAGATAACTTTCCTGTTCGGAGAGGGACAACAGCCTAGCTTGCTTGCTTCCTCCAAGGTATAGCATTACCTTGGCCTCCTCCGCTTTTAGTCTCAAAAACGATGGGTCTGCGTAACATTCTCTATGATTTCCAGGCCTTGGGGCTGTACGTGGAGTTCATTCAGTCCCGACCTGGGCTGGAGTGCTTGGTCTAGGTGAGTTGAGGTCATTGGATGCTCAAGGCGATGACCATCTTATGGTCTATCAAAATTTGGTTACAAAACCAGCACTGAGGCACTTTCAGCCACTCAGTGCTAAAGACAGCGAAAAGAGGAAGTTGGAGAGGTTGAACAGCGAATGGAAGAAAGGAAGTTGGAACGGAAGCAGAGTACAAGGGTTTTTAAGAAGTGAGTGCAACCACGAGTCGAAAGGACACTGCAAACATGCCTACAGTGCAACAAACGAGATCCACTGACGGAACTACCACCCTGTGAGGTCTCAGAATGATGCCCTCCAAATCCTTGTCTTCATTATTCAAAACAAGTCGGATTGATGTAAATCACTTCATTAACTGCATCCAGTTGGCGGCAAATATATCATCATGAACAGAACACTCTTAAAGTTTTATTTTCATTGTTATAGATGTCGTTTACCTCCAGCAATTCGGGTTCAGGTAGACATGAGATAAACAAGTGTTTATTCTGTTATACGTAAAACAATAACTATTATGAGGATGCATTCATTCGTTATTGTCAAAATGGTAGAGTGCTTATTTAAAGGCCTAGCAGGTGAGGATACCATGGCTCTACACTGGATTTCCAGCCCCATGATCTGGCAACCGTAGGCAGTGCCTGCTGTCAGCGCCACTCACCGGGACCTGCCCAGGTTCTCTCAATATTGGCAGTTGGACCCTCTAGTTTCGACTCTTTATATGAATAGCCTCTTTATTTATACAGACTGGGACTCAACGAACGTTTTTGGCGTGACTGATACCTTCTGTTTCTGAGACAACTGTGGCCACATATAATGTTAAAAGTAACGGGTGACATTGCTGTTAGTGATATGAGATCCAAACCTGGCAAGAGTGGCCAGTCCCTCTCAGTGCTTCAATGACCAAATACAACGGATTTTTAGTAACATGCCACATCCATGTGACTACCAGGAAAGGATTCGAGCGTCAGGTTTCTTGTGAGCGCGATGAACGTCAGAATTATTAGATTATGATGTCTGAATTCCCCTTCGGTTAAACATATATGAAAATATATTAATTCCGAGGTAGAGCGAATTAGATATTTAAGGACATTTGTAGCTCGATATATGTATATGAATCACGGTAATGTGATATGACTTAATTATATTATATATATATATATATGTATACACACACACACACACACACAACACACACATATATATATATATATATATATATATATATATATATATATATGTGTGTGTGTGTGTGTGTGTGTGTGTGTGTAAACTAAAAAACTAAACTAAAAATGTCATTTAATATACAACTCTGTTGCTGCTAGCTGGAAATAATACCGAAGGAGAATTATAACATAGGTGGTGTGTCACTTAACAGATTCAATCCGCCATCGGCGACCACCTCCAACTGCAGTGAGGAACACTTACAATTGGGCTGTCAACAGAGGTATAAGTAAATACAGAATCTGCCTTAGTATCGGCGCCAACCCATCTCAACCCCACTACCTGATTGGTAGGCTTGCAGCACGTAGCTACTACTCTAAATTTTTATCACTTAACTATGCCATTTTTATAATCACGAACATTAAGCTACAAATCTAGTTTAATATCCAATTCGCTCTACTTCGGTTGGGGATGGGTTGAAGCCCAAGCTCAGAAAAATATCTGGATTCGAGGCATACGTACGGCGAGTCCGTATCGACGTCTTAGCCTCACGACAGCCAAGCGGTAAGAGTACTACTTGTCACTGCGGTTGGAGCTAAACCATGTATTATTATTATTATTATTATTATTCTTATTTATTATTATTATTATTATTATTATTATTATTAGGAAACTTACCCATCGTAATACGGGTGCAGAAGTGAAAAATTTATATGTACTATTTGTTCAGCAATATCAAAATAAGGGCGATTTTTTATACATACCTACTACAGAACCTCTTTGTACACAATATTATCAGTTTGTCCACTTAATTTAAAGTTTGGCAGAGTCAGTTGCTCTGCTCATCGCCCCATACAGTTGGCCATAGCGTGAGCATGGGTGACGGCGAAACACGCCAACACGATCCGAAGTCTGGCCTGCGACTTGTTTTGCATGTGAATAAGGCCAGGTTTGATGGTAAACTGCCTGCGTCGTAACTGGATGCGGAAACTGGCTTTGGTTCCCGAATGGCACCTAGAGGAATCCGGGGGTTATGAAACAGACGTTTGACCGCGTGTGAGGGGTCCCTGATTGCTATTCACTGCTTCGATAATGTGGTAAGTTTGAGCTCCATAATGGGTGTAACCCTCGTTCCGTTGCAATGTCCATTATGGCAGGATCGAAATTCCGAATAGCAACATTACCGGGCAGTACTTCTTCAACGTTATTTTGTGCACTGGCAGTTTCGATGGATTTAAGTTATTAAAAAAATCTTGCGGATATTGATGATAATTTTCATTTTCTATTGTGTCCGAGCTGAAATATTCGCGACTTTCTCTGGGGAAGTTGTTGATCATGTGCTCGTTGACACTATTGACGACTTCATTGGTTGAAGCTATTACAGCTTGCGAACATAGCCAGGACGGGTCCGCATAACTCCCACTTAATCCATCAAAGACAAACTTGCAAATATCGGAAACAGAAGAGGATTCTAGCACAAATTCAGGGCGAACTTCAATCGTATTTCTCGGAGGCTCAATGTACGAACAGTTCCCTGATTCTGTCTCTGAGATAGGACGCAAAGGTGGCATCGGATGAATTGCGAACTCTTATGTTGAGTGATAGTTTCAGTTCTGTTACCGACTTCCAGATGTATGATGCCTTCAAGGTTGCGTTGACTATCTGTGCTCGACTTCCGCTTCCAATCACCAACAAACAGAACGCAGATTCCTCCAAACAATTCTTGATTCTTCCTAATGTTACGCAATGATCGATCCAAACATTCGAATAACAGTTTGTCACCTTGGCTGACTTCATCAATTATGATCAAGTCTGTCATCCTGGAGAGCTGTGCACTTGCATGTTGGTCAGACACCTGGCAAGTGGATTCAGGAATGATGTTCATGGGAATCTTGAAGCGAGAGTGAAGCGTTCGACCATTGTGGAGTAAGGTAGCTGCAATGCCAGAAAGAGCAGTGGCGAGTACGACTTTCTTCTTCGAGCGAAGAAAATCTATTATGGCATTTATCAGGTATGTCTTCCCAGTTCCATCTTCAATGTTCAAGGTATCATGAACCTCTACGCTTGATCTTCTCAGACTGTCAGTATCATAGTCATGTATGAAAATTCGTAAAGTAACTAAGTCTACGGGAATAACCAGCATCGTTTCACGGCCAGAAACAGCTCCGTTTCAGGGAATCCCTTCTCACCCCCACCCCCTACAAAGGAGGGGGGTTAGGTTGGATGAAACCCCATTACAAACCATCTTAGGGGTCCCCACCATTACCCTACCAAGTTTCATGCCCATCTGACCAGCCGTTTGGCCGTGATTGAATAACAGACAGACAGACAGACAGACAGACAGACAGACAGACATTATGCCCATTATAGTATGATTATTATTATTATTTTTTTTTTACTAAGCCATTACACACACATTATAACTCCCTGATTACACTAAAACATCAATGTCACCCACACATACATTACATATATATATGTTATATAAAAGAGGGCTATAATTAATAATATGTTTAATATACCAATATAATGTGATGTGCTGTGACTTTTTTAGAATGTGCAGACTTATCATTTCTAACTTCCCATGGAGACAGAATCCGAGCGACAACCTAAGAAAGCTGATAATCTCTTTTCTGGGATGGTGTGACACTAAGATGCTTACTTAGCAGGTCAATGTTCGTTCTGTGGGTATGTGAGTTCGTGAGGGCTTGTTCAAGGTGCCTTTGAAAACTGGCCGTGACCAGTTACTTGGGGCGTTGACGAAGAGTGTGAATTCATCTGTACGTGTACGAGCTATGTCCGTTGATAACGTCAAGTTTTAGGCAGAACGAGGGAGACGGCTGCCTTGGGGAGAAAGAGCCTGGATGGCTCTATAATGTACTTTTTGTTTAAGTGATATTCCAAGCTGTAATGGGTAAGTCTATATGCTTTAGCCAAAGATATGGCTTACTCTGTTATTGACATTTTGTAAAGATGTTCCATTTCATTTAATCTTTTGACTTTGTCTCTACAATTGTGTGTGCTCACGAGTGTGTTCTCCTGTCTTTTAAACAGGCGGTTCTAGTGAGGGGGCTAAAGTGTCCTAGTGAGGGGACTGTGTTTGGAGAAGAGATAATTGGTGTGACTAATTACTGATTAAGACTATATAAATACCAGGGGGTTATCTGAGTTAGTTGTCTGTGAGACTTGAACTATTACCATTCCATTAATTATCCCGTAAGAACCTGAATTATTCAAGTAGTACTTTACTTTGAATAAATGTCTATTTTTGTAGTTCCGACTCTGATTTGATGACCTGATGGAATGGAGAGAGAGATAGAGAGAGAGAGAGAAGAGAGAGAGAAAGGGTTACCAGTTTGCCTTCCGCAATGCTAAACGCATACCAAATATGAAAATAGCGGGGGGCGACGCTCCTCGTTGTTAATACATATATATATATTAATATAATATATTATAATTATATATATATATATAATATACATATATATATATATATATATATATATATATATAGATATATATATATTAATATATATATATATAT
>NC_087200.1:152332830-152360330 GCF_015104395.2 Macrobrachium nipponense
ATTTGCAAAAAGGTCATTACTTTTGTGGTTGGTCTTCAGGTAAAGGCAGCTGCCTAGGATTACCTTAGATAACTGTATAAAATGGATATTTACCTAAATTCACGACATACCTTAGTTTCTCATTTAAAATATTTGAATGTCCTGTGTAGAATGTGGTCAAGAGTATGGCCTATGGGACTCAACGGTTGTAGGTGAATTGTCACTGGAGTTTACAAAACGAGCATTATTCTTTTGTCAACATTCCAATTGAATATCTCTGTGGTTTTATTCTGACATTTAATGCTTCGTTTGTCTGTGAATGAGTCAATACTTGGGATTTCGTAAACTATGTTATTACTTTGGCGAGGACAATTTTTTACACGCAAGTTTTCTTGCTGATATCTTGCGAAAAGAAACGACTATTTTCAACTGATTTGATGGACTCAAATCTGTCATTTTTATTATAAAGAAATGACTTCACGTGCTACCATGTTGCTGTAGTTTAAATTTAAACTCCAGTGAATATCGTTGCGTCGTGAATTTAGTTCAAGTTCGGAGGAGTTCAGGGTTCGTGAGGAAAATGATATCCATCACCTCTACTTCCTGAAATAGCAGGAAAGTTTCGGGACAATAAAATATTCCCTCATGTGTAGAACGCATGCGATGAACTAGTCTCCTTGATATTTGCCAAAACCTTTTAGTTCCGGAATGTTATTGTTCAAAGTTAATTTTATTGGAAATTCATAATTCCCTTTGCAAGCATCCCACAATTATTTATAAAGTTAGTTGGAAAATAGTGTGGCTACACATCCTACACCGACACCATTCGGATTCAAATCGACTCGCAGAACAACCGCCTTTTTATACAATATCGATAGTTCTGTGGTGGGACTCACAATTTCAAATTAAAAGACAAGATTTGATATAAAAAGCCTCGCTAGGATTCCCGAGGAAAATGATTTGCTGTTATTCAGCGGAGCTCAGCTCACAGAGCTTCTGGGGGTAGCGAATGTTTCGGGAGGAATCCCTGGACTGCAGGACACACTTTAAGAATGATGCAGTTTTCCCCCTTCTGGGCCACAATTATTCTTGCAGCGCGGACCAAGACCTTTTTTAGAAGGATTTATTGTGTGAATAACTGTTATTGTAACCATTAACCATCACTTCATCTACAGTGTAAAAATTGCCTTCTCATCCCCTTTTGTTTGCCTTGATGATCACTCTGAAGAGAAATCTTGAACGATTTTTTTCATTACGAACATCTGCCCATCTAATGAAAATAAATGTAGCTTACATAGCTCAACTTTTGCATATATATTAGAATGTAGATCTGTCATACTAGGCAGGGCAAGGTGTAAGGCAGAAGTTGTGCACACTGAGAGGTCCAAGTAAAGTCTGGAGAGAGGAGATTCTTAGTTTCATATCATGCATGAATACCAAAGTTTAAAACATTGTTAAGTGTTCTTACTGCATTGTTGCTGGTGGTTTATATGATCTTAGTAAAACTGCTGCTGGTGACAACAACTGGATTCACTACTGCACCAAGTAATGACAGAATTTTCATTTGAAAGTGATGAAGCCTTTTGTGCTGGATGCATGGGTGACAGTCTTTCAGCATTGTCATGAAAGCAGGAGAATTCAAAGACTCTGTTAACACCGACCTTTGTTTTCACTGTCAGCCTTATGTTCATCAAGCGAGACTCTTCGACAAGGCGCCGAAAACTTTTACTTCATTCGTACTTAGGTTTGAGATTAAAACAGAACCAAGACAGCAAAAAGATAAACATGAACCTAGTACAAGGTTCGAATGCTTTTAAAACCGATCTGCTTCTTGTTGCGTAATCATTTTTGTAGAATCAGTGGTAAGGTCAAAGATTTTAAATGCCTTTGCTAATGGGTCAAGGTGCGTTTGGAAAGATATAAAATCATGACACACCAGCAAGAAGGAAGTTTCTCTAAATGATAAAAAGGCCACTTCCATTGAATTTGTCAATGCCTCCACAAGGTATAGACGTGGAATGTATAATTGTACAGACTTTTCATTACATTGTTTTGTCTTAAAGAGAAAATCATGTCTATAGTGGAATGTACAGGATGAACTATATTGACTCTCAGAATACATATACGCTCTCCATGTGATTGTAGTCCTGGTAAGATGAGCCTATAAAATAACTTTGAAATTTTATCCTGGACAAGGAGACTTTGCTGCAACTGTTTGCAATCATATTTAGAATCTTTGCCCTTGCAGAATTGCAGAAATTTAAAATATATAAAATCCTGAAGCACAGCCTCCACTGTTCAACAAAGTTTAATAATCTCATAAAACTCAAAAAGTAGTCCATATCTAAAAGCCTTAAAAAATCCAGCACGTCATCCAACAGTTACATGAGATTATTTATGAGTCATTTCCTGGGCTGACTCCTCGAGTTCTACTGAATTATAGGCGTGACATCTAATTAGGCATGCTATTTCGAGCAGAGGTGCGTCTTACATGTTAGCATGACCAATGACAAAACCTGTACCTTTCGTTCATGTATAATTCTAAATCCAAGCCGCCATTTAGTTTTCTTTATCATGAATATGATTTTCTTCGAGATTCATCATTAAGGGATCTGGAATTTGATATAATAAATGAAGTATTTTATATTTTTTCTACCACAGTGTTAAGAATAGTAATAGCGCACTATCTTGAGATCAGTCGGCATTTGCTCATGCCAACATGACAGAATGGTGTGAATCCTTAGATGCACTCCATGCCTGTTATGCATTTGTATTTGGGATTACAAACTCTTGCCTTTCAACTAGTTTTTTATATCAGAGATCCGAATGTACTTTTACAATTATTTCTTGCCAGATGAATCTTCTTTACTGCAAATATTGACTTGCAGCCGCTAAAGCCTAGAGCAGCGTCATAACAGCAGACTGTAAGTGCTCATGTGAAGGATTCATAAAAAAAAAAAAAAAAAAAAAAAAAAAAAAAAAAACATTTCAACGGCTTCACATAAGATCGGTGTAATGTCAGTGTGTGGATCTTCAGAGTCTCCAAAATGTCTTTCCCCTAAGTTTACTGGAAAAATGTGACACTGAAACAAGTACTGGTGAACATCTGCACGACTCTGCTCATTTTCACCAGTTTTTTAAAACACATCTCACCAGTACCGTGAGTTGGCCTCTTAGGTAAACTGAACTCCCAAAAGACAATGAGATATTCTCTCATGGACAATTTATTCATTAAATTTTAAAGGGTACGGTATAATTTATCTTTTATTCTATTGCTGGAATCAAGACGAGGTAAATACAGTGAAACAGTTGACAAAACTTTTAGTAGTTTTGACTCTTAATGAGAAAATCTTTGTTGAGGCATTACTATATAGCGAGGCAGAGAAAAAATTGTGGAGTCCCTCCCTCAATACTCAATCAATCATAAGAAAATATAATGTATTATTGTTTTTGGATATTTTCAGTTCCAAGTAAGCAGGTCTGGGTGTTGAATTGACATGTTCCTGGTCAATCATAGTGTATTATATTACCCATAAGAAATTTTTTGTGGGATAGTCTTCAAGTCAAGGTTCTCTTGGACTTCCACGTTTTGTTAAGCTCTGTGGGAAAGGTAACTGCCATGGGCCATCTACTTAAGTCACCCTTTAACAACCTACTGTTGAATCTGCTAGGACAGTTACAGAATCCTTTTCTGCCCCTCTCACATGCTTCCTATTTCTCGGGGTTGTCTCTTATCCTCGAATTAAATTGCCATTTGGAAAACTATCATAATATCTCTAAATTGACTTTTGATGAACATTCTCATCAGCTGGAATTCACTTTAGTCTACATTAAACTGATACTGATAACTCAGGGCCTTTGGTTAAGGCATGCGAGGTAACCTGCCAAACAACTTGACTTTACAGAAACAGTCAGACCTGGGAAGAAGTGGACAATGATGTCTTAGGAAAACAATATTTTTATTTTTACAACACGGTGATAAGTTCACCTCTCGCACTTTCACGAGGATTCCACTTTATAAAGACATGTAACATTTATACTACAATACTTCATGATTCAACACAGAAATGTATTCTGAAGCAACTTCATCATCCTCGGAGTGTTCCTGTAAAAGCTCAGCGGTCAACATCATTGCCACCTCATCAATTTGGAGATCCATCAACAGCCAGGACCGACCATTCATAATTTTGCAATTAATATTAGTGAATATATGTTAATGGTCAGTTTAAACTTTAATTCATTATACATAACGGTCCATATTTTAATATTCAGTCAACCTTGAACTCAATCATGGAGATGGTATATTGATCGTCAATCTTTGAATAAATTCTCAGTCTACGAAGAATAAATATGTGAATAGTTCATGTTCACCTTGAAGAGAGGATTTTCCAGTTTCACACCAATTCAAACGAACAAAGCATTACATGAACTTGACAAAGTGAAGCATGATGGCCTGAAATTTCAGACATTCTCCAAATTGACAGTCCAAACATATTCACATGAATTCTATGTATCTTTATGGGTGGCACATCCTGAATTTTCACACTAAAGCCAATACCACAGGGTAGCATAATCTCGCTCTCACTGTTCAACTTCTACATAATGGGATTCTCGCTACCTTCATTGGAATGCACACATACTATCTTTGTGAATGTCCATATTCAAGCAATAACGTGCCTCTCTATATAGAAAGATGTGAGAGACTAAGAAGTTCACAAATTCAATAAGAAACAGAAGACCTCCAGAAACTGGGGTAAGTTATGGTTCTTCTCTGTGCTCCCCAAGTGCCCTGACCCTTTGAGTGTGGAAAATGACTAATTTCAGTACTTCATCTAAACAATATGCTTGCACTGGAGCAGACCAGTGCTGTTCTTGCATGCTGAGTAGGTGAGTGCTATAAGGGCAGAATAAGTGATGTATTTTTTATGGTAGTCTGGCATTCATCACAACACTCAAGATAAGGCTGCACAGTTAGTCCCTCTAATGAAATCCTCTGCAGCCTTGCTCAGAGGTCTTTGAAGGATTGTGCAAATGAGGTTAAAATATACACTCCAAAATACAGTATATTAGGAATGTGCAGGGGAATACTACATCTTCCAGACTGAAAAGGCAGCTACACAGATGTGTGATACAGAAGCGTCGAAAATCCTTAAACTTCGAAAGTCAAGTTCCTTAAACAAATTAACCAGACTTGATACAGACTAAGTGTAACTGGTGAAGTAATGGAGGACATAGCCAAGTTTTTTGACATTGGCTAAGAGGGTAACTACCAAGCCAGATGGCCACGATTGATAGTAGCATAAGTAGACAAGCAGATATTAATGTGTATTGCTGGATACTTTGGATTCATGACAATAACCAGAACCAACTAGACAACGAACAGTAAAGGTGACTGATGGCCAATGTAACAATTCAACTTGAGAAAGACAACAGGAATTGATGGGATTACAAGTGAGATACTAACTTAAAGTAGTGAGTGGGTGGCTGACACGTGTTTGTAAGGTATGTCTGGATAAAAGAAAGGTCCAATGCAATGAGTGAGAGGAATAATTGATCTATTATATACAGGTTCGGGTGGTAGAGGTGACTGTAAGGATGGTAGAGGCACAATGTTAACTGGCGTGTGTTCAATGGACCAAGTGCTTGTTATAAAATAATTAGATGACATGCTAAAAAATGAAGGGTAAAAGCTGTATTTGGTATTCACGGATCAACAAAAAGCTTACTACAGAACTGATTTGTGGCAATGTGGAAAGTACTGAGGCCCTAGTTGTAAAGCCCGATGCTGAGAGCAACTGAAAGTGTGTTGTGTCTCTATGACTATTTATCATTAGGGATGGAATAATGAGAGAAGTCAGGGAATGGAACTGAGATGCAGGAATTCGATTGTGAAAGGAGAGGAGTTGTGACTTGAGTAAGTAATTGCTGATGCTTGAAGATTACACAGAACTGACTGGATATATGGAGAAGAAACTGCAGAAACGAGGGAAAAAGTCTGAAAAGGTTGTAAGACAAGGAAGTGGGAGGATATGTTACGAGGAGTAAGGTTATGTAGATAAATGGAAACCAGAAGGATGAAGCCACTTCCTTTTAGGGAAAGCTCTACCTACTGTATCCCTTGGAGTGGTGACTGTGAAAAATGCTCATCACTACCTTGTCAACAAATGCTTTGGGAAGAGTTTGAGCCATTCATTGGCCCTCCTCAACATCAGCTTATGATGGCAATATCTAGTACTTTTGGGTGATCAGTCATGTAAGTACTGACCAAATCCAATAATAGTTTGATCGGACAGGTAGTTTATTATATACACGCATATATATACACAAGAATAACCATACACATATATGTATATATTACATAATAAATGTAGTCGATAAATATTATTATACTTTCAAATATTAGGCCACAAATAATGCATTAACATTGAATTCACTTTACCTTCATAAAACTTACATGAAGAAGGAATTATCTGTAAAGATATCTCTCCTATTCAAGATTCCAACAAACACACACACACAAGTACATGGAAACAAAAACTCTATACATACACACATTTTATATATATATATAATATATATATATATATAAAATAAATGTGAACATTTTATATATATATATATATAAAATGTGAACTGCCTATCCTGGAGTCATTATTTATTAAACAACTGGTTCCCCATGTTAAATACCCAGACCTCCTCCACACAACTGTACCTGAGCTAAATTTTATTTGTTCTGTCATTCTGTCTCTTGCCTTCTCGGCACAGGTTGGTTAGCGGTCTTTGGTCTTTTTATTTTTATTTTTTTTTTGTTTTCGCTTCTGTATGTTTTTTAATTGTGTTGTAATTTACAAATGTTGAATTTTAGAGTAATTTTAAAGTAATTTTTAAGTAATTTAAAATTAATTAATTTTATTTATTGTTTAACAGATTCCCTGAAGATGTAATAATGATATTACGAAACGTAGGAAATAAAGAATTGTAATGAATTGCAACGTTTCTAATAGTCCACCTTCATGCTGATATATATATATATATATATATAATATATATATATATATATATTATATATATATATATATATATTATCATATATATATATTTATACATATGAGAATAAAAACGTAATGGTCACTGCCACATTTATGCTTGAATTGATAAATTGTGAACGAGCCCTCTGCACTTCCACAGCGTTAGTCACATCAGACACCTACATAGAAGACTCTCAGCAGCAGTATATTAAACCCCTTTCCACAAACACACTGAGCCATTCACCCCTACCTTGTATGGAATCTCCTTCTTCCTGGATACCATAATGTCCCTTACTTTCCAAAGCATCTTTCATGCTTTCTATCCAACACATTCTTTCCTTCTTCCCATTAGCACTTATGAATGACGCATATTTTTCACCAACCTTTATATTTACTCCCAAACAGGTTTTTAATAGGAAATAGTTTGTCTTCCCCATTCAAACTAGAAGGTGTTCCACAGAGAAGTGGGCTAAGCGTAACTTGCTTTGCTGTTGCCACTGATAGCGTCATCAGTGAAATTTCAAATCATGTAGGGGGTTGCTTTTGTTGATGATCTAGTTATTTATTACACTGAGTATGATGCTGAATCGGCTTGCAGTTATTTACAAAATTCCATCAACTCTATCCCTAAATGGACAAAACGGTTTCAGGTTTTCTACAAGACAGCCAGTTGCTGTTCGTTTTACTTGACAAAACGGTTTCAGGTTTTCTACAAGACAGCCAGTTGCTGTTCGTTTTACTAAGAATAGACGTCAAGAAGCTGTGCCAAATTCGAAACTTGATGGGTCTGTTCTACCATATGTGGATGACATAAGTTTTAAGGAATGTTTTTTTATTCCAAACTCACTTGGTCTAAGCTTATTGAAAATTTAAAGCGCAAAGTAATCTCAATTTACTGAAAGTGATCTCTGGCTTTAACTGGGGCGCAGATAAGACATCTTTGCTAGAACTATATGGTGCACTATGTAGATCAAAGTTGGATTATGGATGCCAGATTTATTCATCACCATGCAAAAGTAAACTCCACGAACTTGATGTAGTCCAAAATATGGTTTTACTTATTTGCTCTGGAGCTTTTCCAACAACTCCCGTCGAGAGTCTTAATGTGGACACACACCAACTTCCACTTGATTTACGATGAGAAGAGTTAGGCCTCCGATACTTGATGAGGATTAAAAGTAATGCTAACAATCCATTTATAGAGATGTCTCGAAGTCAAGCGAGGGAGTAGGTTTAGCTGTGGTTACTAACTGTGATGTTTCAAAGCTGCCTCAGTATATACAGCTGAACTATATGCCACTGTGAAGGCCGTAGATATAGTATATCATTCAAGTAAGAAGTCTTGTGTCATATACTCAGACTGTAAAGCCTGAACAATTATAATTCTTCCCACCCTTTAGTACAGAAGGCTCAGGCGTGGCTGTTTTGCATTCCGTGAAGGTGTAAAAAAGTAAGTTTTTGTTGGATTCCTGCTCATGTTGGGATCCCAGGGAATGAAGAAGCAGACAGAGAAGCAAAGAATGCTTGTACCCAAAGAGAGGGTCACACTGATATGAAAATCTCTACTCGTAATTATATAGGTGCTAAGCAAGTGGCAGGAGCGATGGTCATCTCCCCTTCTTGCTAATAATAAGAAGTTAAAAACTATTAGACCTCAAGTAGGATTCTGGCGATCATCCTATCAGAGCAACAGGAGGACTGAAGTTATTTTAACAAGGCTGAGGATTGGTCACTGCTGAATGACACAGTTTCCTTCTTGATGGTGGTAGTGCTCCAATGTGTGTTCACTGTGATAGCCCTTTGACAATTGAGCACATTCTAGTTCACTGCACCAGGTATGTAAATGAAAGGTGGATGTACCATCTGGATGGTAAAACTATAACTGAAATTTTAGGAGACAACATTGATGTTGGCCCTATTTTTGATTTTTTTCTTATAGACTTGTGAATTTTATAAAAATATCTTGTAATTTTATATATGATTTTTTTTTATCTTATTTAGGCAGTTTTTAATTCCATTAGAAATCAAATTTATCGTTTTTACCGTTTTAAACATCCATCATTAGGGTATCTATTTTAAACTAATTATCTATATCATTTCCACAAACGCATTTTTTATATTTCCACTTCCATTCACTGTCATCATAGCGCTGAATGACTCTGTGGGTCCCAGTGTTTGGCAGTGTGCCTAAATCACATGTTACATTCCAATAATCTTCCACTTCTATTCTGCAACCATACATAATCACAGTAATCGTCCTACCCTCAGGGTTTCCATTTACCCTCACAGTGCTCCTCTTGTTTATATTTACTCTCATATTTCTCCCCTTTTAAACTTACTTTTTTCTGTAGCGTACATCAATAAGCATTGCATCATCTGCGTTCATCAACTACCACCCACTCCTTTCACGTCTAAATCTACTGTCCTCTCTCTGACTTCTCCGATCTTCCCGTAACGATATTCGACAGCCTCAGAGGTATAACACACCCATTTCAGACCCACATTTACACAAAACGAGTCACTCTTCCGCCTAGGTATTCCAAGACGTTTAGATTCCCTCATAGAAAACTTTTAACTGCTCTGTTTAGCTCATCTTCTATACCATACATTCTAAATATCCTCCAGATGGCATCTATCCTAATTCATTAATGAACTTTTTCCAGGTCCATATACGCCGCAAACAGTTTTTCCTATATTGCGTTCCAAATTCCTCTCATAACTGTTTCGAATAAATACATTATTTTCACCCTCATCCTTGTTTAAATACCTCCAGTTCTTACCCCTCATTAATTCTGTTATGTTCTTTTTTCTTTCTTGCTCAAATGCAGGTTCTCTCTTATACTAAGTGATTGACTGATTGATTGATTGATGTAAAAATGTACCATGGCGTCAGAACAACTTAGGTCATCGACGCCAGAAATATACTGTTATGTAATTAAAAAATAAAAATATATAATAAATAAATAACAAATATTTTCTTCTTGTGTACGCTCAAGTTACAAGTATGACATCATTTACACTTTACTATAAAAAGTTTTAACTTTTGTAGGAAGTCTGCTTCCTCCACAAACCTAAAAATACCACTCGTTTGACTAATAATAATCCTTCCAAGCACCCTGGAGAGAAGGCATTCACCCTCCTCATTACGGCACTCTAAAAGGAAACGCTCTCTTCTGTCCTGAAGACTGGGATACTCGACCAGCAAGTGTCACACAGTCAGAGGAACCAGGCAGTCATCATAGAATGACTGGGGATGTCCAGACATTAAATCCCATGTGTCAGGTGTGTGTGAGCAATTCTTAAGCGGCAAGGGGCTCTTACCCATCTTGACATTTTGCTGTGATTAAAAGGAATTGCTGATCTAGTAATTTCTAACATCTTTTGACTGCTTTGTACAAAATTTTCCCGTATGTTTTGCCATTTCCTTCGGTTTTTTGTTTTTTTTGTAAGGGAAAAAATGGTCCATGTGACTCCTGAGTCCTGTCCACAGTTAACACATATTTCCACCTCACCCTTTGCTTTCTTACAGCAAATGTATTACATGGCCATACAATTGGCAGTGAAAACATCGTCTAGGTGAAGGGATATATGGCCTAACTTTAAATTGATACCAACCACTGAAAGTATCTCTGGGAGTTTCGAGGAATCAAACGTTAGTATTAATAAAGGCTGTGACCAGAGTATTCCATATGTTCTTTTTTCATTATTCTCTTGACCTCTGTAACATTTTGATCTTTTAACTCTTTTAATCATTTCTCCTCAGAAAATTTCATTAGGCCTTCGGAGATGACACCTCTGCTCTGATTATAGGTTTAATGAGGCTCACATTTAATCTTGTTACCTCTAATTGTTTCAACTTTTTTCAATTTGCTGCTCTCAGATGGTGACTGTACCTCTATCAATAAATGCCCTTCGCCTAAAGAAGAAATTTTGGGATTTCTGCCTAAACATGTAACTTTTTCTCTAAATACTTCAAAAATATCTAAATCTTCTATATTGCCTTCTTCCAAGGACAAAGTTAAAAATTTATCATATGTAACAGGCTCAAATATATCTGGTATGACTTCAATTTTCCTAAGCTCCCTATTTTTTCCCTTGATTAGATTTTTCCTCCTTAATCCAAAAACTATATTGGTTTGGGTTAGGAGTACAAGGGTCCATTGTTACCAAACTTGATCCCTTCCCTAGAGGCTGTAGCGTATCATCCTTTTCCGAGCAAGATGTTGTCATCGGTGTGTGGGGGAGGTTTACATGGTTTGTCATAAAACGAAGAAAATTAATTTCTTCCAGCCTGAGGTCCCTCTCACCAAGAAAGCCCAACTAGGGGAGGAGCAATACTGTTACACACAGAGGTAACTACCCTGGGACCCTCACCTGGATATACGCCATACCCACAGTGCCTTAAGGGTCATCAGTCCGTCGAGATCGGACCCAGCACTGCGGGAATGGCTTGACATAAAATTTCCCCTCGCTCGACCACGTCAGGTACTCTAGCTTTACGGGTGGAGTGGCATGCTGTCCAACTCCACCCTCCATCAAGTTAAAAGAGCAGTCAATTCAGTAATCCAATAACATGCCAAGGTCGTCAAGGGAAAATTTATTGGAGGAGGATTAAAGGAGTTATAGGTCCCAAGTTCAGTTAAATCAACAGCAGGGAGGGTATACTCTCTGCAGGGGATCCCTAAGCCCCCACCTCGTCAAAGAGTTGAGGTCACGGGGTCTTATACTAAGTGATGTCATGTATCTCCAATTCTTACAGTAACTTATATCACCATCAGCTTTGTGTTCTGGATTACTTATTCCTTTCACACACTAATTTGCATCCTTTCTCGTATCAACAAACACCATTAAAAATCTGGTCAGTCACTCACACATTAAATGACTGCAACAATCATCTCACTTGTAACCCCATCAACTATATATATATATATATATATATATATATATATATATATATATATATATATAATACATACATATACATAATATATATATATATATATATATATATATATATATATATATATATATATATATATATATATATATATATATATATATATTTATTTATAAAAGCAGTACATAATATAGTGTTTATGTATGTATGTCTCTTTATCCTTAGCGAGCCTTGATCAAAATAACGTGACAAAGATGACGTCAAAAGTGAGGATGACTCCCTTACTAAAGGATTAATACGAAGGAAAATAAGTTCTTTATCTGCAACCACAGAACCTTCTAAAAGAAGCAGCATCTGTTACAGAGCCGAGTACCAAAAATGGTTTCAAGGATTATTATAGAAGATAAAGTATTCATTTGTTCACCAGACACAGGTGACATAACAACGATCCATTCAAAGTGAGATAACGTCTGTTATAAAGCCGAGAACCAGAACAGAATCTCACGATAAACAATAAATGTGACATAAATCTGTCAGAAGAGGAAAGGAAACGAATGACACTCGTGCCCTCAAAATTGAAGTCACCTCTGTCACAGAGATGAGGATCTTCTCATTCTAAGACAATTGACAATATAAAGGTCTAAGTATTTAGCTAAAACCAAGGTGCCTCCCCCATACAGCGGCCAAGATGACATGGCATGGGTGACTTCAAATATGAAGCGGCATATCACAAATCTGGGAACTAAAAAGAGAGTGAGACGCTTTCTAATAAATGAGACAGTAACCAGCTGCCTATCCTGTAAAAGGCAAACTCACCGAGGAGATGATTATTAAATCTGAACAATCTTAGAAAACTGTATAATACAAACACATACACACACACGCGCGCATGTGTGTGCATGTATATATATATATATATATATTATATATATATATATATATATATATATATATATACATACATATAATTGAATCATGAAAGTTTTGAACATGATAAATGCATAAATAAAGGTATAAGCTACAAAGGAAAGTGAAACACTGGAGTAGCTCCAAGATCTTTCGACTCAACGTCTTTTACTTAGCTCTGCTAAGTAAAGGACCTTGATTCGAAAGATCTTGCAGTTACTCCTGTGTTTCACTTTTCTTCATGTAGTAGTGAATTGTTAATCTTAGTGGTAAGCGCTTGGCTCCTCGAAGAATGCTGAAATGAAAAACAGCCAGGAATGGTGAACTATGAGACCGGAGGTTGGCGACACCTCAGAGATCACATGATTGGATCATGCGGCCGCCTGTCGTTGGCACTCCGCGTGTCTGTGTGTGTGTTCGTAGCGTATGATGTATGGGCCTTAGTGATGGGTGATGCAAAAAAGAGAGGGCACTCTTTGATTGCTTGTGTCATTGTGCAGTACACACCTGGAGGAGGTTTGAGAACGCCCATCATAAGGTAGAGTAATACAAGACTTTGGAAAAGTTACCCTTTGAAGTGAAAAGAGAAAGAGAAGTGTAGTGCGTACACATTCATTTTAATTAACTTTTACATGTGGAGTGGTGTAATAAATATGTCTCTTTATTTCAGATGGGTTCATGGCACCAATTAAGAGAATGGGTTCTCTAAGACTTTAATGACCATTAAAATGGCGTAGTTAATCAGACAGTAAGATTTTAGGGGGAGTGTTTACTTAAACCTGGTTCAAGAGAGGAAAATGACCGTTTGCAGTATTTTGGGGGGTCAGACTTTATTCATTTAATTCCACTTAATGTATTCATTCTGCTCCATTTAATGTTAGCTAATTTGGGAAATAAAAAGTATATTCTTGTATCTACGGGGATTCATTAGTCCAGTTTGCATTTTTAGCTCATGCCAGAATGATGTGCAACGAACAAGGTAGGTGTAGTTGCCTGTTTGTTTAATTTGTTTAAACGAGTGTCCTTGGTCCTAAAAACTCGTTTAATATATACACACACATATATAATATATAATATATATATATCTTCATATTCACAAATACAAAACCACAAATATTGTATGATATTGTAAATAATATACTTCGAAATACACACACACACACATATATATATATATATTACGTTTAAATATGAAGAAACTCATAGTAAAGATAACCCTTAGAGTAAAATGACTTAAACTTTGACTATCAAAATAAATTATATATAAGAAAAATGACTGCCCGAATAAAGGGAAACCGTTCTCAATACCCATTACAGTAAACTGAAGGAACCAAACAAAGTCTAAACAACTCTCCTCCTCTTCCCTGGTGAAAGACTTCGGATGAAGGACGCAGGATTAACACTTTTTTCATACAAACGAACCAGATCATCTTATGATGAGAAAATCACAGAACAATATCGCAGTTCGGTGTGAACCACTTTTATGAATGGGTAAACTAAGTTTATTGAGAGAGAGAGAGAGAGAGAGAGAGAGAGAGAGAGAGAGAGAGAGAGAGAGAGAGAGAGAGAAACTGCAGGAGATTAAGCAGTCCGATTCGAAGGTTGCCTTGGATTACACTGTTCTGACAGCGATCTGACAACAAATGAATAATTGACATGAAATCCGACCGCCATTATTACCCCTGGGTGTTTTCAAGCAAGAGGCTGAGCTGCTGTTTCCCGCCTTTGATCTCCCGCTATGGGATGAGGAGGCCCAGTGAGGACGCCGCGCGCACCCATCTGCCTCAGTGGTGTAATACGTTCCAGAAATAACTTGTTTCAGGAGGTCAAAGTCTGCGCAAGCCCAGTTTAAGAGAGTATTTTAATACATGACCGTGATGCCATGCAGAGGCGTTCCTAGAGTATTTGGCACCCGGGACGGGTTATTCCAGGTTAATATCCCTTTGCACCCCCTACCCACACCAGCCCAGTAACTTGAGAATTTTGATAAGGAATGAACATATAGCTTTTTTTTGGATGATATCTTGTAATGCTTAAACAATAATAGTACATTGACATTTCATCCTTAGCCACTTGTAAAACATGCATATTGTAGGCTAGATAAACCATAATCGTAACTAAAAGAAATTTTGTTTTGCAACAGAGAAGATATCAATGTAAAAGAAAGCATCTTTAGATGAAGCTAAATATTCTCCTTCTGATTTACTAAATAAGACAAATTTTACACTCATTCTACGGGCGATTTCTGCCTGAGGAAGAAATCGCCCGTTTTCTGAGGCAGACTGCCTCAGAAAATCACTGAATAATAATAATAATAATAATAATAATAATAATAATAATAATAATAATAATAATAATTGGAAACATCAAACGGAGGAATTGGATATAATCTATGAGCCTTTATGACACCCCCCATCAAGCTGTTACCCGGGGCGGACCGCCCCCCCTGCCCCCCATTTAGTACGCACGCCACTGATGCCATGCTTATAACAGTGTCCAATACCCGTTCGGGTTGCAAAGTTTGTTAAGGATGGAGACTATTCAGTAATGTAAATTTGGAAGTCCTGTTGTTGATGAGCAGACACTACTTCCACATGCTTGGGTGTCTCTGTACCACATTCAGGTGTATAGCCATGTTAAGGGGCAAAATGTTAAAGAAAGTGCGTGTATCTAGATGGTATCAGGTAAAATACTCGAGCCACCTTCATTACTTATGGCATAATTCTCACATTTATTTCAGTTTTGTAATTACATTCCTGGAACTATGAAAAATAAAATTAAGAATTGCTGAAGAAGTGGGAACTAAACTGACTGAAAACTTTTTTTTTTATAAATTCATTTACAACTGAGCGGAAATTCTTGCCTGTTTGAGCAGTGATTCAATTTAGGATCTTGAAGGAGAGAGAGAAAAAATATTCTGAGCGTTTTATTCTATCCATGTTCCAGAATGACCTTCGCCAAGAAAGTTTGTGAATTGGTTTGTTTTTGTTTGTTCATTTGTAGGGCTAAGCATTAAGTTTATATGAAGTTTTTTTTTTTTATGCCATTCTGACTAAAACGTGGACCTCATGTTTGGCAACAAGTGATCAGAATTTGAGAGATATGGCAATGTAACTTCTGGGGAGGAGGACCTTCGGGGGAGACGAGGACTGCCCCCCGGACTCCGCCTCCCAGACGGATTTGAACTCTCCAGCAGGAAATTCGCTTCTCCCTTGAATTACTTACATTCAAAAACAGATGTTTTTCCTTCTCCGTGCATCTATTCTTAATGTTATATATTATTGCAATGAAGAATAAAATCATTGCCCTTCATTTCTTGACCGGGAGTGTTTTTTCTTAAATGTCATTGCCCCTGCATTAAAAATACAACCTTTCTAAATGTAGGACAATTTTGCTAGATTGAAATCATTATTCTAAAGCTACAGACAGAACGCTGCATAGGAACTGCCGTCCTTACTTTATTCAGCTGGTCTGGGATTAAAAGTAGAAGCTTCGCAGGTCAAGGCAAATCCAAAGGATGAAAGATTTTGGTCAAGAAGTAATTTAAAAAAAAAAACCTGCTTACTGCAACTGAGTCTACACTGCGGTTCTCTGAGTATTTTCTGTGTTTTACACCCACCACTGAAGCGTAAAAAAATCCATTTTGATAATCAGAGTATGCATAAACACGAGTACTGGTATACCACGAAGTAGTATAGACAGATACCAATAGGACTGATTACTTACCTTTTCACATTATTATTGTTAACATAGTTGAGCCACACCACCGAGCTGACTATTAGCTCTCATAGGGCTGGCCCGAAAGATTGGGATGAAATACCTGGTCTGGGTCACAAGTCTAGAACTGGGACCAAATAAGTCATTTGAGTGATGATTAACTAAAATGAAATTTAAAAGAGACTGTATAACGTATATGCATTTACACTGGAACACAAGTATATATTAAATACATTTACTGTTTTTCATACATAAAAAGTTTTTTTAATAAAAATAAAATTGAAATAAAAAACAACAATTAAAATTCAGATTTAAATATTCAAAAGATTTTTTCTTAATCATGATATGCCTTATTTGGCTTTTGAATTTTCATTATTTACTTATTTTTTATATTCTGTCTACTAAATCTTTTCACAAAGCTTGAAAGGTTAGGAAGGTAGAGCGGCCTCTGAAGATTTTTTTCCCAAGCGTTTTTTTACCCTTCTTTGGACCTTAGCAGGGTGAAATTCTAGGACTGCTGAATGTACTTTTTCGTATGTTTGTGCGTGTGTAGGTACTATACTTCATATTAGAAGAATCTTTCTTCTCTTCTTGATCTTGATGATTAATACTTCGTTCAAAGGATAACTTTATGCATGGCAAATTTAAAGGGGTCCGTCCTTTTATTTTCATGTGAAGATTCCTTGGGTCTAACAAACTTTTTTTTTTACTTTCTGCATTCTCTATTATATTATTTTGATTGTTAAAACTTTCAACAATAATAATGTGTAACTTTCATTTGTGTTCATTCCAACTTAAACGATAACAGCATTCATGATAAGGAGTCGACGGACATTGAGTGAAATTCATGTTTCTATTTTCCTACTGTTACAGACTTATTTCTACTGATGGGCGATGTACAAAATACTGCTCTGACCTCCTGCTGTCATTTTCAGCGTGTTTTCGTGGCATTCAGGGAAAAAAAAGTCTCTATGTAACAAAAGCAAACAGAAGCACCATATTCTCTCAAAGTCTTTTTTCCTATTATCAAATAATGATATTGATAAAGATAATTATGGATATCATTATAATTATATTCATTATTATAGGTTAATAGAATTAACACTAATAAATTTAGTATAATAACAATCAATATATAATTTTCAACGCAAAAATTCCTTTTTACTGAAGGAAAGCAGATTTCGGAAACCACAAGAGTAAATATTCCCCCCCCCCCCCTTCCCAGGAATGATGTTTCTGTGCCAAAGTCCCCTCTCTCGTAACCTCTCGTTGCATAATATAAGTTTCAACAATTGTTATCTGTGCATGGAGGAGGATCTGCGTCAAGTTTTCGGAAATTCTGCATTGCACATCCAGGTATGTGTACGTTATTTCTTGCATCAGTGTGTGTTCGTTCGTGTGTAAGACTCCGAGCCGTGCATATCAAACAGAGGCTGCGTTTAAGAACATAATGACCACCCCGATTAGGTAATGCTGCATAAAACGACATATGCTAGACGTCGTGTATCCCAAGGGGGAACTGAACCAGTTGCAACTTGAAATTGACTCCTTCCATCCATCCACAGAGCGAACGGCACACAGACGGAGAGAGAGAGAGAGAGAGAGAGAGAGAGAGAGAGAGAGAGAGAGAGAGAAAGCCCAAGAAGAAAGGACGATAAGACTGACAGTGACGGATATAAATGATTCCATGTAGAGACGGTTATCGACCGGTTTGTGCAGGAGGAGGACCTACGTCATCCTGTGGAAAACAGATATAACGGCAAGATGCCTGAATAATCTATGAGTATAAAAATAAAGGCTGCTCTTTTAGAGAATACCAACAGCTTTGATCATTCTTAATTCGGTGACATCTCTCGTCGAGATACACCAAAACTCCCTCGATCTTCGAGACGAGGAGAGAAATTAGCAGTGGTGTAAGTTAGGCTCCGTCTCTTTTTGTCTCTTTTTCTCTCCCACTCAATCCCGATTCAAATCAGCAGCTTGCTTATACCCTGTTCACTCGCTTCTTAACGACGAAGATTGTATGCACCTTACAGAGGGTCTTAGAGGACGGTTCTTTAGTTCGCGAACCCCAGCTCAATAATGTTACGGCTTCCGTAACATTATTTTGCTATATTTCTAGCTGTAATGTATGTGGTATGTAGTTGCATGAAGAGAGAGACTCGAATTAGGCGTCCATCTTTTAAGATTTATTTTACTCTTCTGGCTTACAAACATGCACATGGTACACAGTAGATCATTACAAAAGTATTGTTTCTTAGTAACAGGAACAGTAACATTTCAATACATCACACTAGTCTTATTTTTAAGTTCTCAGTGCTCTGAGCCCATTTAATCGTGGCTCTAAGCATATTGTTAGCAGGTCTCATGCCTCCTTTGGTCAGAGAGAAGCTGCTGCTTTCTTCAAATAATAGCCAGGTACGATAGCAACTAGCCGAGCGATTATCAACGATAGATCAAGTCTAGGCTGTGACTCGATAGATCAAGTCTAGGCTGTGACAAGAACCAGCAAAAAATTCTCATCCATTGCTCTCTGGAACATGGTGAATCTTCTCTCAAAATTGCTTAATTGTCCAATAATAGTTCATTGATGGAAGTAAATATAGCAGTGCCAGCCTAATGTCAAATCTACCTGTCAGAAATGGTTCTACGTGCTCTTTTTTGCTACCTCCAAAACCAAATATTTCTCTTGCCAGCACCTTTCCAATTCAATACTTCTTTTCAAAGCAAATATCCAGGTCAGTGTTTCTCTTTTCAGCAATTTCTGACATTTCAGTAAATCACTGGATAATGTGAGGGCATATCCAGTTGGGCTGGAATGAGGCGCAAAATATTTTGTAACTATTGCTTCAATAGGAGTTAACTGGGCAATCTAGAGAATAAGGCCCTGTCCACATTAGCGGGCACTGCCCGATGGGCAGACACTATTCCCATAACCCGTTCCGCTTTACTGACCGACCCAGTATGGAGTCAGAATGATGCGAGTGTAACCCTGCTTCAGAAGTGAGAAAATATAAACAGCTAGAAGTGCCCGACTTGCATGCCCGCTAGTGTGGACAGGCCTTAAAAAGTGATGGTAATGTAAGGAGGCAAAGGCAAGTCGACGCTGAGGACTTCACTCCAGGGCCATGGGTTAGAGAGACCACCAGCCCAAACTAAACAACAAAAAGTCTAAAGGTGGAGTCCGATCATCGTCAGCTATAGGTGCTATAAATAGAAAAAAAAGAGTAGCACTTTAATCTTGACCATCTTAGCCGTATATATATATATATATATATATATATATATATATATATATATTATATATATATATATATATATCTGTGTAACGTACATACACGAGATGCATGTTGAAGCCCTCAGTGTTAAGAAACCTTAAAAATATAAGTACAATATTTTTTTCACTTCTTGTAAAAAGCAAGACCACCCACATCAGCTCACAGAAGCCGTGCCTATCCTTTTCCGTAGTAATAAAGAATTGGACATGGCAGATTATCCTACTTCGCTCTAGCCCCCCCAAAAAAATCTCCACCTCTCCTACAGCTCAATGACCCCCCCATTGTCATCTTTTTCCACACCTGGTGCTGTCACTAAGATTTCATTTCCAGAAAGCAGGCGCCAAGATGTGACAAAACAAGAGACAAAGAGATACGAATAAGGTGGCTGTAGCAGTGAATCGGGCTCTCTTTGGTCATACTCATGCTAAGGTTACACATTCACGTATCAACGCACACACGCCCAAGCATGAGCGGAAATTGGTAGTTGGCAACAGCTTACGTCAGTAAACCGTAAATGTAACGTAAAACATACGTAAAATCGTAGACGTACGGTGACGAGTCGTCCGGGCTCTAAGCTCCGCCCACTAGGGCGCCGTAGCCCGCTCCAGTTTTGAAATGTTCAAAACAAATCGTGGGTGGTCACGCCAAATGTCACCTGACGTAGCTCCAGGCATTGCATGTGGGACCCAAGGTGACTGCTGCGGAGTAGGCACTAGGGTCCCCTGCATCGTTCGCCGTCGTTGTTTTCTTTCCGCCACGAAGCACTTGGGCCTCCTAATTGCGCTGTAGCCTACGGCAAAACCGATTCGCACATTTACAACCCTGTACGACATGGCAACGCTGTAGCGTGGTATAAAAGGTCAGGTCGGCACTCAATACAACAACAACAACCACCCTCAGGTCAGCTGTTGTTTCCGTCTCCCGACACCAGCAGTTTCCTCCAAGTACTCTCCCCAACACCCTTCAAGTTGCCGAACCTCCTAAAACGACCAAGGAAGGGACCATCAACGTCACATCTTCTTGCAGGACCTTCTTTCGGCCCGGTGAAGACTCCTATATACAGCCACTCCTGCAAACACTCAGGTCGAGGAATTGTCATCTTCCACCTACAGGAGTCGGAGTTGGATGAGATAGAGTGATGACAGCGACACGGAAGACGACTGATGGACAGGGAGAAGTGGATATTGAACATATTCTACTTCCTCAAGCCCCACATCGTCCGTCAGAAGAAGCCCAAGATGTTGGGACTTCCAATGGTATGTATATTATAATGTCTGACCTAATATTTTTTTATTTGTTGAAAATATATAATATTTTACAGTACATGCAGAATTCTACCAAAGTGAATTTACAACCTGGATTTTCAGAATGCAATATTTTTACATTCTCTCATACATGTTCCATCACTTTAACAGTCTGCTCTGTTTACAGGCCGGCCATTTTGTACCCTGCAGCCCCACAATGGTGGGCGTGGTAACGACGTGAAGTTGACGTACATAGAACATTACACTATCGGCGTAAGTTCCAGGTAGACGTCCGACCTTGCTTTCTTTGTGCGTACATTTGCGGTGCAATTTACAGTGCTGGCTTTATGTTCATTAGACCGTGTCTTGTTTACCAGCTGTTCAAGTTCATTTCACAGCGATGATGCCCACGATCCACGTACGTGGGCATACGCTGTCATGATACGTGAATGTGTGACCCCAGCATCAGTCCTGATCACACTGGGGTGATTTCCCGGTCACACACACCTCCTTTTTATCACTGTCCAGGGTCGAGACTTTTCTCCCCCTAACTCATTTCCCTTCGCTTGACTCTACTCAAGACTCCCATTGTCAAAGAAAAGGTACGTTTGGTATTGGAATCTGTAAAGATGTAAATTCCTTACCTTCCTTAATTACTGTCTGCTCTTTTATATATAACTCAAATTCCCCTTTGCATCTCCTTCAGAGAACAAGTGAAGTGAAGAAATATTTATGACTTGCATTCTAGAAGTGTTCATTTATCTTGCTATTCTTCGTGACAGTGTTAAGTTACTTACATTCTCTGCCTTACACAAATCCCATTTCATGTAACGCGTTTTAGATCGACAATTACAGTGCATCCTTAATTTGAAGAATGAGGTGAACGCCAGACGTTGTGTACCTCACCATGTTCCACGGTGCCAAAGTGATCCATACAGCCATCCATTTCCAAGTCCCAGGGTGGAAGAATGAAGAGCTGCTGTTAACAATTATTTTAAGATTGGTGATAGGTGAACAAGTAGCTTATTCTTTAAATTCCGGGTTCTTCATAAAAGGGATTTACATTTTCTGGGGTTTTCACAATGGCACTATTTAATTTGTTAATTAACGTAACCTCAGTGCCACGGAGCTAGCTAGCTCCTCTGTAAAATTCTTCTTTAAATAATAATAATCTTAGTTAAATGTAACATTGCATTTCCCTTAGATCCATCATTTATAATACCTTTTTCCTCCCTTTTCTTATTGTTACTTGCGTGACACATATTCCAGTGTCAAATGTCAGTCAATTTTTGAGTAAATGTTAAACCTCACACAGCCACGTACGTAACAATATATAATGTATACTATATATTATATGTAGGTATGTATATGTATGTATGTATATATCTATCTATCTATCTATATATATATTATATATATATATATATATATATATATATATATACACACATGCGCGTGTGTGTATGTGTTTGTGTACACAGCTTTTCAGCGCTTTAGAATAAATAATCTTTGATTCAGCAATTAAAGAATACGCTTTGAAATTACTTGACCCGTTTGCTCTGGAGCAACCCGTTAAGGAGAACAAGTTATAATTTTATGACAAACTATGCAAATCAACTTATTTAACCTATCTGGACATCCTCTCGTATTTCGATGATCTCATTAACATTACAAGCGCAACTTGGTGATTTTCAATGAAGAACATCCGGCATCTTGTGTTCATTTACCACCAGGAATTTCCGTGTGTGTGTGTGTGTGTGTGTGTGTGTGTGTGTGTGTGTGTGTGTTTAAATTCTGGAGCGTCCTATTGTTTCGTAACAAAAGGCCGCGTCGATTTCTTTTGTGAAAAAGATAAATGATGAGAAATGACACGTGTTAAAAAATTTCCTTTCAGGTGCTTTCCCTTGTCAGATGCTGATTTCTCCAGGCTCCTGTCGGTAGACATGCAATGTTACAATTAATAAAGGTTTCCAGATGGAAAGTTGATTTGGAGTAAAAGGACGTCTGTATTTCTGAATGATAAAGAAAGTACTAGAGTGTTGTGTCAGAATTCTATCATTTCATTTTCGTCCGACTTGATGCGTTTCAGACACAGAAAGTGGATGATGCAGCTGTTTGTATGGTACATTAATTACCAGGGGAAAATACTGTAATTGAGAGAGAGAGAGAGAGAGAGAGAGAGAGAGAGAGAGAGAGAGAGAGAGAGAGAAACGTCATTTAAAATTCTCTAGACCTTCCAGGACAGGAATAAAAAAAAATGCGGGAAAGGTTCCTTGTTTAGCTCGGGTTTAAGTTTATTCAACTCATGGACACCATACGAAGTCCGGTTGTACAAAGGAATGTTAGGGAAAATTCTGAAACCTCAAGTATTGCCAAAGCCACAAGTTGGGTCATGTGAGTACAACGACCCAACAAGGAATCTGTATCTATTCATTTTTAAATCTTTCATTTATGAACAGTGATTGTATTGAAAAGTACCTGACGAAATATATATCATTATTATCTGTCTACTACCTAAGTAATATAATATACATTTCTGATCAATTCAAAGTCTTGTCAGTTTTCAATGACGAGGCTGTTCCTTTGAAGCAAAACTCCACATCTTTCACCGATAGGTAATGAGTCACGTACACAACCCTCCTTTTCAGTCGCGCGGTTGACGTTATCAATCAGCCTATCTATCACAGGTGGTGGTGCGGAAGCCTGGCAAGCAATGCGTCACAGGCATGGTTGGAGTCACGTCTTTCCTTTCGAGACTCGGATCTCCGAAATTCCTATGATAACATTATTCTTCTTCAAGTCAACTGAAGTCGTCGAGCATACCCTTGACGAAAGGAAGGACGACTGGCATCACCTGAACAAGGTGGAATTATGCCCTTGTCATGACGTGGAAGTGGGATTACTTTTTTCACCGGCTCCTTAGACATAAAAAACATATTTTCTTATACTGAGTGTATCCTTAGACATCTTTAAAATTCTTTCCAGATCTCGGCAGAGTTCTTCGGTACCTAACTGAGAAAGAAAAAGATCGAAGGAATACTGTGAACACCTCGACCTGTCCTTCCAGTCCAAATACAAAAACTCCTCCTCCCATCCTCAACCAAACACATCACCAGTCAAGGGCACAGTGATGCACGAGAGAGAGAGAGAGAGAGAGAGAGAGAGAGAGAGAGAGAGAGAGAGAGAGAGAGAGAGAAGGAAGGGCAATTCGTTAAACAGGAGACAAAAACAAAACAATAACGTCCTTGTTAGTGTTTATCTTTCGGCGAGCCGTTTGGGATGGGCTATTGGTATGAGAAACGTATTGCATTACGAATTCATTACCACATCATTATTTTTAGCATAAGTTTCGGCCATCCGAGACTTGCATTTAATTTCGGATTGTTTATCTATATACCACAATAATATATACTATATATATATATATAATGATATAAAGTATATATATAATATATATATATAATAATAATATAATATATATATAGATATATATATGTATATAATATAGTTATATATAATATATTTATATATATAACATATAACTATATACATACATACATAATATATATACAGTATATATATATATATATTATATATATATATATATATATATCTATATATTATATATATAATACACACACACGCACACACACATATATATATATAATTATAATTTTACCTTTCATTGTGTGGAAAAAAACTAAACAAACAAACCCACGTTACCAGCCACCGCCACATTCATAAATTAACTGGTCTACTTTGGTGTGGATATATCCTTTGTACAGAAACTTCCACGCCATGAGCAGCTCCGAACGCATTTGTAGTTGGCTCATCAACAGCACACTGAAACCCCTAAACACACTGCAGCATCTACCTCTATCCTGCGTGTAATCTGAGACTTCCTGGATACTGAGGCTTTCACGTTTCAGTCCTTCTATCCGGTTCTCTTTAGGTCTGACTCTCCTTCACTAGAAAGATTTCGTACAGTCTTCTCCCAGTCACATGACCAAGCATTCTCTATGCGAGCCTTTTTAACACTTCCTCTCCTCATGTTTTACCCTCTCAATTCTTTTTCTAACACACACACACACACACCAACACACATATATATATATATATATACACATATATATAAATATATATATATGTATATATATATATAGATATATATATATATATATATATATATATAATATATAAAAAACAGGGTGTTTCGAAATTAATGCCCCCCCTCTACAACATAAACTAAAATTGATATGGACAAAAAACAAAAATAATTCAGCACAGGTATTTATTTAAGTTTCTCTCTGAATATTTAATATTTTGTGTGGCCTCCATCTGCCTGTACTACAGCCTGCATTCTTGAGGGGTATGATTTCAGCAAATAGCAAAAAAGCTGAGACTCAAACTCCATTTCCCTGAGCATTTCGGTCACCTCTCTTCACAGGTCGTTGAGGCTTGGTATACTATCATAGTTCACAGTGCGCACTTCAACACGATCCTTTAAGATACTACCAATGTTTTCACACACATTCAGGTCAGGGGAGCTCCCTGGAAATTCACTTGATAATAAAAAATCAATACCACAGTTTCGAAGCAGCTCCTGTGCCTGACGAGCCTCGAAACATGGTGCCTTATCATGGAAAAATGTCACTTCTTCAACAGATAACACATTTTCAGGATCTTTGAGGAAAGGAAATACTCCACCAGTAAGCACAGTTTCTCTGAAGTATTTGCCATTCCATGACTGTCCTTTTTCTTTGATGACGCACGAAATACTCCACCAGTAAGCACAGTTTCTCTGAAGTATTTGCCATTCCATGACTGTCCTTTTTCTTTGATGACGCACATCAACTTTTTTGGCTGTGAAACAGAGAAAACTTCCCAAACATTCAGGAAATTTTACAACTTGGCCATAGTGCATGTCATCGCTATCATCAAACTTTGCAGCCCACATGATGTCATTTTTATGATTTGGCTTCCTGACTGTGTAAATGAAGAATTCATCTAATGCGGCAACATGGAGAAAGTCAGCTTCATCCCAATCTTTAAGAAACGAACCACAAAACCATGCATGGTCTTCTCTCAGTTGCTGAGTGATGTTGGGCTTGCTGATAACATGAAATGGCTTGATACCAGATTTTTTCAGCTCACAATATACAGTACTATAACTTTTCTTCTTTCCCCTTTATGTTTCTAGCTCAAGCGCCAATTTACGTAAAGACTTTCTTGGTCTACCCACTGCCTCAGCTATGATGCCTTTTGACTCCTGAGAAAGGACTTCAGGCCTTCAAAGATTCTCACTCTTTTCACGATGACAGTCAAATGGAATTTTTTTCTAGTTGCTTTTAATAAAAGAGTCATCTCTTTTAATGTATTTAGCTATCCAGGAACGTGAAATGAAGGATGCGCCAGCATCCCTGGCCTCTCTGAAGGTTATAACCTGCTATGGCTGTATCTAACTCCATTACTCAGTCTGAAAATACAAGAAATGTATAATGAAAAATAGCTAAATAGAAACTTAAGATGATGTATTTAGAGATAGGCTATAGCAGAAAACTTCATAACTTTCCATTTTCTGTGGAGGGGGGGGGGTCTAATTTTAAAACAAGCAGCATATATTTATATAGACCTGTGATGTAGGGTTGCAGCCCACACCAAGAACAATTGTCGAGGGTCAACTTATGAGTTCCAGACAAAACCCCTACTCAAGTGGTCTTACTGCATGGAGGAAAGAAAATGGTGTATTGGCTCTTGCCATGAGTTTCTTCTAGTGCTGGGAGCTTGTCATGGTAATCGCTTTATAGCAAAGAAAGATAAGTTACAAGAAAGGAAAATGCATTTTCTTCAAGTAGGTCGGCAGCCAGGAGGCATTCGTGCACGTGTTGAAGGCGCCTGTTCTCATGATTGTTCTAGAATAGTCAGGTGAGGTATGGAACTCGACAGGCGCCGACATGCCGTTAGGAACGCAGCATGTGATGATGCAACATTTCGTATAGACCCTTCTAAAAGTTCCTGTCGGGAGTCTGTGACCTTTGCTGTTATGCTCCGCCCCCAGATCGCCTTATATATACGACTGACAAAGATTAGAGATCATCAGTTAGAGACCAGCAGAGATCATCAGATCATTAGAGAGAGATAAGAGAAGAAGGAACAGACGAAGGATAAGAGGAAAAAGGCAATCGAGAGTTTGATCGGAATCTGGTCAAGTCGTCGTCAGGGAGTGGACAACTGAGATATTTCGACGTTGAGCAAGCCTTCAGAGAAGAAACGTTCTACAAGAGGTTTTGAGGAGTAACCTGCCCTTCGAGTATTGAGAATAGACATTGTTTTCTGCAATACGGAGTCAAGAAGACGTCTGAAGTTACAGTTCTACTTTTGTGAAGCCATCGCTTCGAGCATTGATTTCTGACAGCTGCAAAACTAGCCAGCAAGTATTTTCATTACCTCA
>NC_087200.1:152365330-152385330 GCF_015104395.2 Macrobrachium nipponense
AAAATTACCATCTTTAAAACTACTAAACCACCACGGGAACATACAAGCTCCTTCCAGAAACCTATTCTTACATTAAAAATTCACTCTAACATTTCAATATTCTAAACCAAGCTTCAGTTCTATCACCAAAATCTGATATCTCAACAAATTACCATCAATACCTTACAACATTTATCAAATGTTACGTTTCATTTCTTTCCGTTCTATCGAAAGGTCTTTCTAAGCTAGGTACAGGTTTTCCTTTCACTCGGGAACTATAAATCGAGCACTTCATGGCCTCACCTCCTTTGTCTGAGCCCACGACGCTCCATCCCTGTTATGTCTTCGCCTTACTTTCTCTTCGGTACCCTAGCCACCTTTACAGGTAAACGAGGTCTTGCAATCACATTTCATCTCCTGCAAAGGCCAATCATTCTTCACAACCATTATTTCGCCCAAGTAATTCCATCAACTCCGGCTACCACACTCTCTACAGTCTTTCCACAGCCTTCCCTGTTCAGCATTCAGATGTGCCTCTCTCCTATCGCCCTGACTCGAAAACTAAAACTAACTCACTCTATCAACATAAAATTATTTTCTCTTCAAATAACACACATCCGTTTGTAACTTTTATAATGTGATTTACCGTCTCTATAACCATTCTCTCTGCATTACTTTCCCTCTAGTATAATTTCTGTCTCCCTCTTGAACACTTGTTCATATTTGTTCATGCTAAATCATCAATACATGTTCCTCTCGCTATTTATCAGGCACCTGCGATCCCGTAGGGAGGACGAAACTTGCCAGTAGAAAAAATTTTATTTCATAAATTTCATGTTTGATCAAATTGCCTGTCCTCTGCGTTTGGTGTTCACACTCGCAACTTTGCCACTAACATATTCGGTTTTCAGTCGTTCTAGTCAATCATTTTCATGAGGCGATTTGACTTTTTATTCCTTCATGAGAGTTCTGCTGAAAACAACTTAAAACTGGTTTTAACTTCACCTAAGATTCTTGGACGTATATCAAGAATCATCTTTCCCAATAATGATGTCTAACTCCCAAAGGAAAATGATTCTCGGGAAAGAAGTTTTGACAGTTAATTAGGGGCATTTCATGTCTTATTTGAGGAAAGATACCCGAGAAGCTATGTCGGTTATATAACTTTGAGAATGAGGCACAACAACAACAACGGCAAAGACAAACCGTCATTGAAGACAACACTGAAATACCATTGAAACATATTATTGTCACTAGAAAAAGAGCAACTCCAATGTAAAATACAGGACTAATCCGATCGAGTCACCTCGCCTGCACCGAAAGCTCTCCTCCCTTTGAGTCAGTTTTATGATGGGACTGCACGATTGATGAAATTTAGGCTGTCAAGCCGAGCACTTCCCAGGGCACTTGCGGCCATTCAGCGCTGAAGAAAGCGAAAAGAGGGAATTGGAGTGGTTGGACAGCAAGATAAAGATCCAGAAAATAAAGAAATTATTACTACAAGGATCAAAAGACAGTTCTTCAAGTACTACAAGGATCTAAATGCAGAAACTGCACTAAGAGGTAGCGGTTGGAGGTGTTGGACAGCAAGATTGAAGAATGGAAGCGGTAACTCCGATATAGTATAAAAGGCTGAAAAGTGGCGCAGTTAGGGGCCGAAGGGACCCTGCAAAGTCCCTTCAGCATTCAGCAATGCCTCTCTAGAACACCACGCGAGGCGCACTGACGGCACTGGTCTCCGGGAAAGTGAATAATAAGGCGTTGTCGTCACTTAACACGAGAGTTTTTCCCTTGAGTTCTGCCATCCTATACTTACTATATAGCCAGCATGATTCTCCCAGCTATAATATTGTAAAAAAAAAAAAGTAGACTTCATAACAGTAATTTAAACAAGTACATATAAAAAAAATATAAGGTATTCATGCAAATTTGGGATTTTCCTAATCTACATATCTTTATATAAACTTCTGAATGTTTTGTTTTTTCACGCCTCAACCAGCTGAATCCAGTTCACGTTAAATATTCCATGAAAAGCACCAACAATGTTATTACCTTGGACGCGGTTCTCCCAGGAATTGGTCCCTGGATGGCTTGACCAGATTTCAAATGCAGAGGATCCTTTAAGGCTCAACCAGCTCATTAGCATATTATGTTAACGTTCTCTTCCTCGCCTGTTGCCAACTATGACTGCATCCCAAGTCGCTTTTCAGTGCGTTGCATTCTTCTGTGTCTGACATAAGTCATGCGTGAGTGCAAGCACAAACAGCTTGTTCCACTGTACCTGCCACTTGCTTTGCTTACCTTTGACCAACGACGATCAAAATCTGACAATGTCTACTTGCATGTGTGACAAGAAAACAGGCCAGCTGGACAAGACATTTACCTGGAAAGCTGAAGCAAAGGAAACGATAGAAAACTGGTAGAGTGCCACCACCAGCCTCCATTAATTACCACGACACACGTTTCATAATTTTTTTAACGTTCATTCTGACCTCAGTGACCCTTTTCCACCATGCAGGGAAGGGACTGAAGTTGTCCCTTTCACATCTACACACAAGAGGTCTTTCATTTGATGTACTACCAAATGCCTATGTTCTTGTACGTGTGCATTTTGTATGACAATGACCCCAAACCCCAGAATCGAGACAAATGATGATTCCGATTGTCAACATTTAGATTTAGAGCCGAACAAATATTGACATGAGATCAGATGGCCTTAAATCTATCTCGCGTTCAGCGGGAGTACTAACATAATCATGACGGAAGCGAAAGTTCCAAATAGTCAGCTTTCCACTCTGCGGTCTGTCTGTCCCCGCCGCTCCCACGGCGAATAATCTAAAATAAAATGAGTGGATGCTTTTGCGTTTAGTTAATATACCACGAGAAGAGTTTTAATGCAACTGTGACCTGAACTATCCATCCTTTCAATTTTAATGTTATTATTATGATGGCCTCTGAGAGAAGCAATGTTTTTCATATAATAAATACTCTGAAAAAATATTATTATTGCGTTAGTAATACTATCCAGTCTCCGTCAAAGGAACTAGTAACAATACGAGACAGATCAGTATCTAGAACAAAATGGGTACAATGCCCACTTGTTTGTTTTCCCAAAAGGATACTGCATATTGTTCACGAGAGTATCACGTTCCAGGCCTTGTTCTTGAGAATTAGACTTTCATCCCGAACGATTTCAGAATCTCAATAACGCTGAAGACAACGAGGCATCTTTTAAACGATGACTTGGCAAAAGTGTTTGTTCAGTCGTGAATCCCCCCTCGCGTCTGAACAACATCTTGTCCTGCATAAATAAAAAAAAAAAAAAAAAAAAAAAAAAAAAAAAGGATGCGCCGCTTTGGCGGAGTTGTAATGGAGGGAACTTTAGGTATTCATGGTCGGCTATCACGATGAGAAAGGGGCCCCTCTTCTGCACAGGAAGAAGAAAGACACCTTTATTACCTTGCTTAACCAGAATGTGCAGAGTGTCTATTGGCGTTATGTTCGTGTGCGCGTGCGCTTTGCCGTATCCGCGTGGGAAGACGTTTCCAATATTACTTGTTCCAATAATATTTAGAAACGTACCCCGGTTTTTCTTCCTCTCACCTCTTTGCGACTTTATATTTGGGCGGTCATTCTAAATATTTGACTCATTTCTCGTTTCACATTACTGATTATCGTCTCGCGCGAAAGATCACGAAGTGAAGCTTACGGAAAATTTCGTTTACATCGAAATTAAAGTAAAAATCTACGATTAAGTGATTTATTTTTTATAAAGAGTTATATTTCTTATCGAGGTCCTACTGTGCAAAATTGAAACCTTCAGTAAGATAAAATTTTAAAAAACTCAGCTTTGACTATTTACGGAACCGGCAACACCCGGTAGTTGGTAATATTGGTAACGAAAAGTAGTACTACCTACACCGAGTAGTTCCAATCAGGAGAACGGCATTTACGAGAATATCATTTATGTTGGAAAAAGATAATATTTTAAGGGATCGTTCTTCCCTTTTATCCATCCCGTAACTTTAGGAGAGGGAGCAAGGGCATCATAATAAGCCCTTCGTCATTTTTGATGATTTGTCTTTGAATGTGTACTAGCTGAACACCTTGAATAACTTGACCGAGCTGGTGGATCGAAGGACATTGACGTTTCTTTATAAGGAAATCGTTGTAAGTACAATGACCCTCGCTCGAGAACAATACCAAAATGATTCGAATAAAAGTGGAGAGAAAGTCGGTGTGTATCCGCTTTATATCACAAAGTAAATTGTTACTATTAATATAACTGCAAGCTCTTCAAGTCTCTCGCTTATATATGACGTGGTAACCCAGGTTCAGTGCTTCACCCACATCAGGCAATGCAGTAGTCAAACCCCCACCAAACTCCACTTTCTTTATATTTTTCTTTTCCTTTGCTGCTTCCAACCGCAACAGACGGGAGGAGGACATCAACAAAATACTTCGCAACAATTTCCGTTTCCTGTGACATGAAAGAAAGGACAGAAAGAGAAATGAAGAGTCAAAAGCTGTGAAATCAGCAACCGCTTCAATACGTTTTTCCTACGTAGCTGCAGTATATGTTATAATATATCAAATGCACAGATCATTATTTTTATTATATTAATTGAAACAGAAATACCGCATAGCTAAGAAGCACGCATACGATCCGTTTACATTTTCTAGACTATTTTTGGGAAATGAGTAGAAGGACACCTAGTGAGTTACTCACAACTATCATGATGATGCAAAGGTCTCACGATATAAACACACAATTTGTACGAAACACTAAGTATGAAATTAACAAATGAAAACATACTCACACACTATATATGTATATATACTTACACAAAAACACACACACATATATATGTATTATATATATGTATATATATAATCACACAAACTACAGGCATCTAAGGCATTGCATAAAAAAAGCACAATTCAAAAATAAAAACTACTGGAAAAACTGACTGCTGAAATTTCCTATGTCACGGGCAAATCAATCCCACTATATTTTAAAAAAGAAAAGAAAAAAAGCTAAAAACAAACAAAGAAGCAGAAAAAACGGAGCGGCGCCGAAGATCGTCTGATGCAACTCCCAAACGTGCGTACAATCACGTCACGGTCGCCGGAAAGTGGCTGTGGAAGCAGGGAGCGGTGTACATGACCTTGCGAAGACAAATTAGTCTTGGTTATACACAGTTAGCATATAGATGGTAATTGCGCCTTTTCCATAGCTGTTGCTACAGGAAGGCAGAGGAAGTCATTTGGAACACTACGACCGATTTCGAAAATGGGTCTGTTCAGGGAAGGAAATGACCGAAAACTTTCGAGAGAGATGCCATCAATAAATTCTGTGGGTGCGTGTGCTTTTTTTTTTTTTTTTTTTTTTTTTTAATTTCATTTTATTTTTAATATCAAGGCCATGGGACAGCAGACTAATAACATTTCTTAGGACAGTCTTCCTGGGAGAACGCAGACACGCACTTTGCAAATGATGCAGCTCATATCGATCACTCGTATGAACTCAAAATGATGTATCTATAAAATGTACAGATTCGACTGTAAACCGAACAACTCCCTTACTGCAGATTTGTAAAGTCCCTGCTTCATTAAATGGCTATGAACTCCGTTTAGCGCCTCAGTGGCGTGTTCAATATGGTCTTGACCTGCCACCTCGGTGGCCGCGAGTTCGATTCTCGGGCTTTCCATTGAGGTGTGAGAGATGTGTATTTCTGGTGATAGAAGTTCACTCTCGACGTGGTTCGGAAATCACGTAAAGCCGTTGGTCCCGTTGCTGAATAACCACTGGTTCCATGCAACGTAAACATTCCTGACAAATAAACAAACAAACAAACAAACACATTCATAAATATTTCGGCGACTGAAAAAGTTCAACCGGTACTTTTTATTAGAGAAGAGAGACTTGCGTTATCCTTAACCAGCTTTTATTTGATGATAGCGTTTGTATTTATGACACGTGAGCATCAAATACGCACACACACATTTATATATGTATATATAATATATATATATATATATAATAATATATTATAATATTATATATATATAATTAATTTTATACATATATATTATATATATATTATATATATATATATATATTATATAATTATATATATATTATCTAATATATATATATAAATTATATATATATATAATATATTATAATGCAATGTAGGCAGGGGAAGCGCAGCAACAGGTCCAGAAACTCATATTTATTATGTTGCAATGTTTCAAAGCCAACCACTAGACCTCATTTTCAAGCTAAAAAGTAACAGCATCTAATTAGTACAATAAAATCAGGTTACAATACTAAAATACGCAATATAAGGTACAATAAAAGAATCACTGTTAAAAATACGAATAAGGACCACCGTTCAGTGTGGAGCAGAGGAAGGGACTAACCAAAATACGTAAACACTTCACGAGAGGTCAAGAGGTGTAGACATGGCAGAGGTGTTCAGTGAGGGGACCAGTTTTTTTGTTAATAAACAATGTTTCATTAACTGTTAAAATCTTATGATCGGAGGCTCTGCCCAAAACCTGAAAGTCCTGGCACTGAATGGAATATCTATATTTATCGGTATGATCTCCTATGTTGGAAAATTCGGAATTTGAAAGCTTAGTACCAGTTCTATAACTGACAGCACTATGACTGTCGTTTCGGACCTTGAGTAACCTTGTGCCGATCCAATATAGGTTCCTTGAAGCTGAAAAGGCTACGGATATTCAGTGGGTTTGTAGTTATAATTTTGATTTCCACGGCAGGGAGATGACATCAGAATCAAACCACGATCTTTCAATCGAAAGGCGAGGGCACTTATCACCTGGACCACACAAGTCATAAAAGAAGTTGGATCCTACGTATCATTGTACCTAAGTCTTTTACCTGGGAAGGCATACTGCCTCGCTACAGTGGTACTCAGGTTCCAACTTCTTTTATGACCTGTGTGGTCTGGTTGGTAGGACCCTCGCCTTCCAATTGAAAGACCTTGGTTTGATCCCGAGGTGAGTCAGCAATTTATTTCGGTTCCCACGTGATTGTGTGCTGATACTACTACTACTAACACCTACACACACACACAAATATATATATATATATATATATATATATATATATATATATATATCTCAACATAAATTATTGGCAGCGAGGGGCAATGGATAGATTATAGGTGCCATATGTACCTTGTCTCTTTGGTTTCAATTTTGGAAGCTTGGTTAGTGTTCTTAGTTAAGACAATAGTAAGGGTCACTGGCCTTAGTCAGCAAGTAAATTTGCACTTCAAAGAACTAGATTATTTAGCCAGTGAATTATCTACTGAAATGGATAGGCACAATTTAGAAACTGTCCCCAGTCCAAGTATATGGAGGCTAAGATTGACTGATTGACTGATTTGAGGCTGTTAAAACTGGTGTTACATCTAGGTGTTGATAAAGTAATAAATTAAAGAGGAAATTAAAAAGAAAAATAAATAAGTTTCCCATATATATATATATATATATATATATATATATATATATATATATATATATATATATATATAATCATATCTGTAATACACAGTATACACATAGTGCATATTATCACGAGTAGAATCCTGTCTCTTTTGTCTTATCTACGCCCAAAAGTACAGACAGAGAAATAACACAAAGAGAGAGAAAACATATAGATAGAAATGCAAAGAGTTTTGGGAAATGTAAATGTAGAATTTGGAAGTCAAACGTAAAGTATTGAAAACCTGATTGGTAAAATTTGGGAAGAACAGAACATGGGGAGACTTTGAGATAAACAAATTTGGAAAACAGACAACTAGAATTCCATCTCCATGGGACAATAACGAAAGCCCCCTTGAAATACTTAGGATCCTCTTTCCACACCTACAGAAGCTTTGGACCTCTTCGAGAGTGTTTTTGGGTAATTCGATTTCCCACCTATTGAATTGCTAGACGGTATAGGGGCTTAAATCTTGTTCATGACATTTCCTAATTAGTCTCGAAATGATAAATGACCCGCCTGTCCCCTCACGACAATCAGGTGGCCGACGCGACGCCGCGGCCTGCTCAAGAATGTAGAGCGGTTCACGGGAATCTGCACCTTTTTGCCATTGTAATATTTTCCCAGCTAATTTGTCAAAGAGTCGTTAGAGTAAAATACGAATGACCACCCAAGAAGTCACCTGCCACGGGGGTTCGAAGATCACCCCATAAGCCTTTTATCTGACCCAGAGCCTTAGCATTGTTAACCTGACCCTCGCAGTCTGACTCTGACTCCGCCTCCGCCGCACCCTCTTATCACCTGATCTCTCTCAGCCAACTACACATTGCACTGTCTCCCACACTTTCGCACCTTTTCTCGTCGCCGTTCAAATGTCCTTTTAGGATGCTGCAAAATGTGTTATCTGGTGACAAAAAGGGACAGAGACGAAGCAGCTCCAACGGTTCCTGAATCTGTTTGGGAAGACAGCATCATCTAGTTCAGACTGGATATGACTGGGTCATCTGACCTGGTGTATATAGAGGTCATATTGAAAAAGACTTCGACCTTTCCTCTGGTGAAGAACTGCTGATTCCAACCTTCTATATTCTGTCCCTTGATTCTCGTCTCCCTCCGAGAATAGTGAGATTTGAAGTGATATCATTCTACTTGTGTAATAAGATTGGTACTCATATGTCCGGTGCAGTTTAACCCTCATTCTTCCAATATATAGGTGCTGTGTTCCTTAAGTGATATCGAATAACTTTAGCATTTCCGTAACTAGTATTTCATGCAAGAATCTTTTGCAGGTCTATGTAGACTGTCCTGCTGTGTGCCTGCTTCTGTAGATCAACAGTGCCACGTATACCGGTGTGCTGTTGGGAACTTACTTCCTGACTTTACAAGCAAGTGTTTTACTTCAGGGCTAATTTCGTATAGTTCTTAATCCTTATTTTACTTATGCCCATTTGTCATTTAGTAGGACCTTTATTTTGCTTGTTTGCTTGGTAGTGGCACTTAACCTGTGATTGTGAATAACTTTAGTAATGTCACCCGTGCCACGGAGCTCGATTCCGTCCCTGTATTGTCTTATCTTCTGATAATCCTTTTAGAAAATTATAGTAATTTTAAACAAGAGTACGTGTTTATATTTGATCCTAAATCATTATCCTTTCATATTTGGTCATTCTAAAAGGTGAGAGAATTCTTTTAACTACTTTTCTGTCCATAGCTAACATGCCACTTAGTCAGAACTCTGGCGTAATTGTACACAAGGAAGTAATTTTGAGTTCCAATATTTTGGATTTTGAGTTAACCTTTTATACCCGGCTTGCAACTATGACAATATATATATGATCTAAATTTTGTTGAGGAGCCCCACCTCCCCTAACAAAGTTTTATAGTTGCATTAAATTACAATTTTCCCCAAAAATCGCTGCAAAGATTAAAAATCCATCTCTGTCACTTCCCCAAGACTGGGACATTCGACCTGTAAATGTCTCAAAGTCAAGGCCACAATACAATAATCACAGAATGGAAGATCTAAACCTGACATCAAAAACATGAGTGAGTCTTATATGTCCAATATTTCAGAGGACTCTGATATTCTGAAGAAACTTGGTAAAGTTGATAACAGTAATATGCAAACCTGACCAAGGCAAAAGTATAGTAATTCTCAATAAGGTTGACTCCAAAAAATCAATGTAATTTTGTCGGATAACTCTAAACTCAAACCTATTGGTGGACCGAATTTGTTGACATTTACAAAAATGATAACAAAATCAACTGTTTTCTTAGAACGTTTAAGTTGGGGTTATTAATGAGGAGGTATTTCATAAACTATTTGTTACAGGTTCCTCTTTTGGCATATTATATGGACTCCATAAAATACATAAAGATGGTATACCAATGAGACCCATAATGTCGTCCTACAACAGTCCTACCTATAACATCTCAAAGTTCCTGGTTAAACTTTTAAACGAATATTCTATATCGAAATTTACTTTAAAGAATGGCTTTGATTTTCAACAGCAAGTGCTGTTACAAGATGGTGAACTATTCATGGCTAGCGTAGACGTTGAGTCCTTATTCACCAAAGTACCTGTTTTCTGAAACCATTGAGATTATTTTAAATAAAGGTTTTAGTGATGCTGAAATTCTTTATGGTTTTAACAGTCAGTTTTTTTAAAAGCCTTTTAGATCTTGCTGTGCAAGATTCAACTTTCATCTTTCATAAGCAACTCTTACCTGTAGGTCGGGGGAGTTGCTATGGGGTCCCCATTACGCTCGTTGTTTGCAAACTTTTTTATAGGTTATTTGGAGGAAGAGTTTTGAAATATTGCCCAGAGAACTTTAAACTAACATATTGCAGAAGATATGTTGATGATATATTTGCCTTATTCTAGCATTTCTGGCAATGTTAATTATTTTTAGAATATGTTAATAACATACATCCTAACATGAAATTTACTTTAGAACAAGAAAAGGACAACACTCTTGCATGTTTTTAAGGTTATTGGACAACCACAGTTTCAGTACTTCTGTTTTCCGGAAAAATACTTTTACACGTCTAGGCAGCAACTTTTTAGTTCATGTTTTCATTCTTTTAAAATAAATGCAATCACCCTTCTAGTTTCTAGAGCACTTAGATATACTTCAGATTGGGCCTCATTTCATATTGAAATTGAATTTTTACTTGAGTATTTCACAAAAAACTCATTCCCAAGAAATTTAGTTTTTAATATTATCAACAAAATGTTAGCAAAGTTTGTTTGCAAACCTACATTGAACTTTAACGTTCCAAAATTAACTATGTATGCTCCAATTCCTTTTATTCATTCCGACAATTTACGTTGTGCCAAAATTAAACAAATTATTGAAAACGAACCAGGATTTTTAAAATTAAACCTCGTTCCTATGAACCCTAAGAAAATTGGGGGTTTCTTCAGCTATGAGGACAAGCTTCAAGACTTCATGATATCCAACATAGTATATAAATTTCAATGCCAAAGATGCCTTGGTATATACGATGGATCCTCTCGAAGACTGTTGCAGGTTTGATATCATAGCCATCTAGGTCTTAGTTATAGAACGGGGTCAAGAATATCAAATCCGGAATTTACTAATGCAAAATTACAGTGGAAAAACATTTTTCAATAGTAGGCCCTACTAAACAAGCAGCCTACTTAACGACTCTCTCTCTCTCTTCTCTCTCTCTCTCTCTCTCTCTCTCTGGGCTAAGTGTTGTCTGGGCATGTACCAACTGCTGTGGTCACCTGGCTATTTTCCTTTCCTTCCATAGGTAGCCTTCCTTATTTACTCATGTATAGTTTTTATTTTAAGTTTTAAATATATGCAGGAAGACTACAAAAAAAAAAAAAAAAAAAAAAACAAAACAAAAAAAAAAAAAAAAAAAAAAAAAAAAAAAAAAAAAGAACTCCATATAAGAGACATACATCTATCTGTGAGGAAGTGGACTTGGGCAAAAAGGAACTTGCTGCTGACCTTCCACGCAAATGACCCCCCCCCGAAAGGTCAGTCACCTAGGCCCTAACCTTGAAGGACCGGATGGATGCAAGCATCATTTAGACTATAATAATATCATCGGTAAATCAAACCAAATAACCCCAAAATAATATTCTGGCGCTCTAAAATCTAATAAACTATTATTGCATAAATCAGAGTTATCATACGACAATCCTACAACCATATGGCAACAATATCAATATCATTAGTTTAGTATTGCAGTTGAACCTGTCGTGAGTCATGTTTTTGACGTCATCACTGATTGAAAGCAAATTCACACCAGGACCCACTCGTCAAATGAGGCTACTTATTACCGAATCCTTCTTCAAATTTCACAACATACCAATATGCAGAATATTAAAGAATAACTTCAAATACATAATACTTGTATGAATACATACAAAGCTACAACTATACATATACCAGCATACACTTATACAAGCACACAAATAAAAGCGAAGAACGTAGGTATTACCTACCTTTTGAATTTAGCCGGAGGACGACGTTACAAGATGCAAAATGTTATCTGCGAAACAGACTGTGACTTCAAGTTACTCATGTCGATATCAAAAATATCTATCATTTGTTAGATATTCTACGCCGCCGACATTTCGTATGATTAATAAATCACAAATCCTCAAAACTCTCTTCTTTGAATCATTAATCAAGGAACTCTGCATCCGTAGAAATCATTCATGCAAATACCACCATCTTTACCTTTCCATGACTTGGTCGCCTTTTGTTCAAGCTTACGATCAAGGAACGAAACCCTTTTGCATTGTTTTCACCTGTTACTGAGGATTCTGCAATAGCACAGCGGTTTGAACCTGTTTTATTCACATTTCCGCATGTGTGTCTATACACACACACACACACACACACACACACAATATATATATATATATATATATATATATATATATATATATATATATATATATATATATATATCGATCTACAATGTCCTTTAATATCTAATTCGCTCTACCTCGGAATTAATATATTTTCACATATGCTTAACCAAGGTAGAGCGAATTAGATATTAAAGGACACTGTAGCTCGATATATGTATATGAATCACGGCAATGTGATATGACTTATATATATATATATATATATATATATATATATATATATATATATATATATATATATATCGAGCTGCAAATGTCCTTTAATATCTAATTCGCTCTACCTTCGGTTAACATATATGAAAATATAGTAATTCCGAGGTAGGGGAGATGGGGCTCCTCAACAAAATTTAGATCACATGTATATATGTGATATGACAATACATATGTGTGTGCGTGTATGAATAACTTGATCACGAAAAATTTAAAACGTGATGCTATGTATAAATAAAGGTAATGCCACAAAGAAAAATGAAGAACGAGAAGTGTGGAGGTCTTATTGCTTATGATTAGATTAGATTAGATTATAAAATTTTGGCACATAGCCAATCGCCGGAGCCGAGGGACCATTCAGCGCATATATATCTTAAGAATAAAAAAGTCACTGTCGTACAAAAAAACATACACACAACCGATCTAACATACAAATCATTCATTCATAAAACTAAACATTTTAAAAATGTCATTATTTGCTCTGCCTGAGCACCTTCACCTACAATATCGGCTCTACGTTTGTGTTCAAAATGAGGGCACTCCACCAAAATATGCACCACAGTCAAATCCACATGACAGGTGGAACAGTGAGGAACCTGCCTATCAGCTCCACTCATCATTAGATACCCGTGAGTATATTTAGTGTGGCCAATACGTAATCTAGCTAAAACTATCTCAGACCTTCTATCTATCCGGCTATGAGGCCAAGGATAAACAGAAGGCCTAATCGACTTTAATTTAAGATTATTATCTAAAGTAGACCAGTGGGCCTGCCACTGGTCTCTACAATAAAATCGAATTGTATTTTTAAAATCGGAAACAGGGACGCCCATATTGGAAATGTGCCTAAGCCTAGTTGCAGCCTTAACAGCAGCGTCGGCTCGCTCATTCCCAACAATTCCAACATGGGACGGAGCCCAACAAAACCTAACAGGAAAACCTCTTCTATTAATTAAAAGATGAAAACAATCTTGTACTTCTTGCACTAAAGGGTGGCAAGAGACTAGGCTTTTAAGAGAAGATAAAACACTAAAAGAGTCGGTAAAAATGGTAAAAACCTTGTTAGTGCAAGAACTATAAAAAATATATTTAAGAGCAGTCAAAACTGCCAGCAGTTCAGCTGTAAAAACAGAAGAATTAGATGGAAGCTTCTTTTTAATGATATTATCACTAGTCACTACAGAGCAACCAACACCATCAGAACCCTTCGAGCCATCAGTATATATATGATGAGAATCACCATGTTCAGAAGCATGGTCCAAGAAACTTGCCCTCAACTGATCACCAGAATTGTTGCTCCTGCTGTCCCTAATTGGGCAGATCTCTAGGCATGGTCTATTCCAAGGAGGAAACTTTGAGGGCGAAATTTCAGCTACTGCAGGAGGTAGTAATCCCACCTTACTGGCAGAGCTTGCTAGTCGAACTTCAAGTGGCTTTGGCAGTCTAGGTCTACTTGGGGCTCTATCAGTTGGTTTTCTAACGTACTTATAGTTGGGGTTCAGCTTTGAAGTAAGTACTCTTGATATGACTCTCAAGCCTAATTCCTCCCTACGGATAAATAGTGGGGGAAAACCTGACTCATACGTAAAGCCATATTATGGACAACATCTAATTTCTGCAGTGTTGTCTTGCATGCACAACCATAAACTTGACAACCATAATCAATTTTGCTTAGGCATAAAACCTGGTACATCCTCAAAAGAGTGATTCGATCTCCCCCCCAAGTAAAATTAGACACAACTTTAAGAATATTAAGACGAAGCTTCACGTTACATACAACTTCATTAACATGTTGAGTAAAAGTTAATTTTTTATCAAATGTAACACCTAGATACTTAATGCTATCTTCATCAGGTAAAATGGAGCCATTTAAAAACAACGTAGGGATCTCTTCCACTCTTCTTAATCGACAAAATCGTATAGCTTTGGTTTTTTCTGGTGAAAACTTGAACCCTTTAGTACTGGCCCATAATGTTGCAGCATTAATAGCAGTCTGGATCTTCTGACAAGCTTCGACAGCTGTAGACTTACTACAGATTATTGCATAATCATCAGCAAAGGCCAGACCATGCACCCTGACAGGAACTTGTTCTAGTAGACCGTTGACAGCTACATTAAAGAGTGTTGGACTAAGGACGCTTCCCTGAGGTAACCCTTCTTCCTGAGGGTAAGCAGAAGAAATGTAAGAGCCCACTCTTACTTTCAGGTAACGTTTTGACAAAAAATCTTTCAGACAATAGAACAAATTACCCACAACACCCCACTCTACAAGTTGCAAAAGGATACCTCCGCCAGGTAGTTTCGTATGCTTTTTCTAGGTCAAAAAACACTGCAACAGTCTGGTTTTGCACAGCAAAAGCATTCTGTATCTCCCGAGTAAGGAACATCAAAGGGTCAGAAGTACTTCTATTTTTCCTAAAGCCAAACTGCCGATTAGATAAAAGATTCTTTGAATCCAAATACTACACAAGTCGAGCATTGACCATCCTCTCGTAAATCTTGCTAACGCAACTAGTTAGAGCAATTGGCCTATAGTTCTTAGGAAGGAAGGAATCTTTAAAGGGTTTTAAAACAGGTACAATAATCGATATCTTCCAAGACTCTGGTGAAGTTCCTGAAAGCCAAAAACTGTTTAAAATGTCTAAAAGAAATTTTTTTGTACTTCTAGGCAAATTAAAAATAATTGAATACAGTATATCATCTTCCCCAGGAGATGTTGGGGAAGATAACGAGATTGCATGATCTAATTCTTTCATGGTGAAAGGAAGATTATATGACTCTGAATTTAAACTAACAGGAGGAACAACTGTGGTACCGTCCCTAATATTCCTGAATGCAGGAGAGTAATGTAGGGCACTAGATATATTGGAGAAATACCTACCAAAGGTTTCTGCAACTTCTCCAGAATCAGATATGAGGAAGCCATCAATTTTCAATATAGGCAAGGGAGATGGAGAAAATTTCCCTTGCAGCTTTCGGATTTTGTTCCAGACTAATGACATATGGAAGTCATATTCTAATTCACTTATATATCTGATAAACGATTCCCTCTTTGCTTGCTTAAATGTTTTCTTTTGCTTAGCAAAACTCTTTTATAGATAATTTTATTGACCAAGAAAGGAAATCTACGATATCCCTTGTAGCAAGTTCTTGTTATCTTTCGGCTCAAGGCGCATGCATCACTCCACCAAGGTACTAGAGAACGCCGAGGTTTACCAGAAGTTCGAGGAATAGACAGCATGGCACCACACAGCAATATACTGATTAAATACTCATAAGCAGATGTTGGGCTCTGAAAATCATTTATCTCTTGATCAACTACAGTAGATTTTTTGAATAATCCCCAGTCAGCCTCCCCTACCTTCCATTTTGGTAAACATGGAGATGGAATATTTTTCATAAACTTTAAGTGAATGGGCCAATGATCACTGCCATGATCATTCTGGTCTACTACCCATTGGTAATTTAACCTCAAAGACGAAGAGCAAATAGTGAGATCAATGGCTGAATCAGTATTATGAAAAACATCATGTCTTGTAGGGGAACCATCATTCATTAAAGTGATGTCATTTAAGTCAAGCAGCTGTTCTATTATTAAACACCACCGGTCGCAGTTTGGCTCTCCCCAAAGGGTGTGCTTGGCATTAAAATCCCCCATCAGAATGAAAGGTTTAGGAAGCTGGTCTATCAACGTCTGTAGATCGGTTAATTCTAGCTGACGGGGATTACCCTGTGCATCCTGCAATCTATTTTCCAATGATGGATCACGGTAGAGAGAACAAATTGTGATCCATTTATAATTGAAAATTTTAACTGCACAAGCCTGCAAAACAGTGTTCAATTGAACAACCCTGTGATTAACAGACTTGCGGACTATGATACCAGTGCCTCCCTGAGCACGTACACCTATCAGGGGTGGAGACCTGTGAAATGAATAATTAAAACCCAAGTTGGGAGTGTGCTCTCCCAACTTTGTCTCTTGTAGACACATCGCGGATAAATCATGTTCCTTAAACAGAACCCGAACTTACTCTCTATTTGGTATAAAGCCACGGATGTTTCATTGCATGAGAGCCATTATTTAGAGGATGGGATCTTAAAATTTTCTACCAATTTAGGAATCTTTGTCCTGGTGAGAGAGATCTTATCAGTTTTACCAGTACTACTTGATCTAGATCTAGGTGTTATAGATCTTTTAGATGATGGCCTTCACTTGCCCTTTCAGTTTTGCCTTTATTTTTCCTATGATGGCTGAGTGACCGAGAATGAGGCGAAGAGGGAGAAAGGGCCCTCTTCTGATGAATAAAGTGGGCCTCCATCTCCTCACCGTCATCTCCACGGTGCACTGTAATGACAGGATGAGGCGAGGGCTCAATGTCAGGCAATGTCCCTGTCAGAGAGAAGTCGTCAACATATTGAGATCTGGCTTGAACCCTTGAACTAACAGGGTCCCCTGGCTTGACCAGAGTCTCTGCAACATGAGGAGCCCCGCCAGTGGGGGCATGAGAAGCCCCACTAGGGAGGCCGTGAGGAGCCCCACCAGAGGGGGCGTGGGAAACCCCACCAGGGGGGGCACGGGGAGCCCCACCAGAGGGGGCGTGGGAAACCCCAATAGGGGGTCCCCGGGGAGCACCACCTGAAGGGGCACCAGAAGTAGCAATATCCGACTGTTGTGCCTTCAAGGCATCTGAATAAGTTTTCCTTCCCAACAGCTTCTTGGCCTGTCCCACACTGATGTGTTCAGCAATAGATTTAAGTAATGCCTCCTGTTCTTTTTTGAATGCACTGCATTTCTTATCTCGGGCTCGATGTTCACCCTTACAGTTCACACAAATTACCGGTCCAAAACATTCCTCGCGCTCAGGCTTGCCACACGATTCACAAAGTTTATTCCTGGTGCAAACATTAGAGGAGTGTCCAAAACCAAAACATTTCAAGCACTGGAGCGCTCTCGGTCTATAAGGACAAACTTTCATAATTTCATTGTCAAGAACAATTTTAGAGGGCAAAAAAGAACTTACAAATGTTAAAATAATCATCGACGAGCGGGGCAATTTGAAAACCTTCCAAACCACATCTGGACACATCTCCAAAATTTCCTCCTCGTCCATTTCATGTGAATCTTCATTGAAGATGACACCCTTTGCATAACTAAAATTATAGTGAGGTTTTACCTCTTTTATCATACCCTCGGGATCAAGCTTTAAATTTAGGAGCATTACTGATTGAACATTGGTCTTGGCATGAACTAAAAAACTATTACGCCCAAAGCGAGTTACTTCTGGACTCCCCACATTGCCGATCCTCTGGCTTATGTTCAGGAAGCAAGTGCAAATAACTACATTATATGTGTGGTAAATTTCAATTTTTTTGTATGGACGCAATACAATGCTTGCGTATCATTTTCCACAATAAGATCTCTGATATACATACATACATACATACATACACACACACACACACACACACACACACATATATTATATATATATATATATATATATATATATATCTATATATAATATGATATATATGTGTGTGTGTGTGTGTGTGTGTGTGTGTGTGTGTGTGTGTGTGTGCGTGTGTGTGTATAACGTATGTATGTTTGCGTGTAGATCAATAAAAAAAAGTAAGATAGAGCCAAACTAGAAAAAGACAGAATAAAGTTAAGTATATCTTATTTCAACCAGACCACTGAACTGATTGACAGCTCTCCAAGAGTAAAATTGAAGGAAACATCAGATTCAACCTCGTCTTTTGAAATTTTGAAATATGGAAGCACCGATATTACAAGCCGAGAGATCGGATAAGTTGACAAGAAAAAGATCGAGGGAAAAAGAAAGGTGGATCACTGATCTGAAAATTATCCATATATATATATATATATATATATATATACATATATATATATATATATATATATATATATATATATATATATAACATGTGTGTGTGTGTATGTACCTTTCATAATTATGGGAGCAATATCAACATCAAGCGTGTTTGCATGAGATTTGGCCATTTGAACTGAGACCTGCATCCATAACAAATTTTCTGAATATAATCTGAACAGCCATAATATTGATGGACGTAATACATGCAGGGGAACTCTACAATAATGAAGGTTTTCTCTAATACAATAATAATAATAATAATAATAATAATTTTGCACGGGCAAGAAGTTATGTGTCAGGTTCGGTAAAAATGGGACATACTTCAGGGAGATGTAGAATCCAAAGCACTGAAGTCTAGATTCTAGTTGAACAAAGATCAAGATGAGAAAGGAGAGAGTATGGGGACAAACAAGATGACGATGCTGACAAAGGTGTTGGGACAGCCCTCAGCACTGTTAATGAAATATCCAGGGGTGAAAACAAAATGAGAGAAACACTCGTCAAAAGGAGGGACGAGTCAATTATAACATCAGAAGCAAGGCGACGCTGGTCGGAATATTTTTGTAAAGTCTTCGATACAAGATGTGAAGGAGGTAATCTGGGCTGATATACCAGAAGTAGACGAAGATATGCATGAGCAGAGGTATGACTTCAGTCTATGGAGTGGGACCTACAATAAAGAAATCACTGGAGAAATCTTTTTTAGTCACAACTGAATGACACCTCGTAAAGTAAGTAGACTGTTTAGCAGATTATGGAACGAGGGACCAAAGCATAATGACTGGATATTGGAGGTCATAACTAAGGTACCAAGTAACAGTGACCTGATAATGTGGTAACTGCAAAGACACTGCCCTTATCTCCGTTGTAATGAAATACTGCTTTTGGCCGTTCTCAATAGGCTGGAGAAAGAAATGACTGCAAAGTTTGGGGAGAAAGAGGTTGGTTGCCCAAACCAAACGGTTGCGTTAAGATTTATTCTACAACAGTATAAGTATGTCATTTAGAAATCCCCGTTCTGATGGATTTTGGTGATTACGAGAAGGAATTTACTCCGTCCAAGACCAATACAATGGAAAGTCTGCGCCCCTCCGGCATTCTACTCAAACAGGCTATTTTACATGATCCAATGAACGAAGTAGACGCAAAATGAAGGTTAGTGGGGTCTAGCCAAGTCAATGTGCAGTAGAGGGTGCTACAAGAAACGCTATATTAATTTTGCTATTTGCTTCTCAAAGATTTTGATGCAAGAAGTGGTCGGAGATGGAAGAGAAAGTTGGACGGGAGTGACGGCAGAAACTTGACCGACTTGAATTATGCAGACGGTGCTGTTTTAATCAGGAAAACGTCACAAGAATAATAAGGTTTACTAGTAAAAAGAACAAAATGGCACTCAAAATAAATATCAGGAAAAGAGGCGTCACGAGGGCAGAGTTTGCACGACAGCAAGGCTATAACATCAGATGGAGAAAGGATGAC
>NC_087200.1:152387830-152425330 GCF_015104395.2 Macrobrachium nipponense
ATATATATATATATATATATATATATATATATTTATATATATATACATACATAAGTGTGTGTATCTATATTGCCAAGTGTCCTTGTGTACTGATAACCCGTAACACTACAGTAGATGCAATTAATTGTCAACAGTCATTAACAGTTCATTTTTGAAATGGTAAAATTTATGATCAGTTATACCATTCCAAAAATCCTACAATTAATTGGCCTTAACGCAGAAAGCGTTGACAAATACGAATGTCTTAAGCTCACATTAGTCTAGAGATAAGGTCTTCACTGCTTTATTTCATTTCCGTAGGAATAAGCAGAATCCAGGACGAGTCAACATTTATAGTTTCATGTGGTACACTGGAATAGTTGGAAATGACAAACTTATATGGAGGGAAAGTTTTTTTTTTTTTTTTTTTTTTTTTTTCATCTACACAATTTTTTACCGGGTAATGAAAGCTGGATTTTCTTATCTGAACTGTAACAGCAATATCCGAGGCCTTTATATACTCGTATATTGCATTATGTGGACAGTGTCTTCGCATTCATAGTAACCTTGGGGTGTATGTGTGCCATTGTGACAAGTCATAGAGTACATGTTCAGATTTCACGCATCATCGAAGATAACAGGTAGCTTGACTGGTTCTGGGGTGGGGAGTGGCGTCGAGTCAGGGTCCACAGAAGAGGGGCATCTTCCGTAGAGTTTCTACGCGACACTCCGTCGGGTACGACAATAGCGCGAATCATGGGCCTCCTCCTTCTTAGACCATGGTCAGAATGGTTATTTATACGTACACATTCTTCATTAAGCAAAGTTTTGCAATGGGACGGGCAAATTTGTGCACCATTAGTCAAGGTATAACTGATGAAATTCACAACAATGTGATATAAAATTCATAAAAGAGAAATAAGAAAAAGTTCCCGTTCTTGGACGTTACGTTGAACACACAACTGAATAACAACAACACTTGTGTTGCGTAAACATAGAAACTTTAGCGTAGAACGAGAAGAATCTTTAAAAAAGATGTTGGTTCCAGCACTGAAATTAAACGTTTACGAATGACGTTCCTGAACATTGGTTGCCCAGTAAAACCATTCGATGGCCAGTTAAAAGAGAATTTTGAACAGCATCGCCACACAAAGGCCTCTTTCAAACACAGCAGAAAAAGAAAGTCGATATCATATTGTATCTAATAATGTCTAATCAAGGAGAGCCGTTGTCCAAGAAAACAAATGGAGGATTAAAGAAAGAACAGACCGACATTTTCTCAGAATAGTATGCGAATTGTATTCTGTAATTCCAAGATGGGAAACTTTTTCCCAACGCAAAAACGAGATGCTCATCTTATCTGGCGTTCGGACACAGTTGATGTCCTTCAGTAGGCGGTTTGCTGACGATGCTCTCTGGATCTAGCAGTTTGTCACTCGCTCATCGAAGGAAGGGCTTTGGAACACGAGAGCAAAGCCTTTGATTCGACCTCTGCAGTTAGAAGCGAAATTAAGTGATAATCGAGGTAACCGACAAGAGTTCTTACAATGATTCTTGAATTCCTCGCCAAATATTTCCGTTTCCTTATTTCTTGTTCATTGAATTCATGACTTATTGTTCCACTATGTAACAATTATGAAGGGAGGAAGGACACAGCCACGTTATCTTATCATTTTTTTTCCTTTCTTTCTTTCTTTGGGGGGGGAGGGGGAGACGACAAAAATGAGTGAATTGAATTGAATTTATAAAATTTGTGGCCATTTGCCACGCGCCGGAGCCAAAGGCCATTCAGCGCATATATATCAACGGGATATATTTACTAATAGAAGATACACTTATATAATTAAATCAAATGATTAAAACCAAATTCAAATTAAAATACTCAATTAAATATCATAAAACAAATGGATTTCCTTAAGAAATTTAAAAATCTCCTCTGTGGGAGCACCCTCTCCTAAAATATCTGACAAAGGTTTGTTGTGAAACCAAACCGACGTCTATGATTAAAATAAAGAGGACAGTCAACAAATATATGCCTCACTGTAATGCCAACATTACAATTGGAGCATTGAGGAACCTGCCTCTCTGCTCCACTAGTTAAAAGATACCGGTGAGTTAAAAAAGTATGCCCTATACGCAGGCGTGTTAAAACTATACTAGATCTTCTATCCATCCCAACAGAAGGGGACCAGGGATGAACAGAAGGTCTGATCAATTTCAGCTTTAAATTACTATTCAAGTTGGACCAGTGATTCTGCCACTTAGTCCTACAAAATGATTTAATAAAAAGTTTAAAATCTTCACAGGGAACCCTCACAGAGTGGGAAGCCCGGGAGGAAGCTGCCTGCTTAGCGGCTGTATCAGCCAGCATTACCACGAATTCCCACATGCGAGGGAACCCAACAAAACTTCACACTGATGTGTTTTCGAGAATGCAGGAGGACCAGCCAATCCTGCACCTCTTGAATGAGTTGATTAGATGGCATCAACTTCTGTAGTGCAGATAGAGAACTCTGGGAATCACAATAAATAATATATGAGTCCCCAGTGCTACCTGTACTAAAAACTAAATTTTAATTTTAAAACACTAAAAATAGCATAAATCTCAGCATTAAAAATTGAGATGTTAATAGGAGGCTTTTTTAAATTGTTCTCTCACCGACGATGACAGAACATCCAACTCCATTTGCTGATTTTGACCCATCTGTATATACAGCAATCGAGTTACTATGCTCAGAAACATGGGCCAAGAGGCTACTTTTAAGCTGAACACTTGAGCTGATCTTTTTGTGTCTCTAATTTGGCAAATATCTAAAGGAGGCCTACACCATGGAGGGAATTTAGAAAATGTTGTTTCCATAACCAGTGGAGGAATAAGGCCTACCTCTCTCGCACTGATGTTTAATCTAACTTCAAGGGGCTTAGGTAATGTAGGTTTAGTGGTGCTCTGTCAACAGGATGTTTTATATACTTAAAATTTGGATTAGACTGAGAGGTTAGTGCTCGTGACAAATATCGGAGACCCTGTTCCTCCCTCCGAATGAAGAGAGGAGGAAAACCAGAATCTACATAAAGGCTCTCAACAGGAGAAGTTTTAAAAGCACCTGTACAAATACGCAATGCCATGTTGTGTACTACATCCAGCTTACCTAACAAGGTCTTACATGCAGAGCCATAAACCTGGAGATCCCAAATAATCAATCTTACTCAAGCATAGTGCCTGATAAATTCTTAATAAAGTAGTACGGTCGGCTCCAAAATTCAGGTTACTAACAACTTTAAGAATATTGCACCGCTGTTTAACATTTACTACAGTCTCATTTATATGTTCAGCAAAAGTCAATTTTTTGTCAAAAATAATTCCTAAATATTTGACTTTATCTTCATAAAGCAAGATAGAACCTTCTAAAATAAGGTTGGAATCTCTTCCCTTCTTCGTGTTCTGCAAAAACGTATAGCTTTAGTTTTTTCTGCAGAAAATTTGAAACCTTTACCATTAGCCCAGGAAGTAGCAGCATTAATTGCAAACTGAATTTTAGTACAAGCTTCAACTGCAGTAGCTCTACTACAGACGATAACAATATCATCCGCGAATGCTTGACCAGTTACTCCAACAGGGAGATGTTCAAGTAAACCATTAATGGCAATATTAAAAAAGGTTGGACTAAGCACACTCCCTTGTGGAATGCCTTCTTCCTGAAGATACTCTGATGAGAAGGTAGAGCCAATTCTGACTTTAAGGTACCGGTCAGACAGGAAGTCTTTGGCAAAATTAAACATATTGCCACCAATACGCCATTCACCAGCTGCATTAAAATACCAGCCCTCCAGGTAGTATCAAATGCTTTTTCCAGATCAAAGAACACGGCAATTGTTTGATTTTGGACTGCAAAAGCATTCTGAATCTCACGTGTGAGACATAATAAGGATCCAAAGTACTTCTATTCTTGCGAAAGCCAAATTGCCTCTTCGACAACAGGTTCTTTGTTTCTAATAACCATATCAGACGAAAATTCACCATTCGTTCATAAATCTTGAAGACACAGCTGGTAAGAGCAATAGGCCTATAACTTTGGGTGGATGACTAGGGTCCTTTCCGGGTTTCAAAAAAGGAACTATAACAGAGTTTTTCCACAACTTGTAAGAAGTCCCTGAGCACCAGAATTCGTTTAAAACATCGACAAAGAATTTTTTGACTCCAGAGGTAAGTGAGAAATCATTGCATAAATAATATCTTCTCCAGGTGATGTTGGAGAGGACAAAAGATAAAGCATATTCAAATTCGACAATACTAAAAGGAAGGTTATATGCCTCAGAATTTGAACAAACAGGCGGATTAACTATTGTCATGTTTCTAATATTGCGAAATTCAGGGGAGTAGTGACTGGGGCTTGAAATGCTTGAAAAGTGCCGAGCAAAGGCCTCTGCCACCTCTCTTGCATCTGATATAACTACCAAGTTAATTTTCAAAATAGGTAAAGGAGAAGGGGATAATTTCCCTAGTATTTACGGATTCTATCCCAAACCAGAGAAAGTGGCGAGTTATACTTTAGTTCTGATATGTACCTAAAGAAGGACTCCCTCCTTGCTTCTTTAAAAACTTGCTTCTGTTTGGCGAGGTTTTTCTTGTATATTATTCTATTAACCAAGACAGGACGCCTTCGATATCGCTTGTAACTGGCTCTTGCAATTTTCCTACTCAAGGCACATTTATTATTCCACCAAGGTACCAGTGGACGACGGGGTTTCCCTGATGTTTTAGGAATTGACATCATTGCCCCTCCAATCATTATACTAGCGAGATATTCGTAGGCAGCCGAGGGGCAAGGAAATTCATTGACCTTACGATTGACTTTGGTAGATTTTTCGTACAGCTGCCAATCTGCCTCCTTTATCTTCCATTTGGGTAAAGATGGGGAGGGTATATTTTGTACATACTTAAGATGGATGGGATAGTGGTCGCTTCCATAGAGATTTTCATCCACTGACCACTTATAGTCTAATCGTAATGACGACGAACATATTGTAAGATCAATTGCTGAACTAGAGTTATGGGCTACATCAAACCTTGTAGGAGAACCGTCGTTCATTAAAACTACATCATTGCAATCTATTAATCTTTCAATTATAAGACCACGGTGATCACACCTACCTTCCCCCCACAAAGTATGTTTTGCATTGAAATCCCCCATCAGAATGAAAGGCTGAGGTAGTTGGTCTAAAAGTGATTGCAAATCTTCAAACCTCTAATTGTCTTGGATTGCCAGCTCTGTCCACCAATCGAGTTTCTAGGCCAGGTTCTAGATAAAGAGAGCACAGGGTGACCCATTTGTTAATGAAAATCTGTGTTGCACAAGCTTGCAGTATGGAGTCTAATTTGATAACTTTTTGTGGTAGTGACTTGGCCGCAATAATACATGTACCACCATGAGCACGTTCACCTACAGGTGGTGGAGATCTGTGAAAAATAAAGTTCTGTCCACAGTTAGGAGAAACATTACCAAGTTTAGTCTCTTGCAAACAAAGGGCAGCTAAATTATGCTCCTTGAAAAGGACCCGGACCTGTTCTCTGTTTGAATGGAAACCTCGTATGTTCCACTGACATAGAGCCATTATTTACTATTAGGTTTTTTTTTTTTTTTTTTTTTTTTTTTTTTACTTTTTGGACTTGGATTGGGCTGGTCTGGAAAGACTTGGTCTTGGTCTTTGTTTCATAGAAGAACTTGGCAGATCCTCAAGAGACCTGCTATTTCCTCTCTGGAACCTACTATGGTGTGGGGATATAGGTGGAGATGATGATGGAGTACGGGGTCTCTTATTTCTAAGAGGCACCGTCTCTGCAGCGTGCACCTGAGCCTTATGAGGTGCACTGATCAAGGTGTCATTCTGGGACATACCCAGATCAGGCAGTGAAGCCCGAGAGACCTCCCAGAAGCCCAGAGGAGGCCCAACGGGAGGGGACAAAGGAGCCTTCTTGGATGAAGGTGGAGATGCTGAATGTACTTCGAGCTCAGAAGGGGATAGCTGAAGCTTTGGCTTTGAAGTTGGCATCCTAGTTTGATCATTTTTATTCGATTTTCCAATTTTCACTACATCACTATATTGAGGTCTTGGGAACAAAAGTCTTTTTGCCAGGCCAATACTTAGATGTTCAGCATGAGCTTTCTCTATGGCTGCCACTTCTTTTTTAAATGACTCGCATTCCTTATGCCTTGCATTATGATTTCCTTTACAATTTATACATAATATTGGACTAGAACATTCGCCTTCATGCTTTTGTAAAGAGCAGGCAGCACATAACTGGTTTCGAGTACACACCTTTGACGAGTGGCCATATCCAAAACATGTGAAGCATTGGAGTGGTCTATGCTTAAAAGGTCTAACATGAAATCTCTCCTTGTCAACATATACATAATCAGGAACTTCATCATTAGTGAAAGTGAAAATAATCATTCTTGACCTTGGAACCTTGAAAATCTTCCACACTTTATCATCACACATTTCCAGCAATTCCTCGTCAGACAGTTCATATAGGTCTTGACTGAAAACCACTCCCTTAGCATAACTAAAACTATAGTGTGGTTTGACCTCTTTTATCATATTAGTATTTTTCAGTTTAGAGATCATGTGGCCTTGTCTATAAGACTTTGCATGAACCAAAAAGCTGTTCTTTCCAAATCTAGTAATATCTGAGTTGGTCATTGTTCCTACCAATGTTCTTAAATGTTTCCTGAAGTGAAAAAGATTACAAAAGTCTGATTTTGTTGAAACAATCAGCCACCTGGCAGGTAGAGGTGTCCTCACCTTACATTTCCCATCTGAAGTTTCCTGACTGACTCTAGCTGGATAAAAGGAATCTACTTCAATATTCAGGGGCATTTTATGAATTAATACACACTTTAATTTTTCCTTATGTGAACACTTGAAAGCATTCACGGCATTCTTATGAGTAGTAAATCTTCAATCCAAACCCTCCAATATGCAAAATCTTCAGTTTCACAATACTTAATAACTTTAATTTCACCATATCTTCCAAACATTTCCATAAATGCAACACAATTTAAATCTGAGGAGAGAGAATCAACATAAAGGATTCTCTCACCACTACTAGAATTTTCCATAGCCACATTCAAGGTCTTGCCATGGGTCGTCTTCTGTACAATTGAATTTTCTATAGGATTGTCCTTGTCCGTGCCAGAGGTCGAAGAGGAGGGTAGTGTCAAGAGGTCGCATTGTCCGGGGGAGTTTATCATAGGGTCGTTATTCATTAATCCTTCAGCAGAAATTTGAAAAAACCTACTGCAAATCAGGCAGAAATCCAGGCCCCCCGCACAAACCCCTCTCTCACCAAAGACACTCAGCAGAGACTGACTCCCATATGTCCACTCCCTACCCTACCCCGAAGGGATAGCTCTACCATAACATGAGTGGCTCAAGTGTAAGCAAAACCCGCTTGATAGGACTGAGGGCATAACTAGTATGCAATCATCCCCATTCATGTTACAATAGAGGGCACACCGGAAAGAATGCCGAGAGTCCTACCGTAGAGACTATACCTCCCCGGATTCCGCAGGCAAGTCCCCCATAGGTAGTTCCGCCCCAATGGATATTGCTATGAAATCATATCAACATCCTCAGGGTCCAAACATACTCGAGAGGCGGACCAAACCTCTACAGTCTCTGCCATTTGGATCAAGAAAGAGCCAATGCGCAAGAGCCCAGCCCCTGCCCAACCTGTAAGAAGGTTTTAGTGAAGAAGGGGGGGGACAGCTAGGTTGAGCAACTGAGTTAAAGATAGTAGAAGAGAGGAAACAAATTTAAGTAAGAGGAAAATTGAGACTTTTGGATTCGAACTGGGAGATATTTCTCCCAGTTTGAAAGCCCTCTTGCCCGCTATGCATTTTCAGCAGTCGGCTGAAAATGCATAACTTCGTCAAGGCAGTCTCAAATCAAGAGGGCAAAAATGAGTGAACTCCGCCAACAAACAGGGTCAAAATGGAAAACCCGCAGGGAAAATTCCGGAAAATATGTGTTAATCTGAAAACACTTCTTAAAGACAAAGATGAATTACAGGTAGGAAACTAAACCTTACCTTCCCTAGCCAAATCTATACTACTGTTTTATCTGTTTTCAAAAGATAAAACAAATGCAATTATTTTTTATAAAGATAAAAGATGGTTTAAACACCAAACAATGAAGCTTTATCTTTATAATACCGTGTGTGTGTGTGTGTGTCCCCAAACCCACTCGACGTCCCCCCTATCTAACTGGACTTCAAATTTTTTGTCATAGAGTGATATACGAGGATGCACTCTCACCTTACCCTTCCCAAATTAACCGGCCTGGGGCCTCTAGTCTGACTAGACCTTGAGCGTCAAAAATCATAAATAGCAGTTTTAATACCATGGCATGGCACTGCACTCAACATTTTGCATTCCATATCTGGAGGTTGGGAGGTACCTCCATTCTCGGTGCTGGCAATTCAATGCAGTTGAGAGAGCCTTGAACTTCCAGATGGATGAAGAGTTGTTTTAGTCTTGATTTATAAGAGAAATTAATAAAACAAGTGCCACCTTCGTCAGCAGTTCTTTCACGCAAGGCAGCCATTGCCACACTACATATACTAGGAAATATTAAGTTTTGAAAACGGGCAAGAGTCAGAAAACATCTGGGTATTTTGCTAAGAAGTTACTGAAGTTTTAATTGGTTTAAAAATGCTAGGTCATTACAACAACAAAAAAGGTCTCAGTGGCGTGGTTGGTATGGTGTTGGCGTGCCACCTCGGTGGCCGCGAGTTCGATTCTCGAGCATTCCATTGAGGAGTGAGAGATGTGTATTTCTGGTGACAGAAGTTCACTCTCGACGTGGTAAGGAAGTCACGTAAAGCCGTTGGTCCCGTTGCTGAATAACCACTGGTTCCATGCAACGTAAAAACACCATACAAACAAAAACAATTATGGAAAAAAAAAAGTCTCAGAAGCGCTCTTGAACAGCGCATGAGCTACAAGTGACTTCACTCCTTCATTAATGACCAAGAACTTGCGAAACGGAAACCTTCAAAACAATAAAAATTCTCTTTACAAAAAACCGTTATGCAACCCTTCACATGTTTTATTGATAAACACAGGGATTACTCTTCATTTGCCCACTTTGCTGCCTTTGGAAATGATGACAAAATAACCACCATCGGGCAGTTTCTGATGTTCAACTAAGTTGTGCTGAAGCAAAACACATCACAATGTTACCGGATTTTCCGGTCTTAAAAGTAAGTGATCCGTCCGAAATATGAAGTGCACAAGGCAAAACCAAATCCTTCAAACCTCTTTCAATGTAAAGCCTCAAGTTTTCCTCTGAAATTCTTACTATTATATTTTTTCGTCAGCATACCATACATACTTCTTGAACTGCTATCACTGTGTGCTGTCATGAAGTTTACCGAGTTTCTACTGGCATCATTTCCAGTTGATTCAGGCTGTTTCAAAACCCTGCGCATTTTCACTTTATAGGAACATTTTCACTAACAATATTGTGGAACTCCAAATTCGTTAGATTACTTTTGATCAATTGGTAAAAAAGCCAAATAAAAGTTTTTTCAGCTGGTGACGGGTTACGTTCAGATCCGAAAGATTCATATCAATTTCTTATGAATAAAAGTTTACTGGGTGACGCTTTCCGAGAGGGACTCCCGTCATAAGCGGCTACAAAGAATTCTTGTGTCGTGAAAGAGAATCTTGAGTAGAAGTCGTAGATGGGAGACAGACCAAAGTCATTTCCAATACTTGAAACACGATGTGGTTTTGATAGAAATAAAAGGTTTTATGCGACCGATTCACAAGAACAAGTTTTAAAGCTGACTAATACTACTACTACTCCGGTGAGAGTAAGTGGCAATACCTGGTGACTGCTCATTCTTAATGACAGAAAGTTTCGCAAAATGTTTAGAGACAACCAGGCAGCTTTTTGACAATACGAAATGACTTTCTAATACTAACCTGCTGCGTAAAACATGCTTTAAATTGTACATTCCCATCTGGATTGTTTATCTCTTAACTAGTATTTTACTTATATAACCAAATATTTCTTACTCAAATTTACCTAGATTGCTTGTGTTTGGAAGAGTTTAGGGAACATTCCTTTCCAATTTCTAAAATAAATGTCCTTTAATTCGAGGTTGTGGACAGAATAACTTTCTTTACTTAAATATATACATATATATATATATATATATATATATATATATATATATATAAATATATATATAATATATATTATATATATATATATATATATACACCCACAAATACTAAGCCACAAACGTCACTCAGTAACGAATTCTCTGTAGGATGAGAGTAACTTACGTCTAGGGGTCAATATCGTAGATAAGTGCACCTGGAATCGATCCTTGGCCTTTGGTTTAGACGGAATAATTGAAGGTCGACTTGACCATAGTGATAACCTAGGCTTAATATTTCTGAGCATAATAAGTCATGCGTGTATATATTTATAAAATATATATATATATATATATATATATATATATATATATATATATATATATATATATATATATATGTATTGTATATAAGCGAATTTACAGTTTTAGTTAACAGAGCAGAATGGTACAAGGCCAAAGGACACAAGAGTGAAAGCACTACATTGCAGAAAGGAAACCGAGAAGAACGAACAATGAAAGAAGATTAAAGATAAACAAATATGACAAAAAGCAAAGTAAATGAAATGAGAGAACTGACACACAAAGTATGAAATTACTCGTGTGAGCCTCCTCCTTAACTGAAAAGCATTTGCATGAAGTTCGAACATCTGAAGAGCAAACGATCCAAAACCAGGAACAGATCTTGATGGTCACAACAGGAATGAAACTTCTAAAAACCCTCATGGCACTGAACATCACACATGAAAATTCGAGACAATTACAATTAACTTATTATGCAATACTACGTGTGGGGATGGGAAAGTCTGGGAAGACTCGAATGCAGAGTATTAATCAGAATAATGAGGCATCTTGCACAGAGAGGAGAGAGAAAAAAAACGAGAAAAAAACAGAGTTGACTGAACGATGCTACAACATTACATCAAGATCAGAGATAAGAGTTCCAACAGAAGGCTACTTTGCCTCCAATATTTTACATGTGAGTCTACTGCTGAAGCCCAAACAGGGAAAAGTAGTAACATTAGAGAATAATAAAAGAATTCTAACTGTTCCTTAAGGCCTGTCCAGCCGAGCGTACGTGATCGTCGGGGAGCACGATAGGCGGGCAAATTCTGCAGGGCTTACCCGGGTGTTGTCCACACGGCAGAGTTGACGAATGGGCGACGATGCCAGCGCAATTTCGAGTGTCGTACGAAAAACATGGTGGCTATATTATAGTACTGCTCAGAAAAGAAACTGTTATGCTGTATAATAATTTGCGTATGTATAAAGAAAAAGACGAGAGTGTGGTGCAAAGATTGGCTAAATACGAGAGATGTTTACGGGAGCCATACAACAACAGTACGTAACTACAATATCCTTATGGCCATGATTATAGAAACTGCTATATGAGAATCAGTGTGAGTACATTCCATCATGGCTACCGATTCTATATACTCCTAGCAAAGGTAGAGCCAGACATCCGAAAACAAGATACAAATAGCCGACACAGCAAAGCAGCAGAGGCTCCATTGGAAGCAACGCTGAAAGTTTTTAGCAACAGAGAGAGAGAGAGAGAGAGAGAGAGAGAGAGAGAGAGAGAGAGAGAGAGAGAGAGACTGGAATTAGTATGAAGCAGAATTGCCAAATGAACCTCTTTTTATTACATAATGACAGTAGACATGGGCAAATGGCCTTGAAGAGCTGGATTGAACAGTATATTTTTGTTGCGTATTTTTTTTCTTGTCTTGTTAGAAATTGTGTCGAGGGAGAAGTCCTATCGAAAAATGTTTGTCTTTCAGTCGCAATTTTGATTTTATTCTGGGAGTTATAAGAATAGTTCAAGATATCTGGTGTCAGTAAAGAAAGCCTTAGACTGCTTATGCATGTATTAGTGTACGTATCTATATATATTATATATATAGTATATATATATATATATATATATATTATTATTATATATATAATATATATATATATATATATATATAAAATATAATGTATAAATGAAGGGAAAAGCCACGAGGGAAAGTAAAATAATGAGGTAATCCATTGTTTCACTTCCTCTCGTGGCTTTTGCCTTTATTTATACTACATTCATCACGTTCCAAATCTTTTATTATTCAGTTATACATGTATATATATGCTGTATGTATGTGTATGGGATATATATATATATATATATATATATATATATACATATACAGTGGTACCTCGAGATACGAAATTAATCCGTTCCGAGACGGCCTTCGTATCAAGAGTTTTTCGTATCTTGGAACACATTTAACATGTAAAATGGCTAATCCATTCCAAGCCCTCCAAAAACACCCCAGTAAATTATATTTCCAGGCCTAAAACACGTTTCTTGGGTTACGACGGAAGAAATATGACTCTAAAAAGGCAAAATACTGTACTTACTTGAGTATTATTCAACTGCATATAATGTTCAACCCCATTTTTACTGCATATATTAGGACTTTGGCATATGTCCCTTAGCAATAAGCCTAGCCTATGTTAGCGGTTGCTACTGTAGCCTAGTCTATGATTCTGACATCTAAACCTAAGAGCTAAAAGCTTAGAATATGCCAATAAAATGTATAAATAATCAGTATGTACTCATTTCAAATAATTATTAATTAATCATTAACTATAATACACAAACAAACAAAAAACAAACCTTTCAAATCGATTGTTTACATTCAGATCTTACCCATCTTACGAGTATGGAACGAGCGCCAAGCAATCATTTTTCCTAGCACACAGTAAGCCATAAATTGTCATTGGTATCTCTCTTCAACTAATGAAACCACCAAACAGTATAATAACCATTCATTTCTATTCTTTATTCTATCTTTACCTAACGGAGATACCGAGCTACTGACAGCTATAATAAAACATATTGTGAAGAGATGGAAAGAATATTTTCGAACAGTTGTTAAATGAAGAAAATAATAGACTAATAAGAGAGGATGGGCAAGTGAACATTGGCATGGTAATGAGGTTTTCTAGGCAAGAGGTACTAAATGCACTGAAGAAGATGAAGAATGGGAAGGCAACCGGACCAGACATGATCCCAGTGGAGGCATGGAAAGCATTAGGAGATGAAGGAGTGGATATACTGTACGATCTTATGATAAAGATCCTTGAACAGGAAAAGATACCAAATGAGTGGCGTGGGAGTATATTGATCCCAATTTTTAAAGGGAAAGGCGATGTCCAAGAGTGTGGTAATTATAGGGGCATTAAATTGATGTCCCACACTTTGAAGATACTGGAAAGGATGATAGATGCTAGACTGAGAGAAGAAGTACAAATAGGTAAAGAGCAGATGGGATTTATGAAGGGAAGGGGAACAACAGATGGTATATTTTGTCTGAGGCAAATAATGGAGAAATTCGGGGAAAGACAAAGGGACCTACATATGGTATTCATTGACCTTGAAAAGGCTTATGACCGAGTCCCGAGACAAGAGGTATGGAGGAGCCTGAGGGAGAAGATGGTGCCAGAGAAGTATGTGCGATTGATACAAGAGATGTACCGGAATGTATTTACCAGAGTGAGGAGCAGTGTTGGGGAGACAGAAGGTTTTGAGGTGAGAGTAGGATTACACCAGGGGTCGGCTCTGAGCCCATTTATCTTTAACATATGATGGATGTTATAATAGAGGAAGTAAGGGAGACAGTACCATGGAACATATTGTATGCGGATGATATTGTTCTGTGTGCAGAGAGCAGGGAAGATCTGGAAGTGAAATTGGAAAGATGGAGACAAGTACTGGAGGACAGAGGAATGAGAATAAGTAGATCCAAGACAGAATATATGTGTACCACCACTGAGGGGGATGATAGAGAAAGTATTCAGCTTGGTGGAGAGCAAATAAGGAGAGTTGATAAGTTTAAGTATTTGGGATCTTTGTTAACGCTGGAGGAAGTATGGAAGAAGAAGTAAAACATCGGGTACAGGCAGGCTGGAACAACTAGAGAGCGGCCTCGGGAGTTCTTTGTGACAAAAGAGTGCCGCTTAGGTTAAAAGGAAAATTTCACAAGACGGTGGTAAGAACAGCAATGCTGTATGGTACGGAAACAGCAAGCATGAGAAAAGCAGAGCAGAAGAAGATGGATGTGGCAGAAATGAGAATGCTTAGGTGGATGTCTGGGGTAACAAGAGTGGATAGGATCAGAAATGACTACATAAGGGGGTCAACTAAGGTGGTGGAAGTATCAAAGAAAGTGCAGGAGGGGAGGCTGAGATGGTATGGACACCTGTTGAGGAGAGATGAGGACCACGCTGGGAGACATACTATGGGGGTGGAGGTGCAAGGAAGAAGAAAAAGAGGGAGACCAAGAAAGAGATGGAAGGACTGTGTGAGAGGAGACTTAAATGAGAAGGGAATTGATGAGGCAGAAGCACAAGATAGAAATAGATGGAAACGGCTCATCCGAAACGGCGACCCCATATAAAAATGGGAACAAGCTGGGAAGAAGAAGAAGAAGAAGAACGTAATAATAAAACAGAAGAAGAATTCTAAAAAATGCGTATTTGTTGGCAGTCTGATTTATTTTATATTTTATGATATCTAATTCACATTTTTTTTATTAAATGTATTGCATGTACTCATTTCAAATAATTATTAAGTAACCATTAACTATAAACAAAGATAAACAAAAAAAAGCTTCCAAATGTCTGTTTACATCCAGCACTTATGAGTATCGAACAATCGCCAAGCAATCACTTTTACACAGTAAGCCATAAATTTTCATTCTCTCTCTTCAACTACTGAAACTACCAAACAGTATAATAACCATTCATTTCTATTCTTTATTCTATCTTTACCTAATGTTTTTTTTTATTAAATGTATTGCATGAATACTAAGTTTTTCAATTTACAGCAACCTTTTACCAATAGAATACATAAAGCACAAGGGGTAGATGCTGACCAATAGGAGAGCAGGACCTTATGGGGTGACTAGCATCAGGAACCAATGGGAGAGCGGGAGGATGGTGGCGAGTTTACTCAGTTGGCGGCACGGGAGTTTTAAATTGTTCTCGGTGGTCCGGGCGAATCTCGGGACTTTATAGCAACAACCTTTCGTATCTTGGAAAACTTTTCGTATGTAGAGCAGTAAAATTTTTCGTATTGGCTTTCGTAACTTGGATTTTTCGTAAGTTGAGCCTTTCGTATCTCGAGGTACTACTGTATATATATACGTATATATATATATATATATGTGTGTGTGTGTGTGTGTGTGTGTATTTTGCATTTACACATTCAAATTGATAAGGCATTTGCTTACGTTAATTTGTTTATTTATGTAAGATCCAGTTTCCTAATCCATTAGTTTTTCTGCATAGTAGATGCCAAGTCATGCTCAAGTTGCAAAGATCTCTGATAAAATTGTCCTTTTAACTTTTATTTTATGGGGCCCCTATGATAACGTAAGTCTGGCGGTGTCTTATCTCCAGTGCCTGCCTCAGATCACCGGGAACCGACTGGTGATTTCGCTCAACACGGGCACGACCATTTCGCTGGTGTGCCCGGTATATGAGCCCAATGACGTGCTTGCCCGCCGATCAGGCCCGCTCGTCTGGACCAAGGTCTTTGGTCTGAACATGCCTTTAGGAGAGACAGATCGCCAAATAATCTTGAAAGGCTTCCTCAGTATACCCATTCTGTGTGCTGATGAGTGAGAGACAGGCTGGAAGTGTTTTCCAAAAGTAAATGTGCAATCAAGAATGGCACCTAGAATTTTAAAATTGGTGGCTTGTCTCATATATATACATACATACATATATATGTGTGTATATGTATAACATATATATATTATATATATATATATATATATATATATATATATATAATTTGTAGAGATTTATTTGGCACTCTTATAGGCCTCCATCTGTCCACATGAATAAACTATCTCATCAAAACACTGCTGCATCTACTTTTGTAGGTTAACCTTTTGACCTCTTCTTGCGCATAGCTTCACATATCTTACACTTTCAATCTTTCTAACTCTCGCAAACAGCTAAAACATTCCACTTCAGTAGATTCATCTCTTCGTCGCTTTATTCGCAAACAACTACACTTCATTTCCAAAAAGGAGGCCTGGTTCAACGACACCTTCGTTCCCTCCAACTGCTCTTCTTACCCACACGTGCATATATGCCAACACACTCCAGGGTCAAATATTCTGCGATTCGCCTCTTCTTTCATCCTACCATTATATACCTCTTACACTTAATCCCAAACACCTGCGCAAGTTAATTATAGTGACATTTCTCTGCCGTCTATACCAACACCAAATGCTCTCCCTTCCCGGTTTTCACTGACTCACCCTCAACATTGCTTCAGCTTCAGCTTCCCCTCTTGCATTTATCTCCGAACTCCTTCAATAGTTTCTGCAGCTTCTCTTCACTCTCCCGATTCGAATTTGTCGTCTGCAATTGTCGGTCTCTCTACTAAAAATAATAAATAACACACACGCACGCACACACACACACACACACATATATATATATAATATATATATATATATATATATATATATGCATACAATACATACATAGCTACTTACATGAATACGCACACATATATTCATAAATTTATAATATATATATATATATATATATATATATATATTGGAGAGAGAGAGAGAGAGAGAGAGAGAGAGAGAGAGAGAGAGAGAGCAGAGAGAGAGAGAGAGAGAGATGAACAAATACTGAATTGTTATCTGAAAATAAAATACATGTGATGATGGACACTCAACGGCTCAGGCTACTCCACTCATTTCATATTCTAGTCTTCTTTTGCGCTGCTGAATTAGCCCCTACATCCTCCTGTGCATATGTTATCACTCGATATACGGGGACTAAATCACTCACATTAACCAATTATTTTCTTCGTTTGTCTCTGTTTACAAACATTAATGCACTAATATTTCCGGGGTGCTAGAAGCAAAAAAGTTCCAGCTTGTTAGCGCTAAATTTTTTATAACATTTATCCGGTCATTGACGTAATAAAAGCTTACCAATAAAAACTCAGCGAAAATCTATAAGCAATCAATATTCTAGGCTGTATAAGTCACTTTATTAATGTGACGTTATCGTTGAAAGTCGTTATCTTTGATTCCTTCTCTGAGTTCCTGGATGGACTTCTAAGGATTGTCAACGAAATACTTTTAATTAATAAGTTTCGAATTAAAGGTGTGAGTCACATAAATGGCATCAATTATTCTATGGCTCTTACGCATCTATACAACTTTCCTTACTTCTCTCTGAGAGTTGTGACGCCACCAATCCCTCCCAATAAAATTAATTGCTTACACACCACACACACACACACACACACACGTAGACACAGGTAACATATTTATATATATATATATATATATATATATATATATATATATATATATATATATATATATATATATATATATATATATACACACACACACACACACACAGGGTATTTCGAAATTTGAGGCCCCCTCCCTCTACAGCATAAACTAAAATTGATATTGAAAAAACAAAAGTAATTCAGAACAGGTATTTATTTAAGTTTCTTTCTGAGTATTTAATACTTTGTGTGGCCTCCATCTACTGTACCACAGCCTGCATTCTTGAGGAGTATGATTTCAGCAAGTCGCAAAAAAGCTGAGACTCAAACTCCATTTTCCTGAGCACTTCGGTCACCTCTCTTCGCAGGTCGTTGAGACTTGGTATACTATCATAGTTCACTGTGCGCGCTTCAACACGATCCTTTAAGATACTACCAATGTTTTTACACACATTAAGGTCAGGGGAGCTACCTGGAAATTAACTTGACGAGAAAAAATCGATACCACTGTTTCGAGGCAGCTCCTGTGTCCGAAGAGCCTTGAAACATGGTGCCTTATAATGCAAAAATGTGACTTCTTCAACAGATAACACATTTTCAGGATTTTTGAGGAAAGACAATACTCCACCAGTAAGCACAGTTTCTCTGAAGTATTCACCATTTCATGATTGTCCTTTTTCTTTGATGATCCACATTAACATTTTGGCTGTGAAACAGAGAAAAATTCCCAAATATTCACGAAATGTCATAACTTGGCGATAGTGCACGTCATCGCTGATATCATCCAACTTTGCAGCCCAAATGTTGTGATTTTTATGACTTGGCTTCCTGACTGTGTAAATGAAGAATTCATCTGATGCGGCAACATGGAGAAAGTCAGCTTCACCCCAATCTTTAAGAAATGAACCACAAAACCATGCACAGTCTTCTCTTTGTTGGTAAGAATTGTTAGGCTTGCTGATAACATGAAATGCCTTGATACCAGATTTTTTCAACTCACGATATACAGCACTATAACTTCTCTTCTTTCCCCTTTTAGTTTCTAGTTCAAGCGCCAATTTACGTAAAGACTTTTTTGGTCTACCCAATGCCTCAGCTATGATGTCTTTTGACTCCTGAGAAAGGACTTCAGGCCTTCCAAGATTCTCACTCTTTTCGCGATGACAGTCAAATGGAATTTTGTTCTAGTTTCTTTTAACCAAAGACTCATCTCTTTTAATGTATTTAGCTATCCAGGAACGTGAAATGAAGGATGCGCCAGCATCCCTAGCCTCTCTGAAGGTTATAGCCCGGATTCGGTCAATCCATCTGATTTCCTCAAAGTTGTTAGCCATGGCTGTATCTAACTCCGTCACTCAGTCTGAAAATACAAGAAATGTGAGATGAAAAATAGCTTAATAGAAACTTAAGATAATGTACTTGGAGATAGGTTATAGCAGAAAACTTCATACCTTTCCATTTGTTCCGTGGAGGGGGGATTGGGCGTCTAATTTCGAAACACCCGGTATATAGATGCGATTTGGGCATATTTCCCCTCTCATACAATTCCTATAGGAAACGGTCCCTCGACTGGGAAAACGAAAAATAAAATGGAAATAATCCTCCTTACTTCTAAGAAGATTACCAGTAGAGTAAAAGAAGTATAGAAAGGTTGAGAGTCTTGTCAAGAAGACAGTAGCTGCAGAAAATGCCACTGAATATATATAAAGTAATAACCACAATGCCCTCTGAACTTCTTCACTTCTCCACACTTGAGACATGCTTGTCACTACAGAGCCTAGATTAAAATGAAGAGCCAAAAGAAGACTTCATTCTGACTGCCGGGCAAGATCTGAACCTGCATCCGTAATATCCGAGACACATTTGTAAATGTGTATTAACTTTCGTCTCATGCACAGTGAATTTTTAAAATCATAAATATTAAACTACAAACGTCGTTCAATATCGAAATCATTCTGCCTCGGGAATATATTATACAAATTATGAAGGAATCTAACGCAAACTATCTGAGCAGCCACTCTTGAATGAATATGAATTGAAGATCTTCAGTAATGACATCTTTGGTCAAATGCGAACTGGGGTGGGAAACTAAGACAGCCGACCCTTTCAAAGGACACTAACCCAGATCTCTCCCAAAATCTAGTGACTTGCTGCTTTTCACGAGGCCTCACTTATCTCTTCTGGTCGAATTTCCTCAAAAGTCTAATAGCATCATTAATACTTCACGGAATTGCGAATAAACAAACAAATCGACCCGACCCAAAATGCTTACCTTCAATCGGAGGTTATTGAATGAGTTATGGGAGGATAATGAAAGGTGTTTTGTTATAGAAGTACAGAGAGAGAGAGAGAGAGAGAGAGAGAGAGAGAGAGAGAGAGAGAGAGAGAGAGAGAGAGAGAGAGAGAGAGAGAGAGAGAGAATCAGTGAAAAACATAACTTCAACGTGATGTCAATGACGAATCAAGAAAGTATCAAATGTTATGACTTTGACATGAATTGAGAACGAAAATCATCTCGCCAAGTGGCCAGCATTCGAGGAAGTTAACTTAATCCTAATTAGAATCAGATGTGAAAGAAAAAACAACATTAATTACTGCACAGCATTCAAACAAGGTCTGCAAATATACATAATTATCTCACAAGAAATTACTGAGCTGTACAAACACTCAAGAGCTTCGCACATTATTCTTGTTACAAATCTCTTTAGTTGCAAAAAAAATTATAAAATAAAGATAAATAAATAATCTAAATAAATAAATACAACGAATACGATCAAACATCATGAAACGCTCACCCCTTCAAATGAAATTATTTTTATTAATGCGTTGGCATTCACAGCTTTCGAGATCTATACGTGACTTATCGATAGACCGGTGTAACACGACTCGGCTCTGGCACTGATTTAGACCAGTATCTCGATGTGTGCCTCAAACAGTTGGGAATGTTAATGGAAATAATAAAACGAAGCCATTTATTCTACACACATTATGATATTTGAACACATCACCACTTATTTCTGAAAGAACGAAACAATACTACGGGTTCTTGGCGATAACACTCATCCTCTCTCCTCTTCAAGATTCTCTCGTCACAAAACAAGGATCTAACAAAATTAAGGAGTCAAACTAAGAGACGTGAATGAAGAAAAAATACGACTCACCCCCCTCCCTAGTGCGTTATGAATCAGTCGGTGCATTACGCATTTCAAAGGGAAAATGCCGTCTTTTCGACTACATTATCTATCGCATAACAAAACTCAAATCTAGTTTGAACTGAACTGTCACTTTAAACTCGATTTGATTCAGTTCCCACACCATTAGGAAGAACTAGTTTTGACTTGACTAGTGGACATGGGTTATTACGAAGCGAATCCAGCTCCCGCTTCTGATAAGCTTAAACCAGCTCACGAGTCTTTTCAGCATTTTAAGGGCAACGGGAATGGCCATCACATTACTATGTCAGGCACGTCCACGCATGTTTGACGTGGCCCGATTGCTAAACACACACACTCGCCCATTGGCCATGGGTGCTTCATACCAGGAACCTCCGTCTGACGTCACCTCCAGAGAAGAATTTCTTTCTATTTAGCGCCTCTCATAACAACATCCACAGAAGATCTGCATTTTGACATGCTTTTCTTCAACTTGACGTTTGTATCTGTCTGTCTGTCTGTTTGGGTCAAAAGTTGCACCTCCATTTTCGACCTGTTCCTTTCGTCCGAAGGACTTGAATTTCTGCGTAGTGACTCAATCCTGGTGACAATACCACCTTACATGATCAGTAGGTCAGCAGTTACCTCTAGTAACCTCACAGTGACCTCTCCCAGTATATCAGGATTGTATGAAACTTCGGATTTGTCATACCTTCTTATTTAGGTCGAATAAGTTAGTAACTCGACGGATTTTTCAATCCTTCTTTGGCTCGACCGGATATCACGTTCAATGTCGTTAGCGACAATCAGAAATCGGCTACAATTTCTGTCAAAACTAAAATTATAAAATGGAAAAATTAACAAAATGCTTTCAAACACACTGTTATTAAAATACACTAAGGATGTTATTAAAATACACTAAGGATTTTATTAAAATACACTAAGGAGTAAATAATGATTTTTGAGACATCAGGATTTTCTTAAAATTAATGATGATTATTTCTTGTAGAATTTCCTTCCATGTTTGGCGCCCACGCTTTTATTTTATAAACATGATTATTTGTAAATAAATCCAGATGTCTCACAAAATTATTTTTCATTTATTAGTGCATTTTAATAAAGGCGTTTAATTTTTATTTTATACTTTTACCTGACTTGCATAACGCTCACTAAATGTGCACTTGATCTATTATTCCGTCAACAAATTCATCTTTCAAATGGCAGTAATTCTAATAGCTATGTTCCGGAAATATCTCTCTCTCTCTCTCTCTCTCTCTATGTATGTATGTATATGTATACACACACGCACACACACACACACACACACACACACATATATATATATATATATATATATATATATATATATATATATATATATATAATATAATATACAATCATAAGATTGTGGGGCATGCAAGCTGAGCCCTTATTGCCGCACGGATAGCACCTGAGACACAGCTGTTAAATAGGCATATCAATATAGTAAAATAAATGATGACGAATCACCTTACATCATTCTATTAAAATCTGGCAATGTACCTTGTTAAACGAGTATATATAATCTAAAAGAAAGAACGAGTGTAAAAATATGAACGTGCTCTCTTTTTTTCCCTTGCTTTTCTTTCCCGTAGGTCTGCCTGCAGTCCTTCACTTGATTGATTGAAGCATTTTTGGATAAAGTCAATGAATCATTTGTCCCGTCGACTCTCGATCCTAAACCCCGAAGTGATCACAGCAAGGGCTGATGACCACCAAACTGAAATCTGAACGATCCATCTATCTATCTCATTAATTATGTTCTAGACTTTTCCATTTTTTGTCTTTGATGGGACTTGGATTCTTTCTCAGTAGTAGCTACGGCCTTCTAAGCACTGGCAACCTCTACTGGCTGTTGCGAAGTCATTTATGATTTCACATCCTACATAATGAATGGACCTTCTTTATCAAATATTTCGATAAGCATTTTAAATATATATTCTTATGGATTGAAGCCATTTCTCTATTTCATTTCCCACAATTTGCTTAATTATGAACTACACCAATTATGAATCGTTGTCAACGTACTGTCAACCCCTACTACAGTAGATTCACTTCAACCGGGCATCTCATGCCCAGCGCCGTTCCTTAAGACGCTCCTGATTGCCTGTTGATAAGCCAATCACAGGTCTGGAAACTCTCAGTCTCTCGAGAGAATTCACATAGGCAGGACGTATGTTCCACATCTCCTCTTTCAAAAGTTATATCTTTCATTCAAAAGTTATATCTTTCATGACACCAATTTTACCCGCAGAAAAGTAGTGTTTCCCAATTGCATCACTAAACACTGACAAGCCAATGATTTAAGAAATTTGATGATACAAGAATTATAAAGAAAATCGTAATATATAATAAAAAGGAATAACGGGAGGACTGATTGTAGCAAAAGATAAGGATCAATATTTAAGTAACGATTTTTTTTTTTCATATAGAGATTTCCACTATAAGATATGAAAGGGTGATGAAAATAATGATAGTGAAGATAATGAAGTCTTAATATTTTTCCCCCCATAAGACTTCTATAGATGGGTTGTGGTCATGGTGATGACGTCATCGAGGATGATCACGTAAGCAACACCTGACTATACGAAGATAAGAGAGAGAGTTTAATATTCTTAATCTTTTGCTTGTTATCTTCATATTGATAGCCAGCCAACGATTTTTTTTTCTTTTTTTTTTTGTGGTAACATTGTTTTCCATGACATTTGAGCTACGAAACTGTATGAAACACTAGATGATAAATGATGAATGCACTGCGATCTCATGTAAGGAATGAAAGAATATATTTTATATTAAGAATTTTATGTTTGTTTCACTTTGAGTATTTTAGCATTAAGTTACTGAGGTACATAATTCTTATATCACTATAATCCTTAAATCACTGGCTTCACGATGTTTAGTGATGAAATTTGGAGACACTATTTTTCTGCAGGTGAAATTGAGGTATAATGAAAGTTAAAATGTTTGAAAGATGTTGGAACATACGCAGATACTGCGTACGGGAACTCTCTCGAGAGACTGAGAGTTTCTAGCACTGTGATTAGCTTATCAACAGCCAATCAGGAGCGTCGTAAGGAACGGCCCTTGGCATGAGATGCACGGGTGAAGTGAATGTACTACAGTAACCACTATAGGTGAGTCGGCCCATAGATCCAGTTAGTAGACTAAATCAACTTGAGCTTGGCAAGACCACTTAATTAAGCCCCTTTCACACTGTGCGTTATGCCAACGCAGTTAGCTGCGTTGCGGTGCCGTAGCCAGCAGTCTATTTTAAATACATCTTACGGCTCCAGTTAAGCGTCAAGAGTCGTCATCCATGAACCTTCTCGACGGAAGACAACAACTCGCCTTAACATGAGCATGGCTGACCGTACTCGGTGTTGTATGTTCAGAAACAAAGCTATTGGGTGTTGCAAAATATTTGCAATAATGATATCAGGAACATTAAATGCTGAACAATGATAGCCATGACTCCATAATGCTGATGGTAAACTGGTTAGTTTAAGCATCAGCAATCAGTGACAACGGTATCAAAAATAAAAGGTGAGCAATTAATCGGATGAAACAAATGTTTTGATGAGGGGTTGCAATTTCATGCGATACACGCTCTATCAACAAAGCCAAAACAACGGAATTCAATGTACAGTAATGAAAGAATAAAAATGCCACATATTGCAAGGCAATGAAATAATAAATCCCAAACTTGACGCCAATTCATGTTCTAAATATTATTTAAAGTGTCAATAATACATGAAAATTTTGAAGAAGTAAAATGAGCCTATTTAAAGAAAAAAAAAGGAAGATACAATATTCAAGTGGAAATAAGGAACCAAACTCTCTTGAGAACACAAGTAAACAAAGAAATTCTTCTGTACGAAAACACGACACAGACGTTGATATTCCCAAGAAGAAGAAAGAACCTTGGGAAAGGAAAAACAAACCCATACCCCAATTACCCTCGATCTTGCCCTTAGTCGTCTGAAGGCTGCAGTCCTCAAAACAATCTAGAATATGTAGGGCACAGCAGGGGCACATCGTGGCAGATGACACCCATAACGATAAAAATGCATAGCTAAAAGCGGAGTAATTAAGATAATGCTCGGTTACATACGCGAAGCGACTTTCTTACATTAAATACATTAATGCATCAGCTAATTGTCAGTTTTGTGAACATGGCTGGCTTGAACAGACTTTTTTTTTTATGCCTATAAGGGTCGAGCAGATTAAACGAGAAAATGATTTTTATTAACAGATAAAAAAACAGTAATCTCTGTAAGCTTTTGACTTCTGGAAAAAAAAAAACTCATGCAAGCTCTCTCTCTCTCTCTCTCTCTCTCTCTCTCTCTCTCTCTCTCAATCACACACACACACACACACACACACACACACACATATATATATATATATATATATATATATATATATATATATATATATATATATATATATATATATATATTATACATATATATATATATACATATTGGAGTAGGGAGACGCGTTCTGTCTTTCATCCATTTATTAGCGCCGACGTTTCGTATCAGCTTGATACATTTTCCAGGCTGAAACGATTACACATCAATTACGTATAAGTAAAAAGATACACACAATGTTTACCAACACCAAAATTAAAAACCTTTTAATAAATTAGAATAAAAACAGAATAAAAAACAGAAACACAGAATAACAGTGAAAGGGCTAGGAGCGAATACAGAGAAACAAATTAGTTAAAAAATAATAATAATAGAAAAATATATAATAATAATAATAATAATAATAATAATAATAGAACGAACAAGACGCCTACCCACAGCGGTAGCGGAAGGAGAACTGACACGAAAAATTGTTATGGAAGGGAGTGTAAACAAAAACAACAGGTAATTAGGCAATAAACAGTTGGGTGGAAGACGATTGGTGGTTAAGAGAAGGTACAGTTAGCTTGATTATTATTGATTCAAGGGTGGTTAGTTCGTCTATATGTCGGGTTCTTCCTACAATATTAAAATGACTGGCATCTATGTGTGTTTTGCAACTTTTACTGTGATTTCTTATGTTAGATTGTTCTGGATTTGATAGTCGACAACCCGTTCTATGGCTAATTCCTTGATGAGAGGAAATTCGGACTTTTAGCAGCCTCCTGGTGCAACCGATGTAAGTGCCGAGATCACATCTGGGACAATTATACTTATAAACGACACCGGAGGCAAACAGGGGGCTGATCTTATCCTTGACTTGGAAGAGTGAGCCGATAGTTCGGGGGTTTATGGGAATTAGTTTCAAATTAAGGGCAGGCAATTGCTCATTGAATAGGGTGATGCATTTTTTCCTAAATTTATTATTATGGAGAAAGGGAAATCTAGCAAACATACGGAGCTTGGGGACACTATGGACTATTGGAGGTGGATTGAATTTCAGATTAAGTAGCCTATTAAGGGATCTATGAAAAATTGCTGGAGGGAAATAATTATCCTTAAAGTAATCAGCAAGGAAAGTCACTTCAGTATGAAAGGTAGACCAGCTTGATGTCAGATTAATGGCTCTATGGAGGAGAGTTGATACGGAATTCATTTTAAAGTTAAAAAAACATGAACTATAAAAATTGGTCCCCAGGCCAGTAAAGGTGCTCTTTCTATAAATACCAGTATGAAAGCCAGACTCGTCCTTGGATATCCTCACATCAAGGAACGGAAGTGAATTCTGTGTTTCTGTTTCAACCGTAAATCTAATGTTATGGTGTTGGTTGTTTAAATACTCAAGAAAGGTATCAGCATGGTAATTACATCTGAACAAGGCGAAAGTGTCATCTATGTAGCGTCTATAAAAGAGTGGGCGGAAATTAGGTGGGCATACATCTAGAGCTCGCAGTCCGTACATAAGTCCATATGTAGATCCTGTTACAAAAAGGTCCTGATACGTATTTTCATCTATTGCTTTGGTTTGTTTTAGGGTTCTAAGAAATCTGTTGATTTTATCTTCGGGTTTAGTAATATTGTAAAGGTCTGGGTCACCAACTTTGGTAAATTTTGAAGAGTCGTTTAAAATGTCATTCATTTTTTGTATGTAGTCATGTCTGTCAAGGATAACTGTACCCTTACCTTTGTCTGGACGAGTAATTATTACATTTTCATCTTTGGCTAGGTTTTTCAAAATGTCATAATCATTCTTGGTAAAAAAAGGAGCCCATCTAGTTTTAAGATTATTAAAAGAGCTGTGGGCGAGGGCTGAGAATTGTGATCTTAAAAACTCTATATTTTTGCAAAATGGACTTATGTACGGACTGCCAAAGATACACAAAGAAGGAATTCCTTTGAGACCTATCCTTTCTTCCATTAACACTGCTAGCTATAAACTCGCCAAATTTCTTGTCCCTTTACTCCAACCACTGACTCACAATAAATACACATTAATAAACTCGGCCTCCTTTAAAGATGACATTATTACGCAGGACTCAGATCTGTACATGGCGAGCTTTGACGTGGAATCTCTGTTTACAAATGTTCCCGTTGTTGAGACTATCAACATCATTTTAGACAGGCTATTTCCCACTGACGATTGCTTGTTCAACAATTTTAATAGAACTCAATTCAAGTTGCTTTTAGAATTAGCCGTGCTGGATACGCCCTTTGTTTTTAATAATACGGTTTTTAAGCAGACTGAGGGGATGGCCATGGGAAGCCCTCTGGGTCCTACTTTTGCTAACATATTTATGTGCTCCCTGGAGGAGCGAGCTCTAGATGTATGCCCACCTAATTTCCGCCCACTCTTTTATAGACGCTACATAGATGACACTTTCGCCTTGTTCAGATGTAATTACCATGCTGATACCTTTCTTGAGTATTTAAACAACCAACACCATAACATTAGATTTACGGTTGAAACAGAAACACAGAATTCACTTCCGTTCCTTGATGTGAGGATATCCAAGGACGAGTCTGGCTTTCATACTGGTATTTATAGAAAGAGCACCTTTACTGGCCTGGGGACCAATTTTTATAGTTCATGTTTTTTAACTTTAAAATGAATTCCGTATCAACTCTCCTCCATAGAGCCATTAATCTGACATCAAGCTGGTCTACCTTTCATACTGAAGTGACTTTCCTTGCTGATTACTTTAAGGATAATTATTTCCCTCCAGCAATTTTTCATAGATCCCTTAATAGGCTACTTAATCTGAAATTCAATCCACCTCCAATAGTCCATAGTGTCCCCAAGCTCCGTATGTTTGCTAGATTTCCCTTTCTCAATAATAATAAATTTAGGAAAAAATGCATCACCCTATTCAATGAGCAATTGCCTGCCCTTAATTTGAAACTAATTCCCATAAACCCCGAACTATCGGCTCACTCTTCCAAGTCAAGGATAAGATCAGCCCCCTGTTTGCCTCCGGTGTCGTTTATAAGTATAATTGTCCCAGATGTGATCTCGGCACTTACATCGGTTGCACCAGGAGGCTGCTAAAAGTCCGAATTTCCTCTCATCAAGGAATTAGCCATAGAACGGGTTGTCGACTATCAAATCCAGAACAATCTAACATAAGAAATCACAGTAAAAGTTGCAAACACATAGATGCCAGTCATTTTAATATTGTAGGAAGAACCCGACATATAGACGAACTAACCACCCTTGAATCAATAATAATCAAGCTAACTGTACTTCTCTTAACCACCAATCGTCTTCCACCCAACTGTTTATTGCCTAATTACCTGTTGTTTTGTTTACACTCCCTCCATAACAATTTTTCGTGTCAGTTCTCCTTCCGCTACCGCTGTGGGTAGGCGTCTTGTTCGTTCTATTATTATTATTATTATTATTATTATTATATATTTTCTATTATTATTATTTTTTAGCTAATTTGTTTCTCTGTATTCGCTCCTAGCCCTTTCACTGTTATTCTGTGTTTCTGTTTTTATTCTGTTTTTATTCTTAATTTATTAAAAGGTTTTTAATTTTGGTGTTGGTAAACATTGTGTGTATCTTTTTACTTATACGTAATTGATGTGTAATCGTTTCAGCCTGGAAAATGTATCAAGCTGATACGAAACGTCGGCGCTAATAAATGGATGAAAGACAGAACGCGTCTCCCTACTCCAATATGTCTATCCCTGAGTGATTGCTCCTGTCTCCATATATATATATGTATATATATATATATATATATATATATATATATATATATATATATATATATATATATATATGAATCAAGTTTCTCTACAACCTCTTTTTGTTCGCATATTACGTATACAATCACATACAAACACACCGCACACCAATTTTAATATATATATATATATATATTATATATATATTATATATATATCATATATATATTATATAAACTGGGTTTACAGCGAGTGTTCGTGTGTGTAAGTCTGCACAGAAGCACAAACTGAAAGATGGCGCAGAGAAGCTGGATACGATACGTTTCCGTGAACAACGTAACTTGTCATGAAGCAAAGAAGCTACCCAATCATTCCCCAGGGCTTGTGTTCCCTCTCACTTATTCAAATGACAGACGAGTCACAAGAGTGGCCGAGTTCTTTCAAAATTGAGATAATAACAGCCCAGCTAATGAAGACTCGTTCAAAATGCATTCAACTGACGACGAATTCGGTCACGGTCAACCTTCATCAACGAGCAATTGTCTACTCTGAACAACATCCCGGAATACCTTCCTCACAAAGATGAAGAAGAGAACCGAAGATTATAAAAAAGAAAAGGCTAAAGAGAAATATGCAAAGCTTTCTCAATTTACAGGTTTGATCGAAACAAAGAGAACTCTGAACGAAGTTCATAACGACTGTCTCTCCTTGGAAGCGAAAATCATTTTCATCTGGAAGTCGATTTTACAGCATATATATATCCTAGTTTTCCTGGGATACACGAATGATGAATAAACAATGCTTTCAAGGGTAAAGTGAATCGACTGATAAATGCATTTCGGGTGGGGTCACATCACGATTTCTGCAAATCTATCAGTCACCACCATCAAAGCTCTTATTGCCAAGATCATCGCGACCATTCATTCCACCAGTTGTATGCATAATAATACAATAACAAAATGTGATCAGTGTAAGAAAGGAATGCGAGGGCAAGAGTAAATTAAACTCTGCTAAAACTACTGACACACAAACTGAATAGACAAAAAAAGATGACTTCTTTGGTAGAGAAAATTAATAAATAAAAAAAAAAAACTTAATAAACGACGTATCACGTCCAAATGCTGACGACTTGTCATCTTGACATACTTTTTACATCTGTCATTACACACACACACACATACACACACACGCAGACACACACACACACACATATATATATATATATATGTATATATATATATATATATATATATATATATATATATATATATATATATCTATATATATATATATATATATATATATATATATGTATGTATGTATATACAATAGAATAATTTCCTATAATCTTTTTACCTTCAAGGGTAAAACTGTGAATCGAAACAGAGGTCAGCAACAAATTAATGGAGCAAATAAGGGACTGATTTTCTTCTTTTCCTTATTGATAGGGAATTATGATGAATATAAAATGTGCTGTCTCAAAGTGATTAAAGCCAAACACATTGGCATTCAATGGAGATATCGAATAATTGCCTGGTTTAGCAACAACGTCAGACCGTGACATTGATCAAGTGTCTATTAAGAGGCATATATGGGTTGACATCAACTCTGCTGAACATACAGGTTCTGTACGTAAAATCAATATCAACTCGGCTCCACCATGATAGATAATTATAACTGGTAAATTTGTGAAATGTTGGTATTCATGCATTTTTGTCACTTATAGACGCGTGGTACTGGTATCGTTTCTAAGTACAAAACCTGAACTCGACAGCCATATGTACAGCAAAGCCGATATCAGTCTGTAACTCTCTTGCTGACCAGTCGTCAAAATCACGTCTCTCTTTGTTTCTAAACCAGGATACAGTTCGAATCCTACTGCGGACGAAGCACTCGTCAATTTTAAGTTGCCTCAGGCGTTCGTTAATCTCACGATCAAGGGAACAGGATACTGGAAGATGTTAGCGACTTAATATTTGGGAGCATGAAATATATATATATATATATATATATATATATATATATATATATATATATATATATTAGTAGCAAAGTTAAACACTGTATCCGTGTACTAGAATATTATGTTGTAAGAAGCCCACTAAAATTGTGCTAAAATCATATTGTTAACCTGTACAAAATGAAAAACAAAGTATGTTAATTACACTGAAAAAAAAAAACTTTTAGTTCTATTTTAATCAAGAATGTTGTTGCTGTGAATATATATAAGAGTAATTTTAAACTGGACCTTTTCTGTAACGCAATTATCACAAAGGATGTAGTTAGTATTGACGGTTGTTAAACAAAATTGGCCTACCACGGTAGGGCAGTTATTCTGATACAAATATATGCTTGTATGTTACTTCTTCTACCTTGACCACTGTTTTCAGTTTTTGTAACTTTTATTTCTCTTTCTGAAAAAGGGAGAGAATGCACTCTCCGTAAGCTTAAATAAAACCTTTCAATTATTTCCAAATTCTAGAAGGTTACTACAGTACACACACACACACACACACACACACACACACACATATATATATATATATATATATATATATTTGTGTATGTATGTATCTATACAGGTGTTTGCGCATTTATCCTTCTGTAAATAAGTAAGATACACATACGTTTTAATCTTCTAGAAACTAATAACTCTGACACTAATGGTAGTCAAAATAATGACTAAATGAAAAGCTACAGGCGCGATGAATATTTCAAATCGATGAAAAGGAGTAAAAACAAGAAGAGTAAATAAGGGAAACCCACGAATGAATCTATGGTAACCGAAAGAGAAACCCAAAGTTACGCAGGGAAACTTGGCCATCGAGAGGGACTCGTCACACAGGCTTTTCGCATTTTCTCTCGCTGGGAGAAAATGTCGGTCCAGGCTCCTCAGCGTCCAAACAACCCGGTATCTATCATGTTCATCTCCTATACATGACTTTCACCTCAACTAGTGAAATTCAGAAGGTCCTGTTTTAAGCCAAATCTGAGAGTTGATCTCTTCATAAGCTAACATAATAATTGCACAGAAAACGGGTGAAAGGACTCTGACGAAACTTCGCTTCATTTCTGATTTCAATTTGCACCCAAGACTGGTTTAATCGATACATTAGCTCCCCCAAGGAGTCCATTCAGGATGTGAAGAACTAAGACAGAGAAGAACTGAATGGAATAGAAGATAGAATTTAGGCCAAAGGAAAACACTGGGACCTATGAGGTCATTCAGAGCTGTCACGGAAATTGGCAGTAAAAGGCTTGAAAGGTCTAGCAGGAGGGAAACCTCTAAGCAGTTGCACTATGAATCAGTTGTTACAAGAGGGTGAAAAGTAAGATGGAAGAAAGAGAATATGATAGGAGGTACAATAAAAGGAATGAAAGGGGTTGCAGCTAACGGTCGAGGGCACGCTGCAAATATTCAAGTAATGCCCACAGTGCGCCGTATGAGATGCACTGACGGCACCGCCCCTACGGAGAAAGAGATGTTTCACCAATTTTGACCCACAATCGACATGTCTGCTCATGACGTCAATGACTTTTGAAGTAGCTCTCCCCCTCGGTTCACATTGTACCATCCATAAGAGGTTATTGAGACTACGTGCGGCAAGGGCTAACCAAATATTCATTTTTCGGTAAGTATCTAGAAATAGGAAAAAAACAATTGCTCAGGCTGGTGTTCGATCTTTCATTTCACCCATTTCAAAAAAAACTGAAAAAAAGAAAAGGTGAGACAACATGGAGGGGAGAGGAGCAGCTCAATGTTGATCAGGGATGCACAGTTCGCTCTTGGACGAAGTTGCACAGGAGAGGATCCTCAATCACGAATTACAATAGGTGACGGTTCCGAGGCACAAGGCGACTGACGTTGCAAGCAAGGCATACAGAATAAGGGCATTCTATATACCTTGGTTGCAAGCAGACGCTTTCGGTCTCTGTCAGGATCTACGTATGCTGCGCGCCTTACAGGAAGGAGGTGGGTGGGATCCCCACTGTTAAGCCTGCGACGTCATCCGGTAGAATATTGTTATTATTATTATCAAAATAGTTTAATTACCCAGACAACTGAGCTGATTAACGGCTCTCATAGGGATAGCCCGAGGGATTAAAATGAAATGTAGTACCACCAGGTCTAGGACATTGGCCAAGCACTGGGACTAAATGAATAACGACAATGAAATTCTTAAAAGAAATATGCAAAAAAGCATAATGATTCGACACTGAAGACACTCACACGTTAAACACATTTAATCACGTTTCCATCTGCACAATCAAAACAATAAAAGCAATGATAACATTGAGAATAAGTTAAGATCTTTAAAATTCGTATTTTTTATTTATTAAATACCCCATGGGCTTTCGTATTTCCATAAATTTATTTTCTATTTTATGAATTGATTTACAGCTCCTCATGAATGTTCAAATTCGAACAATTCAAAGTGTTGCGGATTCTGATCCGATTTCACTGACACGTCTATTTCCGAAACTTGAGAACCGCTGGAATACAACGATAGAACCTTCACTGAAAAGTTGTCATTAACATTTTCCTCGACCGCATAAATAAGTTGTATGCGCAAAGATATTGCAGCAGCATGCAATAATCACTCCACTTTATCTATTTACTTACCAATGGAGTTTTCCGAGTCAGCTGAAAATCGAAACTTAGCTTGAACTGTTCAAAGCTTTTTCTTTTATCTCCTCCACTGTTCCCGTAGTGGTAGAAGGTCGTCGTCTTTGTGTTGGGCAGCAATTAACTGCAACCGGCATAGCTCCGGCAACTTAGCAGCGGCATAGGCTGGGAGTCTGAGGTTTGTATGGGACCCTTCTGAAGCCAGGGGACGTCTCCTAACCCTAGATCCGGTTGTGGTGTGTCCTCGTTGGAGGTAGGCTCCGGAGGAGCCAGGGAAGTCATGCAACGCAAAGGGACTTCTTGGGGTAGATGCCATAGCAGGTCTCGTCCAAGCAGGAAATGGCACCCTTGCTTGATGGAGCTCACTACGCCTAGGCGATGTTCCATGGGTCCCCACAGGGTGCTGACTTGGAGCTGGACGGTCGGGATATCCTTCGACTGCTCCTCGACCCAACTTATGGTCCATCGTTCGTCTTCCTGGATGTGGGCATCCGCAGGTATGTGGGGCTGGGCGATCAGGCTAACATCGGCTCCAGTGTCCAGCATGGTGAGTAACTCTTCCTGGGGAAGGGACCCTCCCAGGGGGGGACACAGACACCAACACTCCCCTGAACTGGGCCCACTCCTTAGGGGGCTGGTCCGTGGAGACAAGATTCATATTCTTCCTCTGTTGCTTGGGACAACCCGGGAATCTTGCAGACCAATGGCCCTTCTGGCCACAATCCTTGCACCGGTCCCTGTCAGGTGGCTGATAGGCTGTGGGGGCAGCCGAGTCTGAATGTCGGCTAAAGGGGGCAGCGAGGGGCCTGGTAGGCTTGCCAGTTGATCTCTGAGGCGGTTGCCAGTTCACTGCTTTCTTAAGGCAACACTCGGCCTCGGGGTGACCCACCTTCTTACAAAAATTGCAAGTCCGTAGGTGTCCTTGGTGGGCATCCTTGGGCCGCGTGGATCCGGAGAGATGACCGGGTGGCACTATGCGTTGGTGGGTGGTGCTGTGAGACGGGTTGAAGGTCTCCCAGTCGTCAGCCATGAGACAAGCTTCCACAAGGGTTCTGGGTTGCTTGTTGTTAAGGTGCACCGCGAGCGGACCAAGGACACACTGGTTAAAACAGATCCTGGAACTCGGTGCATGACATGGCATCAAGCCAATGGTGCCCGGCTTGGATTTTATGGTATGGGAAATCACCCCAGGCCCAACCAACTTCCTTGGGCTGACCTCGGAAACGCTGCCTCCATCTTTCTGGGGTGATCTCATACGCCTTCGTAATGACCCGGCAAACTTCCACCATGGAAAAGGCCACTCGGGCAATGACAGGTAACAGTAAATTAAAATGCTCAGTCCTTGGCTGAAGTACTCAGTGATGAAATAAAGGCTTGCAAGATTGCAATGGACATGCGCGTATCGCGCTCAGTGTAAATGAAAGTCACAAGAGACTCAAATAATGTTAATGTTGCATGCATAAGTAACAGACATAGTACTCTTGGCTTTTGAATAATAGTTTCTCTCTCTCTCTCTCTCTCTCTCTCTCTCTCTCTCTCTCTCTCTCTCTCTGAGAGCGTAAAAATGATATATGACTAACTCCCTTGTATTTATATGAACTAATGATTTTAGTTTAATATGACGCAACTTCCACTGAATGATTTCCTTACTTTAAAGTTAGATGAAAGAATTGCTTTAGAATAAGTCCATGAAAATAGAACACACTGCAGTGACACCTGTAATACCTTTTTATTTGTGCTGTTTCAAGTGGCAAAGCATTTAAGTGAAGTGTACCACAAATTGTTAAATTGTGAATTACCGGAAACGAGTTCATTTCCAGGCAACCTTTGTGCAACTCCTTGATTTCTTAATCAGACACCTCACTCCACAGAATTAATCATAAGTGTTTTCTATTACAGAATAGAAGGTGGTCATCTGTGGCTCCTGAGCTCATCTTATGTGCAATATTGGCTTTCCCACTACACTCTCTCCTTACGACGCACTTTGAAGTGGGCTTCTGTTGCATTTACTTCAAGAATGTCTCACACATTGCCTCTTTCATCATGTAGTGAGGGACTATTGTATTTTGTCCCAGTTACGCTAACCATTCTTATGATATGAATATCTATTGTATATGCAACTGGTTAAGTTAAACCACAGAGTTTACCTAATGGCCCCCCATTTGAAGAAGACCTTCAGCCACACTTACTGAATATGTTTTTACCTGATTTCGAGGCCAGTTTGATATTTTGCGTTATCCAAAGTAAGTTGCGTAGATCTAAAGTTTAGCCCATTCATTAACATAAATCCCCAAGTATATTTCATATTAATATATGTATAATGTATATGTAAAAAGGAGAAATGTGTACAGACTTATCACTTTTAACTTCCCTGGAGACTGAGAGTTCGGGCGACAACCTAAGCATGCTGATGACTTTTTTGGGTGGTATGATGTTAAAGTTCCTTACCTAAGCATATCAGTGCCATGAGGGCTTGTTCAAGGTGCTTTTGAAAACTGGCTGCAACCAGTTACCGAAGTTCGTGAGTTTGTCTGTACGTGTACAAGCTATGTCCGTTCATAGCAGCAGGCATTAGGCAGAAGGATGGAGACAGCTACGGGGAGAAAAGGCAGAATGCCGAGATAGCTCTGCGAAAGTTATGTTTGTTTAAGTGTGTGATTTTCCAAGCTGTAATGGGTAAGAGTCATAGTGCTTTAACCAAAGCAGTGGCTTAGTTGTTTGTTTTGATATTTTGTAAAGATGTTCTGTTTCATTTAATCTTTTGACTTTGTCTTTACAATTGTGTGTGCTCACTAGTGTGTTCTCCTGTCTTTTAAACAGGCGGATCTAGTGGAGGGGACTAAGTGTCCTAGTGGAGGGAACTATAATATTTTGGAGAAGAGATAAATGGTTTTTGACTATTACTGATTAAGACTATTATTTACCGGGGGTTATCCGAGTTAATTGAACTATGAGTTATCATTCTATTAATTATCCTGTAAGAATCTGAAATTATTCAATTAGTACTTTGCTTTGAATAAACGTATATTTTTGTAGCTCCGACTCTGATTTGGTGACCTTAGATAATGGAGTGGAGGTTGGTTGAGAGAGAGAGAGAGAGAGAGAGAGAGAGAGAGAGAGAGAAGAGGAGGGACAAAGTGTTACCAGTTGGCCTTCCGCTATGGCTAAACGCTTTCCAAATGTGAGAAATACGGGGGCGATGCTCCCGTGTTAATATATATATATACAATATATATATAATTACATATATACATCGTGTAATAATCTGCTCATTCTATCATTGAAAATGTATCTATGTGACTGCCTATCACTCCTGATATGGCCTTAACTGGAGGGACGAGAGTTATCACAAACAAAAAATCTGTGGCTGATGGCCGATATTACTAAAAAGGAGCAATTTACATAAACTCTGGACTTTAGGTTAAATGAACTATTTTTGCATTTGAATTATATGTAGGTCCTGAAATTAATGGAAGGAGGTTGATTGCAGGTCCACCGGAAACACGTGGCTGGGAAATGACCCAGACCCAGAGAACTGATTTGCACAAAGCGGGTTATTTAAATGCAAACGTCGTAACAATATTTTTCTCACAATCAGGCACGATCTTTGTCTGCAAAGGGATTGTTTTCTAGCATCAGTACTAAGGTGATGGACACGTGGGAAAACATTACACATAACTTACTCTTAGCATTGCATATCAAACCTCACTCAAGGAGGCATAAAATGACAGGGAGCTTATACAGAAAGGAACACTATTTTGCTTGAGTAACTAGGGGGATGTTTAATATCATTACTAGCATCTCAAGGGGAATTAATCATAGCATTGAACCAAAATTGGGGAGTGAGAAGCTGAATCAAGAAGGGGGGAAAGTCCCCTTGGAAGAAGGAAACAAAATACAGACAGGAGGCAAAAACGATTCACTGACTGCAGTAGAAATTACTCTCACAGTACCTGGAAATCTGTGGTCTTGTTGTCTTCTCATCTGCTGATATTTCTGTGCGCTATGGATGGTAAAAGAACACGTGTGGGATCCTGGGATCCTCAGAGGAGGCAGGGAGGAAAAGGGGGGTGAGGGTGGGGGGGAAGGGGAGCTCTTCAGGTGAGAGGCTT
>NC_087200.1:152427830-152440330 GCF_015104395.2 Macrobrachium nipponense
TTGTGCCTGTCTGTGTGATCATGGGATTCATGAGTGCATCTTTAAAATACCAATCATGTGGTATTTATGCAAAGCCCAGAAAAGCGTGATGATTGTGAAATAAGCGTCCTTTTTCTCGGTAAAATGCAGTCACCGCTCCAACTTCGGATATCCCATTCATTCCGTTGACTTTGATTCTATTCTAAGACACGTAATAAGGCTGAGGCAACGAAGACAATCGACCAAGAAAAAAAATGCTTCGAATATCCAGTGACTCATCGTGAATACACGCAACATCTTGCGTCATGAACACGTCATACGTACATGGTACAGGTGGGAATTTATGACGTGTCCACTCAGCCGTGATGCCGTTAATCTGAGAACTGCAACTAGGAAATTTTTCAGTGGCAATGCTTCCTCAGACTTTCATTTTGCTAAATCTCTACCGCCTCCCTCCAGGTCATGTCTATGTTATATAACAGGTCCTTCCTCTCTCATCATGTAAATGAAGTTGCAGGTAAACATATGAAGCATTTTACTTTCTAACGAGTAATGAGAAACACTTTCTGTTCATCTAAAATGCCATAAATTCGTCTGGTCAGTTTCCTTCTTCCAATATTACTTTTTGAGGTACAGAAACATCATGTCTTGATGTAAAAAAGGTAGCGTTAGCACTTTTTTTTAACACTTTCACCATCACTCTCTATCTCTAAAACCTGCAGAGCAACATATCGAGTGATGGCAGGCAGCAGAGTCTGGCAGCGCCGAGGCCTTCTTCTTCCTGTAGCCTACGCTGTAAAGGCGTATTTGCAGCCGCTATTTACCCAGTCTCGTTTATGACGTCATCACGACAAAAAATGACTCCCATATGCATGTTGCTAGTCTGGCACATATCCATCTCTGATTCTGTGCATGCAATAACCGGATAATGAAGTGAACGCCGTAACCGTCTCATTACATTGTAGATTTTCTGTCACAGAATGAAATGCTTCAGGTGAGTTACTACTTGCAGTCAGGTCATCTAAGGACTTCATCATTTTTTGCCAACTAAAACGAGACGCAATAACTCCGGTCATCTAAACAACAATCGAAGGCTCTTAGAGACCCCATGAATGACCCTTGTTTTTAGGACCCCGGTTAACGCGGAAAGTTTAACAAAAGAAAAAAACAAAAGAGGACATCCGTTGATTTCTTTCCTGTTTGGAAGCAAACCACAAGCCGGGTCGCACTTTCCACAGGAGAAGGAAGGACTCGGGGCTACGGTCGGTCGCAGTTTCATTTTTTGCATAAAATGAATGATGTTTTTATGTAATACGCAACTATACCTATTGCTCAACACCCCTTTTGTTTCGAGAAAATAACCACTTAACTCTTCATGCAAGTTTTTTTTTTTTTTTTTTTTTTTTTGCAGAGTGCGGGAGGTCAGTCGCATGCGCCTTTATGAATGTGATGACTTGCAGAGAGAGAGAGAGAGAGAGAGAGAGAGAGAGAGAGAGAGAGAGAGAGAATGCATTGCACTTGTGTGTGCATGTAATGGATGCAGGGTACGGCACGAAGGATTACAATTAATTCAAAGCAACAGGTAAGAATGCAAATGTATATTTATTGTTTGCATAAGCATGAAGCATGTGTACGGGTCTCAATGGTTTTAGATACAATGGCTGCTACGTAGACATGTATGTTTATACTACATATTACTTATACATGTACTATTACTGTACAAACATACATACACGAGAGAGCGTGCTCCCAGCACCCGCCGCACACACGCGTGCGCGCGCGCGCACACACACACACACACACACATATATATCTATATATATATACTAATCTATACATATATACTATATCTTTATATCTATATTCTGTATCTGTATCTGTATCCCCTATATGTAGATGTATACTAATATAATATATATATTAGAATATATAAGGTATATATATAGTATAGATTATTAGATTTCGGATAGATATAGATATAGATATACTTTATAAAGAGATATATATATATATATATATATATACACAAAACACAACCATATATATAGATACTATAAATATATATATATATATATACTATACTACCCACAGCAAAATGTGCGGCTGTTATTTTTCTTGGAGAACAACAACAATAATTTGCGGGTAATGAATTTCACGTTGCGACCTCCCTCCGACCAACCCATCCACCATCGAAGCCGATGGGCAAAGCTCTTACCACTAATTTGTATGTCATTTGCAGAATGAATGAAGGTACCTTATTCCGATCTTCGGAACAGTACGTCACGTCCTTTGGGTAAGGACTACCATCTCTACCCTATCTCGCATTACCTTCTTTTTCTGGCCTGAGTAGTACCTGGCTGGAAGAGTGGTCCGAAGTCCGAATCCCGGCTCGGTCACCGCGGAATCAGAGAAATTTATTTCTGGTGATGGAAATTCATTTCCCGAAATAGGCTGTAGGTTCCGTTGCTAGGTGACCAATTGGTTCCTAGCCACGTAAAAAAACATCAAATCCTTCGGGCCAGCCCTAGGAGAGCTGTTAATCAGCTCAGTGGTCAGGTAAAACTAAGATATACTTAACTTATGGCCTGAGTACTAAAACCCTCACCTTTCACTGTCAATATATGTTATTTTATATCCTTAATATCTGTCATGACATCTTCCATCTCCACTACACCAATGACTTTCAAAACCCCCGAGGGATAAATACTCTTCCTACATAAAGTATGGTGCTAAAAATACAGGCGTGACTTTCACATCATCTACAGTGGCGGATTTTTTTTTTTTTTTTTTTTTTTTTTTTTTCGTGGGGGGGGGGGGGGGGGGGGGGGGGGGGCTTCTATTTGACCTCGGGATGCAGTGTAGCGAATGTTGCTGGCCTAAAATGAAGAGCGGACTCCAAATTCAGGAAAAAAAACAATAAATAATTGCTCTGACCCCAGTCGTAATTAATATATCCTCCTCCAATATGCAGTATCTGTTCAATCCCTTTCCATATGACACAACTCATTAACTACAGTATGCTATGCTGTCATCTCCAAAATGTTCACACGATACACGGAGCATCTGAGCCTTTCATTCCGCACACCACAACTTAGGTATATAAGGCAGTTTGGTTTGTTGATTTTGTTTTGCTTGTATGGTGTTTTTACGTTGCATGGAACCAGTGGTTATTCAGCAACGGGACCAATAGCTTTGCGTGACTTCCGAACCACATCGAGAGTGATATAGAAGGCAGTCTAACAAAACGAGACATTCCTCACCGTGTGTTGTAGCCTTGTCTCGTTAAGAACGCAAGATTGATACAATTTATCATAACGTGGGTAACCAGATATAAAGCATGAATTCCTGAACTTGATATAGAGAGAAATATAGATATGTATTTCAGTCCGCCAATTAGCCAGAAAAAAATCAAACATTAATTCCCAAAAATACTGCGACGTCAACCATCATGTCGCACCATTTCATTCATTTCAGTTACCTAAAAGTGGGCATTTTAGTTGTCTACGGAAAGATCGCACTAACAAGCGCCCATGCTGGCATAAGCCCAACACTAACAAGACTAGCTAGATGACATCAAAACTCCCTACGGGATGCTCGTAACAACAAGCGCCTATTCAGGGACAAGGCCAATAGTAACAAGGACATCAACTGTGTGTTGTAACAGGAAAGCAAAGTTCACTGAAGAAGTGGAATTTATCACTGGACGATAGAAAGATAAAGGAGCAAACATTCTCTCGGAAGATTCTGTTTCGTGGAAGTGATTCCCACAGAGACGATTAGTACGAGGATGCAAGAGAGAAACTGGAAGCAGCAGGAATGTGAACGTACGGGAGTTTCGTCTGTGCCACGGACGGAGAGAGAACGTACCCAATTAAATGGGAGAATTCCAAGAGAAGGAAATATAACAAGAGGGCTTAGAAAAGTCGAGGATGAGAGGGAGACAGAGGGGGAAACATAAGAGCGATGGTAACTAGGAGAGGACGGGGAGGATTGAACTGATTAAAATAGCAAGAAATCGAAAATCCATGATCTCGAATGTCAAGGGCAGAAACGGCAATATGAAGAAAAAGAAGAAGGATTTGAGTATCATAGTCTTCAGTAGGTACGGAAGCTCATTTTACAATTCCTGAAAGTATCAATGATCCAGCAGCTGACTACACGAGAAATGTTCAGTCACCTGACACTCGGAATACGAACTGACAAGAATAAACGTTACAAATAACACTGACAATGACGCGAGGCCGTTGCTGTTTTTTTTTTCACAATGAAAAAAGTCGTATAAAATAATGAATACATGAAACCACCATTTGTTTATTACACAGTATCACCTAAATTTAAATATAAAAGAGATTTTGTAACGGGAGAGCAAAAAACAAACAGCACGCTCCACTTACAAGCAGTTCATTGACTTTTTAAAAATAAACATATTGATGCCACACAAATTATTCATTCATTACTTCTGCCAACAGCAGCCTAACTTCTTAGTCATTTCGAGGCGGCTTTTCGCGTTATGAACTTTGTTAGACGTCTGCAGAGAGCTTCATGCATACCCCTTTTTTTTTTCTTTTTGTCACGCTTAAGGCGTTACTTGAAAGGCTGATTTTCAAAAAATATGGTTACGCCAGTCACTGCCATTTTCATCCCTGGACTCCAGACCTTTCGTGTAGAAGGTCCCACGATTTCATATCCAGTTTGTATTTTCTAATATCATTCGTACTATAATATTGATTCTGACCACATTATTACATATCTGCCATGTCCATTTATATATAAATATATATACCCTTATTCTTCTTCATCGTATGTATATATATATATATATATATATATATATATATAATATATATATATATATATATATGTGTGTGTGTGTGTGTGTGTGTGCGTGTGTGTGTGTGTGTGTGTGTGTGTGTGTGTATGTGTGTGTGCGTGTGTGGGCGCTTGTGTAATATATATATATATATGTATATATATATATATATATATATATATATAATATAATTACATATATATAACATTTACATCACATAACCGTGATTCATATACATGCATTAAGCTACAAATGTCCTTTAATATCCGATTCGCTCTACCTCAGAATTTATTTTCATATATGTTAACCGAACGGGAATTTTTTAGTTGATAATAATTTCGTCCTCTTGTGGGTTCAAACCAGCGCACAGAGGAGGAATCAGGACTTCAGGGCGCTTGTTCGAATCCATGAGAGGACGAAATTATCATGAACTAAATAATTCCCCTGCGATTAACATATATGAAAACATTAATTCCTGGGTAGAGCGAGCTGGATATTAAAGAACATCTGTAGCTTCATGCATGTATATGAATCACGGTGATATGATAAGAATTCATGAAATGTGACAAATTGCCGGCGTTTGTTGTTACCTTCATCCAGTCCGAAGCACATCCACTGGGTAAGGTGTGTGTTATAAGCGCTAAATTCTAAGGATCATAAATTCATTTATGAATAAATGAACATCACCCAAGATTGTTAATTGTAGACTGGTACACGGAAATCAAGCCTTTCTCTCATCGAAACCAAATGCACTCAAGACTGAGACGCCGCGAAAATGACGCACTGTTACCTGTCAATGTTGCATGTAGTCCGTATGTGAACTATGCCAGGCACTGAATCGAAACTTTTAAATTCATCCAGCACGCCTCCTTTGATGAAGACGCTCTTTCATGCATGTCAAGCATTCAGCGACAAGAGGACAAGGACCACATAGCTTACATACATCCTAGACCCTAAGGCCATGGCCTGAACCTTCTGGTATTTTCAATACATGAGGTTGACCGCATATCCATCTGATAAACTACAGCACTGTTGTCGATTTTCTTCCATATTTACGCGTGGCAATTTAATACTCTTTAACTACCTCTTCATTTGAAAATTTTCTACAGAATAATTCCAAATGGTCTTGTCTATTTTCGCTTTGTCCCCCCTTGGAGAAAAGTCAAAGTTTATGTCAGACAGACACTGATGAGAAAAGTTCACTTGACCTTGCAGCTCAGATGTGACAAGAAGAAAAAAAATGGTAACAACTACTGTCAATACATTTTCGAGGCAAAACCCCATGGTATAGACAACTAAATACCCTTAAACAGCAGAGCCCAGAAGGAACAGAACTGGAAGGAACATATCTCATCATGAAGGGCAAGCATTGCATAATCAGCTACATAATTTACAACAGAACGAAAGAAACAAATGAGAAACACGCACAGTACACAAAGGCGCTGACATTATGATGGTAAGGAGCATCCTTCGTCCACAAGGTAAACCCCATTTTTTCCACCTTGCTACCCGTGTGTTTTTATTTTGTTCAAAGCCAACCCGGATTAGCAATGAAGAATTCCCAGTGTATCATTTAAAATGATCAACTTCCATTTGTAGCATTTACAGGATACTAATAAAATCACATTACTCAATATATAAGCAAATGTGCGTGCTCACGTGCGCGCACCCATTCATGTTCACAAGCATCTGATTGCTGTTAAGACAAATAAACACTTAAGTGTGTCACCAGTGAAAAAACAACACAACAGTCATTGCCACTGACATGTTTACACTGCGGAATCATGGATGAATATCCCTACGCAGACAACTTGATCTTCAGACGCTACGCCGAAGGTTTCCCTTCAGTGTCGAATCTCCCTCCATATAGAGACTGCGCCACCCACCGCTATCCTGATCACACACTCACGTTCCCTGACTACTTCGGACCTTTCGTTCCAATACAGATTTTGAATGATCTTTCCAGTACTTTCTACTTCCTCTCCTACTCCGTCCAATCGCTTGCGAATGATACGATCTCTTCACCAACCTATCATCCTCTACTCTTTCCACACGACCAAACCATCTCAAACCTTCTGATCAGTCCTCTCACTGACGGTGACCTTATTCACGACTTCTGCCCATATTTACATTACTCATTCTATCAATTCCTCGTATCCCAAAAGTACCTCGTAAATGGCTTATCTGAATAGCCTTCACATTTTCGGTCTTATTTGTTTTTAATATCTGCATTTCACTTCCATAAAGTAGATTCAGGTGAACAATCCGTTCATATCTCCCAGTCTGGACTCACCTGACTTCTTTTGCGCGACTCACTTCTCTTCTCCTCCATCATCAATTATTTTCTCTTCCAAATACTATATATGTATATGAATCAGCCCTTTCTTCCAACATTACCATTGCATTCGTTAGTTTCCATTCACTTGCACTCCTTCCTCTCGCAAAGTTTCAATTTTTTTTATGAGTTTGTACACTTTCTCCCCACTATCCCATTGTCATTATCCGACAACGACTATGCCCTATGGCATTCATGACTCGTTTTCTTATTGCACAACGGTGGATGTATACATCTACTTCATCCATACATCACTTCACCCAAACAGATACTGGACATCCAGGGAGACAACTTGAATCTGTTCAGAAACGACGAGGCGAAAGCAGTATTCCGCTCCGTAATAGGAGTGTGAGGCAAATCAGTACTGGAATCATTTGCTAAGATAAAAACTACTGAGAAACAAGTTATTTAAGTCCGATAAACAGAGACCATAATAAAAAAAAAACGGGGGCGGTGGCCAGGTGTTATTTTCGTTCTTGAGGGTTAAACTAGAGGAACTTTAACCTTTCGACAAAGTGTGGGTATGATTTATATTCTCCGGATCTGAGAAATGATAAAGACGGGACTCAGAAAAGATGATCAAGATAAGACTAACAGAATCTAGTTACTGTTGCCATTCACCCCAAAACATTTCTTATTTCCCTCTCGGTAAAATTCTCGTTATAGAAAATAATTTCCTATGACCCCTATGAAATACTCTCATACTGGTTCACAATAATAGGTACTGCAATGCACACACACAATCAGTGCCAATGACCTGTGCTTACAAAGAGAGAGAGATAAGTACCTTGTCCGTCTGAATAATAGTTCATTCAGTCTCCCTGTGAAAAAAATTTGGCACTTTAAGTTGTGGTTACGAACTTGAAAATATCAACCCATTATGTCGTGGGAAGCGCGGAATTCTGTCATTCCTCACGCTTTCTCTGAGACGCATTACCTACTTTTGCTTCCCGAGGAGGGTACAAGATTTTTCGGCTCAAGAGCCTTTAGTCATAATTCTCAAGAGTTTGCTTGTCCCAATAGACTGCTTACAGAATAAGAATAAGGGAGAGGGTAACATGCCATTTATATAAAATAACAGAAGAAAATCCACCCAAGCAGCTAATAAGCCGAGTTCCAGTATCCAGTTTCTGAACCTCGCCCGTCGTAGTATAGTGGTAGAGGGACGTATGGGCAGCGAGTCCAAAGGTAGTAAAGAAAAGGGAAAGCTGGGTGGATCCACAGGGACACTCTACTGCATTTCTTCCCGTGCTGCTGGAACTTGTTAGGTACCAAACTAAGAGAAACTCGAGGCAATTCGATACTTCCAGGACTGAGTGAGATCTTCCTCGTTTGACGAGCATCCCAAATACGGAGAAAGCAGGGAGAACAAGACTGGAAAATATTTAGAAAGTGACTTGTTGACGACCTGCCTAAAGCTAGCGCCACGTTACCATGTTGCCGACAGTGGCCTCAGCATTTTCCAACATTTTCATTTCAAAATTCCATAAGCGACAATAATCAACGAAGAGGCTGCACACCATGTTGCCAAAATAACATTCATGGCCTCTGTTTCTGTACCGCAGCAAGAAAAGTCTGCAAGAAACACGTTTTTCCCACTGACGCCAGATAGCAATCGACTTGCATCCTGTTTATTTCCAGCGGCAAAAAAAAAAAAAAAAAAAAAAAAAAAAAAACAATCGAGAATGCACGAATGAACACAAAACAAACCAGGGAAAAGTTGAAAAGTTGAAGTACTTTACTTTTCCACAACGCTGCATAATCAAACAATATGAGGCCTCGTGCCGTGACCTGTATCATATACAAACTCGTGATGTGCGGAGAACCGACGTCTGGAGGAGGTTGGCAAGATATGGGCAGGTTCAGAACCCACTTAAACCTCTGTTAACCTAACCACTCAGTTCTGTATGCAGTAGTCAGTCGATACCAGTGGGTCGCAGTCAGGGCTCGGGGCTAGCAAACTTGACATAGTATGTGTCATACTTTACTTAACCATAACTAACAAGTCTGAGTAATGTTGAAAATGAAAAGTAACGAGTAATTGATACAGTTTCCCCTACAAGTGAAGGTTCCAAGGACAAAATAAGTCACTGCCACATCCACTTATTTTAACAACTGACCCAAAATTACACACACACACACACACACACACACACACACACATACACACACCCAAACACCACACACACACACAGATATATATATATATATATATATATATATATGGATATATATATATATTATGGCATTGGTGTGCGTTTTGTCCTTATAAGACACTGTGGTCGGAGGGAAATAAGCAGTTGGTTGCACACGCGTCTAAACCATTGCAATCATAACAGACCTCGCTTTTACCTCATCTTCCTATCGAGCACAAGCAAAACAAAGGAGCAGAAGGAAGGGGGCGGGAGGACGATTCCAAAGGCAAACATAGCCTACAACAGGATGTGCATCTATAATTAGCGTTAGCTCGGGAGCGTTCTTCGCACAACCAACAACGAAGGATCCAGTCTCCAATGGCAGTGGCATTACTGGCAGTCAAGTAGGAATCTCCATCAGGGACAAGACACATCCTGACCTTTTCGTTTAATGACTTGAGACATACAGATGAAAGGGCAAAGGACGGGGAATGGGGGGGGGGGGGTGAAGAAGGCGAGGAAATAAGAGTTCTCAGGGCGCCACCAAATGAGAAGACAGGAAGCCAAATCTGTGAATGGGAGAGATGGTGGTACAACCGGCCGTTGACACTACGTTGATCCATAAACCAGTTTTATATCATTACGAAAATCAAACCGGAAATTGAGATACAAGAACATGAGGGAATATTAGAATTTAGATCGTAATGGCGGAAGAAAAAAAAAAAAAAAAAGAAAAAAAAAAAAAAAAACACCGAAAGCCAGGAACTGCAAAGCAAAGCGCGACAAAAAAGTGTCACCAAGGAATCCGGTGATTGACTTCCCTCACTCTTCCGACCCGTCCTCCCTACTTCCAGAAGCTCTCTTCTGAGTCAGGCACCAATTTTTCCATCATGATCATTAAATCCTCATTCTATTTCTTAGCTTTTCCAAGCCTGGGGATGATAAGAACGGTAGCATGTGTATTTCGCAGTAGAAAAGTGACCCTTCAGGCCCCCATACACTGAACGATTGTCTGTATTGTTTGCAAAAACACTGTGTATGAGCTTGTCTGAGTGCAAAAGTGGGCGGAGCTCCGTGCCTGAACGATCTCAGCGGGAATCTGTCACGACCAGGTTGCTGGCTTGCGACTGAAGTCTGTCATACACAGACAGATCGTTCAATGTATGGGTCTGTCTACCGATCTAACGCTATCGCGCGCGCGTCTTTTCTTGAGACGATGCCATGTCTTCTCGAGACAAAATCTTTGTTCAGACTGAAATCGGTGCGGAGATCGTTCATACTGTATGAATATGTGTGTGTGAGTCGATAACGACATTCGTTCAGACAATAGTTCAGACAATCGTTCTTAGACACCATCCAATATCATTGAAACTTGATTCGTATTTTATGCAATAAACATTTGTCAATCAAAATAAAGGATGCACATAAACAAATGAAATCCTCCCATCTCGTACGTAACTGTTTTTACTAAACATATCGTCCCGGCGCCACCCACCAAAAGCCTCGTGAAGGCTGGGGGTAAAACCCAGAGATACGGAAAGCACACCGACGTCTTCACCAACCTATCATTCTCCATCCCGGAAAAACATCAAACAAAATCGAAGTCAAGGAGGTGCCTGACTGAAGCGACGGAAAAACTAAATATCAAGACAATATACAGGATTCCACTTATGCCGGATCTACGTACTCAGCTGCGCCTGCGTGGACGAGATTGTACTGGAGTTAGGACGGGTGCGAAAAAAACGTCATGTTCATTGTATTTAAAGAAGTATTGATGTATGAATGTGCGAACATGAAAAGTGTACATATATATATATATATATATATATATATATATATATATATATATATATATATATATATACTACATACATATATATAGATATATATATATATATATATATATATATATATATATATATATATATATATATATATATATATATATATATATATTGATATATATATATATATTATATATATATAAAGAGAGAGAGAGAGAGAGAGAGAGAGAGAGAGAGAGAGAGAGAGAGAGAGGTTTAGGCGAAAACAACAATCATCTACAGAAGTGAAGCCAACCAAATTGGGCACAAGGCTGAGTGGTGCATCACTCACTCATATCTGAAAGATTCGTAGATCACTCCAGGTCTATCAACCGCGTGACCTCTCAGCTGTAAATAGGTTCCAACATCTCGATTCAAGAATTAAAGGTCTGTGGCTCGCAACCTCGTCAATGAAGACTTTCTAGAAAAATGGAAGTCAGTTACACATAAGACGCCATTCCTTACGAATGTGCAAAAAATGTAAGGAAATTAACACTTTCATACATACACACACACACACACACACACACACACACACACACACAACAACAAATATATTATATATATATATATTATATCTATATATTATAATATATATATATATATTCGTTACGTAGATATACATACTGGGAAAACGAGTGAGGCGATTTTGATGTCTTTCTACAAAAATTAAATATCTTGGTCCCGAGCATAAAATTTAAAGTAGAATGGGAAAACAATAACCAAATCCCCTTTTTAGATCTAAATCACCAGAACTAATAACGACTACAAATTCACTGTCTTCGGAAAGCGACATTCTCACTTTCATACATACATTTTTACACCTATCATGCCATTTCAGTTAAACTCGGCATAGTAAGTAACTTATTTCTTAAAGCCCTGAGAATTTGCTTCCCAAATTTTCTTAACAAAGAAATTTTAAAAATCAGATATCAACTTACTCGTTAAAATCCCCGAAGCACATAATAGAAAAAGCCTTACATAAAGCAAAGAGCACTTTTTACAAACCCAGAGAAAACAAAGAAAAGGAAAAATACACAAACAAAATCATAATCCCTCACGTGGATAATTTACGAGAGATCACACAAACCTTAGGTCAACCCAACCTTTCACCTTCATTTATGCAAATACACTGGGGAAATCCTTAATTAACGTTCAGCAGAAACCATTTTTTAAAGACAGGTTCTATGCAATCCCAAGTACAGATTGTGATAAGTCATACAACAGATTCACAGAAAAATCTTTCACGGAAAGATTAACTCAACATAAACTCAACATAAACTATCAGTTAAAAGACAACATGGTTCGGCAATTTACAATCATATACATAACACGAACCATACCATGGATTGGAACTCATCTCGAACTTCATAAAAGAGCAGTTGTTGATACAAATGTCACTGATAAAACAACAAGAT